>NC_139711.1:30838459-31053459 GCF_964188405.1 Protomyctophum parallelum | reverse complement strand
TATTATTGTTATTATTACATGGATTATTGTTCTGATGTGAGCTTGTTTGTAAATGAGTGAGTTTACAAAGAAGCTTATTGTTATTATTATGATTATTATTAGTAGTATTGCTATTGTGATTGTTATTATTACATGGATTCCAAAATTGCTAAATATAAAAATAATATATATATATTTTATTATTGACATTTTTACAAACAAATAAATAGGCTAGTTACAGTAGCTAAGCTGCCCACTTAAGCACCCTGACCACACCCAGCACAATGACATTAGCACCCCTGGCTAGTTACAGTAGCTGCCCACTTAAGCACCCTGACCACTGCAACAATGACATTAGCACCCCTCCTCACCCCAAGGATGGCCTATAGGTGAAGAATGTTGTTTTTCCAGTTCTAGATGGGAGATCATTAAGATGCTGCTGCATCCTGTATTAAGATGCATCCTTACTTCCTTCCTTTCAAGCAATGGAATTTAATTGAATGCCTGGAAATGTACCATTGTTTAGTCTAACTATATACCCCCTTTGCCCCCCGTGGCGCCGGGCCTGCAAATCCAAAAGTAGTGTGAATATTTCCACAGCCTAATTACTAAAGGATAAACTATCAGTCTTCTCCGAAATCTGTCAATCTTTGTCAACTCAGCATGTGTTGACAATGCATTGTAAAAGTAGTGTGAATATTTCCACAGCCTAATTACTAAAGGATTGTGACTGTGGGGTGACAGACATACAGTCTGACATACAATAGGCTACACATGTGCACAGTTAATAAACAATGACCTAATATGTCCAGAGTTCTTAAATTAACATAGTTGGATTTTAACAGAAAGACAATGCCATAAATCAGTCAAAGTGAGTGACAGACTCAACAGTAGCACACAGCATGCAAGACAGCGTGCATGCACACATGTTTCTCCAGCTGAGATTTAGTGTCTCCATCTCTCTCTGGAAGAGGTTGCACATGACCTATACGGCCACACTGAGGCGCTCCAACACAAACACATGAAGCTTCAGCTGACACAAAACAACACCAGCTGTTTGTCCAAAACACACAATAACTCCTCTCCCACCGACGTCATGTGTTCATTTATCTTTAGCCATATAGACTCCATTTGACCCAAATCAACACCAATGCTAGCCTGTTTGTCCAAAACATACTATCTGCTCTCCACGTTTCTACTTCGCCACAACCTAATAGTAATAAATCTATTGTTGTAGATTGTGAGAAAGGGATGTCAGAAAGCCAAGCGTTGTCTCACAGCACAGCACAGCACCGTCACTCCTGTCAGCTAGGGTTGAGCTGCAGGGTCGAGCTGCTTAACGACAACACTGTCTGTCAGGCGTACTGTAGTAAATATAGGACTAATATGTGCATGGAATGGATAGTGTGTGAATCTGGGTTCAGCGCACACTCGCAATTGCGGCTGGAGGGCGACGCTACACACACACACACACACACACACACACACACACACACACACACACACACACACACACACACACACACACAGGGCGATGTGTGGATAAATCACTGAGAGTTGGGAAATGCGTAGGACAAGAAGCACGCACAGGCAAATGTGTTCAGAAGTACAACGATTAAGCCCGCACAGGCAAATGTTGTCAGAAGCATCTGTTTCGGTTTCGTTTGCGTGACGGTTTCGTTCGGATGGCTGGGCTCTGTGCTGCTAGTGCTGCTATGGAGCAGTGTAGAGTAGCCGTGGCTCAGGCTGCTTTAGAAGGGCGCGTTCACGTTATTGAGGGGTAAGAAACCATCCCGGTCACGTGGTTCATGTAACGCGTGTCACTGTGAAGGACTGGCCAGTCTGGCCCCAACATGACGATTTTGACGTAGGCTGTTGAGCTTGCGCAACAACAGCGTGTTTCACAAAAGTAATATTTGTAAAGTAAATAAGACATTTGAGTGAATGCAATGTAGCCTATGTTAATTCTGGGAGCGTGCAGAAATTATTTTGCATAGAGAGATGTGTGGTAAAAGTGTGGTTCGGTCGGAGATAGAGCACGGATAAACGGCCATGTGCTCGTGTACCCCCTGTCTATTAGGGTAGCAGGATATGAGCACAGTGTGCACTCTCTATCTCTCTTACACACGCAATCCTCTGCTGACCCATGCCTATAAAGGCAGACGTTGTTTAACTGAAAGATGCGAAAGTGATATTCACTCTGTCATCTCGCATTGGCACTCATGTTTGCCACAATGCTTATATAGCCACGAGGCAAGTAGGCAAGTCTTTATGTGTGTGTTTGTGTGCACATGAGTAGTGTGTGCATGCGAGCTAGAGAAAGGGGCAATGAGAGATGACCTACTTCTGTTTTTCCCAATGGAGGAACTGATTGGACTCAGTCAATGACATCATTGGGGGGGCAATGTCTGGTCTTGTTCCTTCGACTAGCTCCAACTTGTTAAACCTGCACTGCTCGTTAACTTTGCTCCTATCTGTATGTTTGTATGGCCCTTGACTGATCTCACAGCCAGTATAGTGACCCAGTGGCTCATGGGTAATGTAATCTCTGTTGTTGTGATGTGAATACCCACCTGGCTTCCTCCTCTCCGCACTTTGCTGACCCCCAGACCAATCCCCTGTCCCTCCCTTGGGCCATCTCTCCATTTGTCTAATGGCCAAGCTGGAAGAGTCCTGTCTCAATGTTTCAATCTCCTCACAATCTAGCTCTCTCATTATGCTCAGTAATATTTTGCAGTTGTTTTCAATGCTTGATTTAAGAGTAATAATGCCTCAATTTGTAACTACGACTCGTTATTATTTAGATGCATTTTCATTATTGTACTGCACAGATAACTATTTTTGCCTAAAGGCAAGACATTAGGAATTATTTCCCCTCAAACTCTGATTGTATAGTATACACATACAGTGCAGGGGCGGTGCAGGGACGGCGGTGGCTCAGGGGTAGAGTGCCTGGATGGCAACCGTAAGGTTCCCAGTTCGAACCCGGGCTCCCCCAGAGTTACTGTCGAAGTGTCCTTGAGCAAGACACTGAACCCCTAATTGCTCCCGATGTGCTAGTTGGTGCCTTGCATGGTTTCCGCTGCCATCGGTGTATGAATGTGTGTGTGAATGGGTGAATGTAATGCACAATCTCTGTAAAGCGCCTTGGATAAAGGCGCTATATAAATGCACCATTTACCATTTACCATTTAGTGCAGAACTGACATAGAGATAAGGACCTGAAGTCTGCTTGGCAATATGCAGATTTGAAGATATTGTAGATAGATTAAACAGGTTTCACTGGATATTCTGTGTAAATAACAGCGATAATGCTTCCACTCTGATGGACAATTTTGATAATGATTTGCCATGATGTGAGAGTCTGCAGGGGTCTAGGTCAAGGTGAATGAGTATGTCAAAAGACAAGTCATCAGCATCATTTATATATTAAATCAAAATGTGAATGTTGTTCTTCATGGAGAGTATCTGCAAGAGTTACTGATGATAAAACATATAGAAAAGAGTGAATACATTGTGATTTGTGAATTTTAAACAAAAGTATATGGTGGAGAAGAGTGATAAATGAGATGTTTATTGCTTACCTCTGCATGACACCTCCTGCTCTCAGGGAGGCCGAGTATCGCCAGTCTTGGCTTGGTAGCTTGGGCTGCAAGAGAGAGTAGAGTGATAAGGACAGAGTCTTAGGTACTACAAGAGATCACAAAGCCAAAACCCAATACCGTCTCATTAAGTCATAGGGAGAACCGCAAGGGCATACATGCATGGGCAGATGTGTGCACGCGTGCACACGTGCACACACACACACACACACACACACACACACACACACACACACACACACACACACACACACACACACACACACACACACACACACACACACACACACACACACACACACAATAATGGTAACAACTTGCATCTGCCTGTGGAGAAAAGTAAGTGATGAGCTGAAACGTGTAGCTCTGCTCTTCTCCTCCCACTCCACACTCCTTCTCCTCCTCCCTCCCCACCCCCTCCTCCAGCTCCTTTGAGGAAGGATGACTTTGAAATATCTCACTCCTCCGGCCCACTGACTCTGTCTCTGTGACACATACAGCAGGCCCCCAGGCTACCCGTCAGAGTTAGTCTACTCAGGGTCGAGATGGTACCATCCGTTACCATGGAGACCCAGCGGAACTCTCATACCGCTGCATGTGTAGATAGACTTCCATTAGAGATTGCAGCTGTCCGTATGTCCTCGGTCCAAGGACATTGTCATAACAAAAATCACAATTTTATCACACCGCAGATAATCTACCCTAAACCTTTTACAACAACAAGCAGGATTTACCTCAATCAAATTGTTGAAAACTAGTTTAATTAAATTTTGTCCTCACTCCATTCTGCTCATTGGACCACTTATTCGTTCTAAACATTTTTCCTCCTTTCGTCAAATCAAACCCTTTCGTGCTATTGTCACACTACATGCCTCAGTTAGTCTGACAGATTTGACAGGGTTAAAAGGGGAAGGGTGGAGAAGAGGTCAGCATCATAACAGAGCAGAGACAGACATTGCTGTCTGGTGACATCTTTCTTTGACATCGCAATATGCTGGCGATAGCTCAGCGTCAATGGAGTTTCAACAATGAAGGCATAAAGATATACAAATAAAACATGGCACACGTGGATGGTAATGAAATAAAACCCAATGAATGTGGCCAAAATACTGAAATTCATTGGTGTGTGTGTGTGCTCATTGTTGTTTACCAAACCATAGATGAGATTGCATTTGAACTGATCACATCTCAAACCACTAACAGAGATAAGCCGTTGTGACTGTGAACCCAAAAGAATACAAAGTTACGAAATGAAGTCCCTTTCACACCAAACAGTTGATATGTGACCCATTTCCTTTCCAATCAACAGGACAGATGTCTCCATCTTGCTGAGGCAGAATCGACCTCTGCATATCCACAGTAGACATTCATCAACCTGAAATCCAATATTTGGTCCTAATGAAAGTAGCCTGGTATCCCACAAGGAGCCATTCAGCATATTGTCCACTGGGACACAGAACAGAAGAAACCCAGATCACCACTACATAAGAATTACATTGGAATTGTTAGAGGTAGAAAGATGTGCATAATACTGTATAATATATGATCAGAATGTTTGTACATACTGTACATTTTAGGTGAATAAAGGCTACCAACCCAATGTACTTTATAATCCAAAGTAATATGATATATAGTAGTTCAAAATATGAAAAAATCTGCCTAAACAGCATTTGCTTTTGTGCATCTGCTTTGGCACAATGGTGACCGAAGGGAGACCGCTCTGCTCTGCCATATGGTGCATGTGCATGGAGCTAAATGAGAACAGACTACCACTGCAGGTTAGAAAACAAACATCTGGAACCAAAACGTGTCCTCAGTCTGAAATTCTCCCGCAAGAGAAGCAACACAAGTGCAGTCAGTCAGAAAATACAGTCATAGTAAAACATTCAGCCATACATACATTATGAGGAATTCATCAATTAGGGTTAACCACGTGAACCCTAGTATCCTGATTCTGGGGTGATCAATGTTCTGCGAAAATAGCAGATCTACAAGCTCGAAGCACATTACAACGTGATGCGTTGTGAGCTTGTAGATCTGCTATTTTGGCAAATATATTTGGTGTAGAGGGGAAATGGTAGGGGGCCTATAGACCCATAGGGGACTCTGGTCAATAAGTACACTGCAGGTTTGAGTGTATAGTGGTTAATTTAAATAAATACATAAACATAAAAACAGGGATAATGAGAGAACTCTTTTCCGTTTTGAGGGTCTAAACAAGACCCTGGATTTGGCGTCTCCTCTCTCCTTTGTTCCCCTCCCTCCTTCTCTGCCTCCAAGTGGACACCCATCGCATGGATACAGAGCTCACACCTCCGCCATCAACACGTTGTCCAATCACTTTGCATTCCCCACCTCATACACGCTGATAGAACCAATCCGGGAGAGGTTCAAAGAAACGCGTCGCTGCGTGGCAGTTAATTACATAGCGAGAACACACATGACTGGCATTTAATGAGGGAAATGCCAGGGGATAAGGGAACAGGACCTAAATATTATTTGTTCTCCTTTTACATTGTCTCTATCTATCCATTTTCCTACACTAGGCTAGAGGGCTAACACATTCTTTACATAAATATCACTCGTATACAATACTAGTATTGTATACAAGTTGTTTGTCAAAACCACATACAACCTACTACAACTACAACTACTACAAAGTTCAAGAATAGTTCAAATAAATACAGCCGAACCGAATCATATCAGTTGATGTGATTGATTGCTGTATGCCAGTGTTGTGCACAATGTGTGAAAATAGCTGCTATACAAGCTCAATGCGCTGCGATATGACACATTATGTCACACATTGTGAACTTGTTAATCATTTTTGCCTATTCCACAAAAATAGCAGGTGGTTAAAGACCATAGCTCTATGGCTCATTGTTGTGAGCCAGAGAGAAGTATATGACCTGAGGGTCAGCAGACAGGGGTCTCTTAGGGGTTCGCACACAAAGAAGAGGCTCAGTGGTGACCGCGCCTTTGCTGTCTCAGCCCCCACTCTGTGGAACAGAATTCCCCTCGTGGTTAGGTCTGCGCCCTCCGTTGAGTCTTTTAAATCACAACTTAAAACATTTTTATATTCACAAGCCTTTGCACCACCGACATGATCCTGCACCTTTCCCTTTAGATTATTCTGTCCTATATGCCTGTTGTTTTATTATTGACATATTCTGCACTGTATTGTATTGTATTGTTTTTAAATGTGCTATATAAATAAATACATTTGATTTGATTTGATTTGAGGGGGATTTCTGTGCAGTTTGACTGGCATCTCACTAAGCTGGTTGAGGGATGCTTCCCCTCTGTCCAGTGAGGACCAAAGGGCTGCACACTGGACCAGGACAGTGTGACACCACAGTTGACCAATATGACTGACTATGTGAGGTCACAAGGGCATGGTATACTGAAGCTCAACACAACATTCTGAGATGTTGTGTTCCAAGTAGACCAAACCTACTGGTCTTATAAGCAACAAATTAGTATTTTCTGAAAAGTCTCAGAAATATGTAGCTTCCCATATAAATAAAGTGAGAAAATTGAGAAAAGCACATCAACCTTCATCATAAACAAACAACAGCTCTCTAGAAAGCCAGACATGACGCATGCACGCACGCACACCCACTCACGCATGCACAACACACACACACACACACACACACACACACACACACACACACACACACACACACACACGCACACACACACACACAACACACACACACACACACACACACACACACACACACACACACACACACACACACACACACACACACACACACACACACACACACACACACACACACACACACACACACACACACAGCGAATATACACCCACTTGAGCAAAATACAGCTCCAACAGAGAGCTGCTGTTATGCTGCAGCTGTATCCCATCTTTAAAGTATTAACAAAAAAGTCATGTGAGAAACAGTGTACAGGGAAAAGCAGGGTGTGGCAATTCAGAATATTCAAAATAATGTATCTAAAGAACCTTAATTAAAAAAAAGCAATGTGACCAACAGTACCAATGAAAGCCCTCTGCAGCTTTGGAGCGTTAAATGCCAACCACTATCACACCAGCAAGCAACCTCTCTCCATGCAAGATATCTAAACACAGTTAATTTGTTCCCGCTGATCTCCCGTGCCAGCTGTAGCCTTAAAGGTTGAGAGGCACTGTTAAGTGACAAACATACAGAGAAACCAGGCAAAGATAAACACACCTGAATGGCAGTGGCATCTGGCATGCTGAGCCGCCGTACAAACATCTGGCTGTGCCCACTCTGGCTGGTGACATAGCCCGAGCCCCACGTGCCACTGTGGGGCCGGCCTGTGTTGTAGAACATAAAAGTGTCACTCCCTGACGTGGCAGTCAGGCATGTCTTATAACAGTAAGTTTTGGTCAAGGACCCATTTCCCCGCACTTCAATATAGTGCGGCTCCACTTTGAGGTCGCGGCGAAGCGCCACATTGTTGCCGGGTTGCCCCCCTCCCGCACCTACGCCGCCTCCTCCTCCACCTCCAGCCCCACCTCCAGCTCCTCCTCCACCCACCGAGGTGCCCCCTTCCGGCACACTCTTCTTGGACACACAGCACGGGGAGCAGGAGCCGGGCTGGGTGCAGTAGGCATGGCAACGTACGATAGCCAGCACGAAAATAGTGACCAGGAAGACGAAGGTGGTGGCGCAAAGGGCGATAATGAGGTAGAGGGTGACATCAGAAAACATTCGGGGACTGTGGGGCCTGATGATACGCTTGGGGTCAGGGCCCAATTTTGGCAGCAACTCCATGACGTGCACATGAACGGTGGCGGTGGAGGAGAGTGGGGGCAGGCCGTGGTCGTGCACCAACACCGTCAGCGAGAACGAAGTTGCGTTGTCCTCAACGACTCGCCGTGTGGTACGGATCTCACCTGTGTGCTCATGCACCTTGAACAGGTCCAGGTCTGCGTTAGTCTGTTCCAAGGCATACAGCAGCCAGGCATTCTGCCCCGCATCACCATCCCATGCCACCACCTTGGTCACCAACACTCCTGCCTCTGCAGTCTTCATCAGGGTCTCTGTGGTGCGTGTCCCATTGGCAGGTGGGTGGACGATTCTGGGCACATGGTCATTCTGGTCCATGATGTAAACATAAACGGTGGCCACACGACTGAATGGGGGCACGCCATTGTCCTGGGCTTTGACCTGGAAGTGAAATTCCCTCAGCTTCTCAAAGTCAAATGATCGAAGGGCATAGGCCTCACCTGTGTCAGGCTTGATGCTGACATAGCTGGCCACAGGGATGCCATGGTTGTTGTCATTTATGACGGTGTAAGTGATTCGCGCATTCTCCCCAACGTCAACATCTGTGGCCTTCACAACACACAGGGAGGCACTGGGAGTGTTGTTCTCTGGGACATACACAGTATATGATGTTTGCTCAAAGCGGGGTGGGTTGTCATTCACATCTGCCACGTTCACTTTGAAGGTCATGTGAGAGGAAAGTGCCGGGATGCCTCCGTCGATGGCAATGACTGTGACGTTGTAGGAGGATATGGTCTCCCTGTCCAGGAAGGCAGAGGTGATAATGGTGTAATGGTTCCGGAAGGATTTGATCTTAAAGGGAAGGTGAGGCATTATCTCCAGTGTCACCTGTTTGTTTGGTCCATGGTCACGATCAAACACACTGATCAGTGCTACAACCGTGTTGGCTCGAGCATCTTCGCGTACTGGAGTGAACAGTGAAGATAACACAATTTCTGGAATGTTGTCGTTCACATCCAAAACTTCTACCACCACTTTACAGTGCACTGGTACTGCTGCTGCACCCCTGTCCATTGCCTGTATGTACATTTCATAGGAATTCGTCTCTTCATAGTCTATATTGTTTTTTACCCGAATTTCGCCTGTGTTGGTGTCCATAGAAAACATCTCTCTGACCCTTTCAGGTGTGTGACTACTGAAGGAATAAAAAACATCCCCGTTGGAGCCCTCATCAGGATCCGTTGCATTTAACTTGATCACCATTGCGCCCCTGGGAGAGTTCTCTGACAGTTTCACTTTGTAAACAGAGCTGTCAAACGCTGGCACATTGTCATTGGAATCCAGGACACGCACGTTAATTCTGGCTGTGCCAGTGCGCTGCGGTGTGCCTCCGTCTACTGCCGTCAGGATTAGCTGGTGAGAAGGCGTTTGTTCACGGTCAAATGGCTTTTTAAGAATGAGCTCAATGTGCTTACTGTTGGCAAAAGGTTTGATGGAGTCGAGCGCAAGGTGGTCGTTTGGGCTGAGGCGGTACTGCTTCACCGAGTTGGAGCCGTCGTCCGCGTCCTGTGCGCCTTCGATGGGGAACCGGGACCCGGTGAGAACAGACTCTGAGACCTCAAGCTGGTATTCATCTCGAGGGAATTGTGGAGAATTGTCATTTACGTCAAGAATCTCCACATCCACCTTGTGCACCTCCAGTGGGTTCTCAACTACCACCTCGATGTCCCGAGAACAGGTGCCACTGAATTCACAAATGGACTCTCGATCGATGCGGTCACTCACCAGCAACTTCCCGGTGTTGTGGTTTATATTGAAATACCTCCGGCCGTGATCCGAAGTGATTCTGATGCGTCTGGTGGAAAGATTGTGTGGGTCCAGACCTAAATCACGTACAATGTCACCGACCACAGCCCCGTTCTCCAGCTCCTCTTGAATTGTGTACCGTATTTGTGCATTTGTAAGGCAGTGGAGTACAGACATCACCAAACAAAAATAAAAAGGCACATTCTTTCTCATGCAGTAACAGCATCGCACTGTCACAGCCATCGCAAGCAGGCAGGATTCGCAGACGGGCTGGAGAGATAGCTTTCCGCCTGTTTAGCTTGCTGTGCGTCCCCACCCGCCTCATCAAAAACGGGGGGAAAGTCCGTGCGTAACCTCGACTATGTGTTAGAGGAGCATAGCACCCTCTCCGTAAAACGTGTGTCGTTTAAAAGACAATTTGCTGTTGCATCCATGTTCTCCTTTGCCTGTGTTGGGCTAAGCTTGTTTTCTTCCTCTTCTCCGTAACAGACCCCTGCTTCCCTCTCGCTTTTCCTCCCCTCCCTGGCTCTCCCTCCCTCTTCCTGTGCGATGGTGTCTGTGGACTACGGGGGAGGGGGAGCCGCTCAACGATATACTGGCTGGCTGCATTTCAGCCTCTCCGCGAAAATAAGACAGAGTCACACTCATACTTTAAACAATATGCCGATAAAAAACGAGACAACTTGGTAGGGTACAGCGATTTCTCCTATACTGCCTTAACTGAGTGTTCTTTCTAACACTAGGTAAACAGATAGGCTCATGTGCACACACATATGGCGTTTTTTCTGAGGGGATGCATGAAGTGCCACCGCCCTTTTCATTGTGTGCTGGGATACATTACCGAAAGATTAATGAACCACCCTGGCGATCACACTTCCCCTTTTTATTGATCTAAACTACCAATTATTACCTCTAACGAAAGAGCTTTCTATAACGAAAGATACATGTGTTGCCATGTCTTTATTTTAAGTGGGCTAAATATGTCTGTATATATTTAAATTAACATATGATTATGCAGGCTACCACAAATAGATCACTGACTCAACTGTAAAGCAAACCAGTGAAAAAAACAATCGTTACACATAGATCCAAACCATTCTATGGTTTGTTTTATTATATTTTATTATTATTTCATTATATTATGTGCAGTAATGACTGAGTATAGGTGTGATTATAATGGTCTTCAGCTACTGTAACTGTATTATTAAGCCCTTGCGCTACCGTTGAAATTACTATTTTCATTAAATGTCAGCACGATACCATTTTGTGCTCCTTTGTGATCTCAATTGTGCAATGGACATGTTGTGCAATGGACATTGTTGAACTTTTCATCACGTGGGTCACTGATACATCCTCCAGATGCAGACCCTCTCCATTATGTCACAACTAAACTGCTAGTCTGGTCTCTCCTCCTGGCAGACAGATATACATGAATTTGCCTCCAGTCCAAAAGAGCCCCCCCATTTATATATCGCCTTTATCCAAGGCGCTTTACAGAGATTGTGCATTACATTAACCCATTCACACACACATTCATACACCGATGGCAGCGGAAACCATGCAAGGCACCAACTTGTGGGATTGACAGGCAATCTAAAAACATAGGCTACTGAAATCAATGTTACTTTAATGTACACACTTTAATTTCAGTTCTGTATTTCTGTTGTTTTAGGTGGTTAATCTAAGCATCTATCTCAGAAGACAACAGAAAATAAAGAAGAAGGACAGCGGCCGTCACTGCAACAACAAGAATACAACCATTTTAGCTTATGCATGTATTTGTAAAGAAACAATTTTAGTATTTCTTAATGGTGAACATTTATTCTAAACAAAGTTAAAACCCTGGCACACATATATATATATATATATATATATATATATATATATATATATATATATAGCATATGTGTTGTGAACATGAGCCTTGGTGTATTGCAAACAAACAGATTTAACAGATTGAAAGAGCCTATTTATTTACTTGGGTGGATGTGAGCTGTACTATTCACATGTAATTCTGTAAAAGTAGTGCATATAAGGTCATAAGGATGGTGTTCCATTGTCATTAAAGTCATTGTTTTGTCCGAAAAGTAGTGTCTAATTGGTCAATTAATTATTCTATAGCTTTACATTCCTATATGAAGTGACTTTGTCCACGTGTGAAACAAATGTGTGAAACCCAGTGAAGATGTGGGGGCTGGATATTATGCATTGCATAATTTATGTATCACCCTGTCTATGCTTGTCTCCTCAAATGGAACACTCAATCAAACTGCTATTGGATGCTAAGTTCTATATATTACATTAGTGAAATTCCCTAAGACACTAACATCTATTTTTGAATGGTAATAATGTGTTTAAAATTATATTTTATGTCTAGACAAATTATTGTTCACATTTTGGAGAAAAAAACATGCACCGGTAACTCTATGACACCGGTACGTTGCATTTTGGGAATGCGCAAAGCATCCTGGTTGGAAAAGGCACCAGCGCGCACCTCCTCTTTCACCCTGCTTTCAAAGATGACAGACGTTCAGGATAGTTTTAGTCATTTAACTGTTCCTCAGTTAAAACAATATTTGTCAGATCGTGACATTGTTGTCTCGAATGCACTCAAAAAAGATTTATTAGCCCGTTGTCGTGCCGCATCTTTTTTAAATCTGCAACCTAAGCTTTCACCAAAAGAATATTCAGCAGAAATTGAGAACCAGAGACGGACGAAACTTATTTTGGATGGGGGCATAATTTCCCTCCCCGATCCTGATACCCTCCATGACGGCTGGGAAGACAGCCCAGCAAGCTATCCACACTTGTTACAGGGTGGTGTAGAAACCTACCTTGATAAAAGTAAGTAATTAAAAGTAAGCAAATGAATAATAATAGGCGTGTGGGGGGGGGGGGGGCGTAGGTGCCGCGCGTGTATGGGGGGGTGTAGGTAGTCTGTGTGTGTGTGTGTGTGTATGGGGGGGGGGGGGGGGGGGGTAGGTAGGCGTCTGTGTGTGGACATAGGAGATAGATAGATATTAGCCCTATGTCATCTATATGATTTATTAATGTATGTAAAGGTGGACCCTCTTGTAAACAAGTGTAATGCTTAATTGGGTCGTCCACTCACAGTTGCAGTCTTTGTATTGAGTTTGTGCTTGAAATGTACTGTAATTCTGCAAACTGTTAATAAATGTATCAACAGTTCAATAATATATGTTTTATTCTCTCAGAAAACCGTGCAATTGGCATATCAACTGGTGGTGCTGAGGCTTTGAGAGATGGAAAGTCGCTTCATCTATCAGATCATGTACAGAATGTACAATATAATGGCATAGGTGAAAACGTGCCATATTGTTTCCTGAGGGCCACAGTTATTAGGGAAACCAACATCTCTAAGGCACCCTATCAATGCTGGATGATTGTCCACAAGTCTAAGGCATTGCTAGTGGAAGCCTTCTGCTCCTGTCCTGCAGGGTATGACCCTTCTTATTTAATTTAAATATAGATGCAACTACAGTTTTCCACAAACTAGTTTAAAAGTATTTTGACCAAGCCACCCTAATTCATACTCTGTGTCCTCTCATAATACAAAGGTTACGCGGCACATGCAAACATGTGGCATCCCTTTGTCATCTGGTAATTGAGAAAGTGGCACGAGGAGAGAACTCAACCGTGACTCAAAACAGACAAAGTTGGCATGCGCCATCCAAGAAGCTCCACAGTGCACAGTTCCTGGAAAACATTCACATTCAAAAAGTTAAAGGTATGTGTACTGTACAGTAATAATTTAATTGATCATTTATTTTGTTTAGGTGGCTGTCATTTTCTGTGTTTTTCCATTCTTCCCTTCTATCTGTGATACAGAAATGTACACAAATAACTAAGTCCATTTCATATTGCTGTCCACTAATTACATCAAAGTCTAGCTCTTGTATATGTGAAGCCTCAAGGCCCTATATTCACTTAAGCCTGCCAAATCATATTACCTAAGACCAGTTTTTAATTTGCCAATTTCAGGAAACTGTGTCATTGAGGAGACAGTGTGTCGGTCTCGGAGGTTTCAGTATGACCCTCGTGCACTACCTCACAGAACCCCAAAAAGTATCCATGACATGGACCTTGATGGGCTCAGGGAAGCTACGAATGGAAGTGCTGCGATTTTATGCTACCTACCAGTTGCCCCTGATCCAGCACATACATTCCCTGATGTAAGGGACTGTGGGGTAGTACATTTTGAGGAGGCTATGGAACAGGAGACAGTACTACAGCAAGTGAATGCTGCTCTTCCCCCCACTCTCACAGCCCTAGCAGCAACACACAACACTTCCCCAGATGAGTTTTACCATGCAGCTGTAGAACCACTGAACCCAGATTGTGTTTTAGCTGTGTCTGAATACACAGCTGATCAGGCAAACTCTGAAGACTGGCGTGAATACAGAGTTGGGCGTGTTACAGCCAGCAAAGTACATTCAGTTTTAACCAAAGTGAAGCATGATGGAGAAATAAGCAGCAAGAACACTTCTTTGCTGAAAGAAATAATGAACTACATGCCACCAGCTCATTCACCAGCAATCCATTGGGGCAATTATAATGAAAAATCTGCTGTGCTCAACTTTGAGAAGCTGAACCGACGCAAACACAAAGGCATGAAAACAGTCCCATGTGGGCTTATTCTCTACGGCCAGCTTCCCATAATGGCAGCATCACCAGATGCTCTTGTGACCTGCAAGTGCTGTGGCACTCGGCCTCTTGAGGTGAAGAACCCGTTCAAACATCGGGCTCTCAGTATCTCAAAGTTTGCTGAGCAGCCAGATTCATGCCTTCATGTGACATCAGCAGGTATGGTCAAGACACACCTACCTATACATAGTACCTACCTAACCTACCTACCCACACACACACACACACACACACACACACACACACTGTGCATTCATGTATATTACTCTTCTCTACCAACAGGTGAAATAAAGTTGAAGGCAATGCATCCTTACTACTTTCAAGTCCAAATGCAGATGCTTGTCACCAGTGCAGATGTGGGATATTTCTTTCTGCAAACTGCTTCCCCATACAACCGACACCACTCAGAAGAAATCTGCTTTGACCCCTTGCTGGTGGAGGAGATTATACAAAAGTCGACACATTTTTTCCAGTCTATCATACAACCAGAGTTACTGGGAGGAGGGTTGAAATGCACAATGGAGAAAGGTGTGGATGGGGTGGCAAGTACAGCAGGCCCAGAGGTGGTTGAAAGTGCCACAGAGCTGCCACCATCAGTACTTGAATAAAATACATTTGAAAAAAACAGTACACTTGAAATGACTGTTGTTTACATTTATTTTGCATTACATATGCATAACTTCAGTTAAAATGTATTCACTTTTTGTTTACAATTATTAATGCACTGCATCCGTTACACTAACTAACCAAAATGTCACATTTCAGTACTCAGAAATTACTTTGTTTACATTTAATTTGCATAACATATGCATAACTTCAGTTTTTTTGTTTTTTTACAATTATTTGTTGCACTAACCAAACCCCCTATGCCTATATGTCAGTGTCATTTCAATGGAATTATGGGTGGCTGTAAATTAATCAGAGCTGCCACAACTACTACAATATCATCAAAAATGTCAAACATGTCTAATGTGACTTCACATTTCATTATGTCAAACTCCTTAATCCTGCCGATAACACGTTCAATGTGAATTCGAGCATTAGCAACTTGCTTGGTTCTTCTATCATCAGCATCTGAAAACTGCTTTTTGTTTTTCAAAAATGGAGGGATTACAAGGGTCACTCCTTTGTCAAGAAGTAGTTCTTGGATATTGAACCCTCTGTCTGCCAGCAAGTAATCACCCATTTGTAGTAAGTCAA
Organism: Protomyctophum parallelum; assembly: GCF_964188405.1. Classification (NCBI taxonomy): domain Eukaryota; kingdom Metazoa; phylum Chordata; class Actinopteri; order Myctophiformes; family Myctophidae; genus Protomyctophum; species Protomyctophum parallelum. The sequence goes on along the minus strand of NC_139711.1, from coordinate 31,037,462 downwards.
TGATACCTGACCTTTTGACTATTTCCTTGTCACTCATGCATCCACCTGCTGATTTTGACACAAATGACACAGTTCCTGCTGGACTACATGCCACCAGAATTTTAGCAGTAGGTCTTCCCTTGTATTGTGAGTATATCTGGCTATTGGCTTTTGCCAGTGAAGGCCTTTGTATGGGTACCTCAGTGCAGTCTATGATAGCCCGCACATACTTGTACTTTTTGAAGCACTGTGGGTAGTACAGGTGAATCTCCTCTCGTTTAGGCCAATATATAAGAGGTTCTAATTCTTTTGAGAGCAGAGGCACCCATGTAGATATGATATTGGATACAACACTGGTGCAGATTTGGAAAAGATGGGCAAGGAACCTGAGTGACAGATTTAGTTTCAATTTCATCAGAGTCAACAAAAGTTCATTCTCATGGGACAATTTCCGCTGTGGTCCTGGTTTGTTATCTGCAATCAACTGGTACTTCTTCACTGTTTTAGACTGCATTCCTTTGAAATACTGTAGAGAGGGCAGTTTGGATTGCACCTGATTAAACACCCACTGGAAAAGTGCATAGTTCTGTAAGCCTGTGTGCAGACGCATCAGATCATCAGAATGCTTAATGGAAGAAATGTCATAGTGTACTGGCAGTGGCAATGAAGAACTATGTGTCTGGTGTGATAACCTTCGCTCCAAGTCATCTCTCTCATGTAAGAGTTCATCCTGGAGGTCAACTCTGTTAGCAGAGAGCCCATCTCTCTCCTGCACATGTTTTTCTTTCATTTGACAGTTCTCACACACACATGAACATGTACAGGCACTCATTGGCTTCATACAGTAGTTGTGTTGCTCCTGCAGGTCAGATGTACTATATGATGAAGATTTGTATGGTGATGACTGAGGTGTAGATGGCTCAGAAAAGTGACCAACATTCTGATTCTGTATAGTAGGCCTATCTTGAGCACTGTAGCTGTGGTCCCATGACAAAAGACCGATGGGGGGTAAGGGTTGACTTGTGTCTTCCTCATTAGGGCCTGGGGACTGGCTAGAGGTTTCTGTACCGGGCCCTGTTCTTTTTTGTTTGTTGGTGGGAATGTCCTCAGCACTCTTTCTCTTCACCTGACCATGCCTTGTTGTCAGATATGTGCTGTCATCAATGTCCGGAGACCAGTTGCTAATTATATTTTGAATTTCAATGTTGTCACTGTGGCTGTCCTTGTATAAATACCCCCTCATATACAGGGATGGATGGGGATGTATTCCAATGGGTTTTCCCAATAGAAAATGGTTGCTGCAGATTCGTGTGTTGTCACCGATATTGTCGAGATCTTTTCTATTGATGAGCTTCAGCCAAAGTGATCGCCATTTGGGAGGGCATGTGTGGAACTTCAGCTCATGGACATGCTCTTTGATTACCCACCTAAAACGTCAGAATATATACACAAACATTGTTTACCTAATGCTTAACATGGCTTTACACTCATGTAATGTAAAATAACATCAAATTAAACAAACTGAAATTACAGTAGTGTGTAGTTCGAAAATAAGTAAAATAAATAATGTATTTAGATATGTGTCAATTAATGCATTGATGGGATTACATTAATTATTATTACTACAATAGGCGTACTACAAATTAAAATGTTGACCATAGCAAACAAAGTATTGAACTAGCAAACAACTCTAAACATGTATTAATTAAATCCCTTCAACTGGACCTTTTTTCCTGTCAGTAATAGGCCTAAATACTAATGACACCTACAAACGAGGGAAAGGTGAAAAAATTAGACAGTAAAACGTCAAGATCTATCCAGAATTCCACATGTAGCTATATTTACATCAGAGAAATAATACATGGGCAGTTCACTACCTAAATAAAATAAAGTGGAGCACTGGCGACTATATGTAGGCTGGCTATTTACACTCACTTGGATTTATATCGACGATCATTGCTGCACATGTAAACGGCACAGCGATCTGATCCACCCATTGTGTTGATCACAACATACTTTTCTTATTGAAAATGACGACGTGCTGAGATTGTCAATAAGATGATGCGTGTGCAGGTTAGTAGGTTACCTTTCACCCATAGGCCTTTGCGCATACCCAAAATGCAACGTAGTTGATTGATTGAAATATTTATTAACAGTTTGCAGAATTACAGTACATTTCAAGCACAAACTCAATACAAAGACTGTTAACTGTGAGTGGACGACCCAATTAAGCCTTACACTTGTTTACAACAGGGTCCACATTGTTCAATTCATCAAACATAGATCTGATAGATTCAGATGTAGCCTGTTTCTCCAAAATGTTTTAACTTTCATGTGAACAATAATTTGTCTAGACATAAAATATAATTTTAAACACATTATTACCATTCAAAAATAGATTTTAGTGTCTTAGGGAATTTCACTAATGTAATATATAGAACTTAGCATCCAATAGCAGTTTGATTGAGTGTGCCATTTGAGGAGACAAGCATAGACAGGGTGATACATAAATTATGCAATGCATAATATCCAGCCCCCACATCTTCACTGGGTTTCACACATTTGTTTCTCACGTGGACAAAGTCACTTCATATAGGAATGTAAAGCTATAGAATAATTAATTGACCAATTAGACACTACTTTTCGGACAAAACAATGACTTTAATGACAATGGAACACCATCCTTATGACCTTATATGCACTACTTTTACAGAATTACATGTGAATAGTACAGCTCACATCCACCCAAGTAAATAAATAGGCTCTTTCAATCTGTTAAATCTGTTTGTTTGCAATACACCAAGGCTCATGTTCACAACACATATGCTATATATATATATATATATATATATATATATATATATATATATGCGCCAGGGTTTTAACTTTGTTTAGAATAAATGTTCACCATTAAGAAATACTAAAATTGTTTCTTTACAAATACATGCATAAGCTAAAATGGTTGTATTCTTGTTGTTGCAGTGACGGCCGCTGTCCTTCTTCTTTATTTTCTGTTGTCTTCTGAGATAGATGCTTAGATTAACCACCTAAAACAACAGAAATACAGAACTGAAATTAAAGTGTGTACATTAAAGTAACATTGATTTCAGTAGCCTATGTCTTTAGATTGCCTGTCAATCCCACATGTTGGATTACATTATTATATGCTTATATACTACATGAACTTCTTAAATGTTGACCATAGCAAAAAAGAACAACAATAGGACTAATACGATGCATGCAAAATAAATACAAATAAAAACTAAGGGACATAACAGACTTTATTATTAGCAGTAGCAAGCTGACAGAGTGAGGCAGTAGCCTTAAGATAACGGCACACTTTCTAGCGACAATTCTACAGATATATGAATTTCCACTTACTTGGCTTTATATCGCCGATTATTGTTGCACATGTAAACAGCACATCGGTGTGGTCCACCTATTGTTATGTTTATCAAAAAATACTTTAATATTAGAAAATCACGGAGAAGTTCAGAAGCGCAATAGTAAACACAGCGGGCAAGATACTTCCTGGTCCCTTTTCAGCCCACAATGCTCCGCGCCTACCCACAATCCACCGCGTTCTTTGCAAGATGGCTGTATCCGCGAAACGGCCTATCGGGAGCAAATAGGGTTTCAGTGTCTTGCTCAAGGACACTTCGACAGTAACTCTGGGGGAGCCCGGGTTCGAACTGGCAACCTTACGGTTACCATCCAGGCACTCTACCCCTGAGCCACCGCCGCCTGAGCCACCGCCGCCCCCACATAATCATATAGCAGACAAGAGGGAGTGTTCTGCTGTGCTGTGTGGTCGCAGGTGGTCAGGCTAGTGGTTAAATGGCCAATGGCTCTTCTCCTAATTACTACAGTCTCTGAACCCATGTACTTTAATTAAATCCCAATTTGGATTTGATTGCACTAGGAGGGCCTGTACACACAATCAGCACAGAGAGACAGGGGTAATCTTTTGAGATGCCTAATTTCATCTCTACACAGAAACATGTCATGGGAAAAAAAATAATGAATAGAAAAAGCAGCCTGGGGAGCAAATCCTTCCCTCAATAACATATCTTCTTTGTTGTCCACACACACACACACACACACACACACACACACACACACACACACACACACACACACACACACACACACACACACACACACACACACACACACACACACACACACACAATTCACATTTTATTGAACCATTCCCTGATAATCTATAACTACTTAACGTTAAAAACTTTTACATTATTTCTGCATGGTACCTGTGCGCTATATTTGAAAAAATAAGAAAAAAATTAAAACATGGTACAATATCTTCTATTTTCATTTTCACTTATGCCATAGAGTGGGATATACAGTTTTTTTTTAAGTTAAACAATATAGTGTTTGCCCCTGTGTCATCGTGAATCACCCGTGCCACTGGATCATGATGTACATTGTACACTCTCCATCCAAACTTCCTTACCCTAGCTACAACTGTCACTATTGGCTGGCCTGCCTATGGCAATCAGAGAGGCCAGGAGATGAGAAAAGATAATGATAAAGAGAGGCCATAATGGGACTTTGCCATTGCATATTAAAGCTTTGCTGGATTGGAATTCTGCATATCGGACTCGTTCCAGTGACCAGCTCACACTAAAGGTCCCCAAAGTAAACACTGAAATGGTGACAACAGCATTTTTGTTTTAATGACCCCCCACAGGGGGGTTTGATTACAGACCTACAGACCTAGGTATCTGCAATTGCTTTTAAACGTGTTGTACCACACAATAGAGGAACGTTTATTTGGTTTAGTTTTAATCATTGATGTGAATATTGATGTGAAAATGAAATTGTGTGATGTATCTCAACGACATTGCAAATGAGGGCAACCTCAATCAATGTCTTTTGAGATTAAATAAATGAATGAAAAAAACGTATATCCATAAATGGGTGTGATGGCTGCATGCGAATGACGCAATTTATTCTTTTGAGCCACTGTGATAAAAAAGGCGTCAGATATACATGTGGGCTGCACGCTACAGCAACTGACATTCAGCAGATTTGCCCAGTGACACGTACAGTACCTCCACACACAACGACTGGAAAGAAGGATGAATAGAGGAGACTTGTTTTCATGTCAATTACATGAGCTCTACCATCTGCTCTCTATTGTTTGTCTCACGGCTTGCCCCATATCTCTCTCTCTGTATGCTGTCTCTCCTCAACCATAGCCTAATTCAAGGGCAGGTAACAAACAGTTCTCTATGCACATACTTGTTAGAATCACACCCATCTGTTCTAGTGTTAATTGTGTGCCACAGAACTGTGTGGATTGTTTCATTTTCTCACTCAAGGGGTTTCAGATTAAGTTATCTCCCTCCGCAGGATGACAGACGCCGATGATTACCTGTTACTGTATGATTAAACAAGCATTTGCGTCACAGACCTAAGCCTCTGCCGCTCCATAATTCACTTTCTTTTCTGCCTTTGCTGAAACCTCCACAGGTTCACTCTTAATAACCCGTTTCCAGCTCTACCCATCATTTCTCTTGACCTCTATAAAGTATCTCTGTACGGTCACAGTAAAAGCCTCAGTTTAGTGTGATTTATTTTTTTACAATAGATACATGAACACAGACTTTTACTGTGCACCCAAACAATGGGACAGGCCCATTTTTGTGAAGAACACTTTTAAGGAGTACTATAGTTTTAGTCCCGGGGAGACATACATATATATACATGTCTCCTTTTGGTCTCAAGCTAAAAGGTTTGGGTACCACTGTTCTAGTCTACAGCTCTGTAGTCCTACTGACACAGTAAAAACATATAGTTTACTCCCTGAGTGTGAAAATAGACCCAAATGAGCTCGCAATTTTACCAGGTTTTGGGAGTCAAATGAACACAAAGAATTTAACTGTGTGTCATTCTCTCAGTTTATTTTCCCCCTCCCTCATCCACCGTTTCTACTCCCTCCACTTCTCAGTTTCTGGTGTGTCTCTGTCTCACACACCCACTGTTCAAATTGAACACTGTGTTGACTGGAGGGCACACAAAGTTCTTAAGTGGCTTAGTTTGTGACCCAAACAGACAGGGATGGATAGAAAGAGAAAGATATGGAGAGAGAGAGAGAGAGAGAGAGAGAGAGCAAAATGGAAAGCAATTTAGCTCTAAACAGAGAATACACAGTAGCAGAATACTTGAGCACAGTTACTGACCCAAAACTAAGGAAAACATTAACTCGTTTAATTAATATAGACTCAGTGAACATAGTATTGCGATTGAGAAAGGCATAGGCAGACCTGGCTCCCAAGAGAAGACAGACTGTGCACCCACTGCACACAAAACGAGGTAGAGACAGAGCTACACTTCCTAACCGTCTGTCCACTGTACCAAGACATCAGAGACATATACTTTCCACGGATTACAATCACCCAAAGAGAGTTTGAAAACATGAGTAATGACAAAAAACTGTTGGGTGAAGTACAACAATGTGCAAACACAGCAGTGAGATTTGTGAGCTGCTGTGACAGGAGAAGGATGTCAAATGGAATACAAGCACCTTAAGGAATACAAACCATATGTGTACACTGTTTATCAAAAGTATAAAGCTAACGTATTCTATATGGATGTATATTGTATAACTATGTCTGACAGAAAATGCTTTTTATAGTTTCACAAGATAGTATTACCCAACGTGATAATATAACACAGCTCTGTTTACACCTTTATTTAATTCCTATTTATATCCAATATTTATTTGTAAATACATTCTTCTGTTTTGATTGTCTTCTGCTTTGGCAATGTAAACATACGTTTTCTCATGCCAATAAAGCTCCTTTGAATTTAATTTAATTGAGAGAGACAGTCACAGTCACAGTCAGACCGACAGACAGACAGACAGACAGACAGACATAGCTCTGACTCGTAGCTGCTTGCACGAGACGATCTTTTCACCTTAAGAATATTAATGACCTTCTCCATATTCATTGAACAAGATGGTCACCATATTAATAACCCACCCTTCACTATGACTCTCTCTCATTAAAGCTGTAATAGGTTCCACTCTAAAAGCCATTCGTACTGCCTGCCTCAAGCGTCTGTTATGCCATGTGGAATGCCATGTGGAACCTCCAACCCCACCACCACCCTCAAGGCCCATTCTCCCTGAGTCATGTCCCAGACTGCAGAGATCCACCAAGAAATGGATCACGTGCAGCCTGCATGGATGAATCAAGACTTTGCCTGTAATTCAGTTACACAATATAGGGCAATCTTGCAGAGTTGTTGGCACACATTCCCCCATAGAATACAGCCTCATCAGCTGTATCACTCTCTGTTCAGATATAGAAGACAAACTGAAAATGACAGGGGACAAATAAATGTGACTACCAAATCATTTTTAAATCAGTTATCACACATTGATTTTAGCAGCACATGCTTGTTTTCCCACTAGTAATAAGTGTATTGCAAGGGGAAGAATGGTTAACTTTTCTTCCTTTATTTACCCATGGTAGTAGCTGAGCACAAGTGCTCATTTTCAACAACGCCCTGCACATAGAAACACACAGACAGACACACACATTAAAACCTGGGATCTAACCAGTACAGTCTTATACTGTTGGCCACTAAGCAGCTCCACTGGAGCAGTTGGGGGTTCAGTGCCTTGCTCACGGGCACTTCAGTGGTGTTCGGTGAGTGATGACCAATCACTTCCGGCAACCTTTTGGCAACAAGGGCGCTCCTCTAACCCTTAGGCCACCGCTGCCCCACAAACTTAGGCTACTTAGCCTACTATTAAGATACAACATATTTGTTAACCCTAACTGACAAATAGGTTATCATATACCAGCAGTAGAGGAGCCAAGCATATTGGGCTATCAGTACTAGTAGTAGGCTTGTATTATTTGAGTCCACATATCAGATATTTTCTAGAGAGAGAGAGAGAGAGAGAGAGAGAGAGAGAGAGAGAGAGAGAGAGAGAGAGAGAGAGAGAGAGAGAGAGAGAGAGAGAGAGAGAGAGAGAGAGAGATTGCAGGCTGTTGTGTGGGTGGACAGCTAATTGCAGTGTCTGTGGTGCCAGGAAAGTGCTATACAATAAATCTATACAGACAGTGGGGCAATCAAATTATAACACAGGAGACAGCTTGGACTATCAGTCTTGTGCATTATTCATTATTCTTAATATCAGTGTTAATTTCATAATCTTTTGCTATTTGAACATATTAATTAATATATCACCACAGCCTGAATTAACACTGTCCTCTGCTAAGTATAGACCTATCACAAATATGACAATGGATTGGTGCCCCAGGAACGACAAATCTATATTTTGGGAACTATGCCATAATGAAATAGAAAAGTTAAAAATGTTTGTATGGTCTTATTGCCGAATTAAAAACGAGTGATTTACAAAAGAGAAGGAGAGGCAAGATGCATGAGTGGGTGAAGAGGTGGAGCAGACAGTGAAATTGGTCCCTCTGTTGGTATAAAATGTGTAGTACAAGTGAAGCATAGATTATACTGTATGTGATTATCCCACATTGGCTGTGTGCAATGCACAACCCTCTCCATACTCTAAGCCGAGTCAGCATTGAAACTTGATCTCAACATGCTGTGTGAGAGAGAGGGAGGAGAGATAGATTGACAGAGAGAAAGAGCGAAGACAGAGTGCACAGCAGTCATTTAGATGCTCCCATTTCCAATACAATGAGATACAGAGGAGAGATGAGAAACAACAGACATCATGGAAAGAAATATCGAACAGACAATGCAGCTCTGTCAGTTCAAGGACAAGTCCTGTATTAGAGCATTACTAATTGAAAGAAGCAGGAACAAGATCTTGATGGGAGCACTACATGTTATGCCTCATAGTATACAACCACACCCTGAAAAGATGAATCTATAAAAGGAGCCACCTTGAAACACATGTACTGTATGACCCACTTACACGCAATACGCATCACCTATGCAACACCATGTGAGCACAAGACATCTGACTGAAGTTCCTCGCAGTATATCAACCTAACAAACTATATGAGAGATCAGGCCAAGCTTGTTTGTCCTGGACCACTCCCCGAAATGAGGTCATCCTATCTGGGTGAGTATGACACAACACACGTCCCACAGCCTCTCTCTCTCAGTGACCAATGGTCCTCATCAGTGATTCGATATTAAATTAAAAACAGGATAACACTAAGTGAATTTTCTCATTCATCATATTTGTCAGGATCTTGAAAATACCCGACCCTGTCTGTGAAATGAATTACCTCCCTGCTGCTGCCTTTTTAGTGTTGTATATTACAAGTGTATTAAAATATTTCTATGATAGCTATCAATCATTGAGTAGATATCTATATTTGTTTCAAATGTTAGACATTAGTATGGGAGAAAACAACATTCTGTATTGCAGTGTGGTAATAATCATTATAGCCAAATACAAATGCATGTCTGCATCCATACTACGCTGTCTCATTATTAGGTTGGACATGCAAAGTAACTTTCCTTCATAACATTTCCAATACAAAGTCCCATGCAAATAATAATCCCTTTACCCAGGTGTAAGCTACACAGTAGGACAGAGTGGATTCTCTGGGTGACTTTGTTTGTGTCTGTCCCTTGCGTATTTCCTTTTCAAGCTAAAGGGCATGAAAGGACTAAAAGCAGCGTAAATCCCTCCCCACAGGTTCATGAGAGTGTTAAACAGTGCCTCGGCTGCCTGTGCATAAATCAAACAGATTCTTGCTGTGGCGGTAAACAAAGCTATCAGGAGGAGCAGGCAGGCTTTGAGTGTGTCCCTCTTTGGATCATCTCTGTACGGGATGGGACCCGCAGTTCTGAGCATGACAAAGCTAATCTAGAGACAGCAACAACACCCGACACTGCAGAGAGGAACTGCGGACGGAGGAGGAGGACATGGTGGGAAAAGGGGGGAGGGTGGCTGCAGATAAATTCTGTCTTTTATCTGTGACCAAATGTAAGCTCCTGCCGGGAGTGTTCCTCCTCGACATGTTTTTATTCACCATCTCTCGCTCTCAGCATGCAGCTCCCATTTTCTCACCACCTCCCCACATCATGTTCAAGGCTTGCTGTATCTGCATATAACCATCTCCTTCCTCCGAGTCAGGAGGAAGGAGTTTGCTTTATGCTCATTATATCACTCACACGCCTGTTGGACCCGTTGCACACTTCCTCTGTCTTTCACACAATACTGTAGGCTACTCTCCTGCTGGTTGTTAAGGGTTGTACATCTGTCTTTCCATCTATCTCCTCCTTTCCGCATGCCTCAATCTCCCCACTCTCTTTCTTACTCTCTCTCTTGCTATATCTCACATCACCACCCCTCTCTTGTTCTATTGTCTCCTTTTGCTCTCTCTCTCTCTCTCTCTCTCTCTCTCTCTCTCTCTCTCTCTCTCTCGTGTCTGTGTGCTTTCCTTCCTACATCTCATGGTCTGATATTGAGGTGGATTTCTGGGTGGGGGTGGGTGGATGCTAACCCATGCACAGCTCCCTGAGACTAGTACATCATTTGACTGCTGGTCTCCATGGCAACCTCGGCTAGCAGAGCTTAACCTCTCTCTTTCTCACAAGGGACACGCCCTTGTATGAAGGGAAAACAGGAAGTGAACGCAGATAATATGGCAGCGAGGGAAAGAGAAAAAAAAAGGAAAGGAGAGGTGGGAAATAATTCAAGGAAGTATAGGAAAGAATAAAGATTTATCTCCATAATCAGCTTAAAGGGGATGACAACGTACGTACATATACAGCTGTGTTTAACCCCCATCCGAATGTGTACTACTCCACCAAAAGGTGAATGCACCCACTGCAGAAGTACAATACAGTTTAGACTGTGAAGCACTTAGCTGGGTGCCTCAACCAGGATAATGTATTTAGAGAATCAATAATTGAATGTATTTTGCAGCACTGAGGGCAGCAAAGCTTGAAGCTTTTAGTCGAGACAGACCCCATAGCCACAGCCATTATGTTATATGCACTGCTAAGAACTATGTCTCCTTTGTTGTGTAGACATATGGTAATGCATGCATTCTCAATAATGAAATGTTCTCGGAAAAACCCTTTCTAGGCTCAACAACATGCTTGCGGCCTCATAAAATGCATGGATTAGCGTCTCCACTTTATTCCCTTTGCACGTGTCCCAACCCATCGGTTTAGGTGTGAGCTTGTGATTGACAGTGGAGCTACCAGTGCTTTCAGCCCCACCCAGACGCAGAACAGGCATGCAAGAGCCGAGCTGAGCTGCGATGCCCCGGTACTGAAAACTCCCTGCTGCTGCTCCTGCTGCAGCAAAGAGCGGAAAATTACCGGCCCCTCCCCCTCTTCAAGTCACTTTCACAGGCACAGAGAACTGCAGCCCACACACAGGACACATACTGAACCACTCAAATGCATACAAACAGCTCTAGGCATTGTTTCAGGGACTACAATGACGGTGGCCAGCCCAGTATAGACTTTGGTAAATGCAAACCTATAAAACTAGCCTACAATGCATACTGCAGATTGAGAAGCACAGCATGCTGCCATGCTGAAACACACACTGACCCACTTACAAACCTCAACATCACCTACAATATGGAATGTCTATGTACATGTATGTAATATAGAAACCCTGAGTGGAGTTTTAGACACCTTATAATGAATCAATCAAGCAAACAAACAAACAAACAAAGATTTGACAGACCAGGCTGTGAATTGTTTAGGCTGAAGTACCACTCCCTGAAATGAGGTCATCTGGGTGACTATGACACAACACAAGTTCCACAGCCTCTCAAGTGATTATATCTCATGTGCCAATCTAATTTCACTCTGAAAATGAATCACAATCATGAGACCATGTATAAATATATGCTAGATTGATATTCAGAGAATGGACATGCATGCCATTAGCAATAGTTATGGCAATGTTGTGAAAACACACCGGTTGTCTTGTATGTTGTTATGTTGAATATATCTGTGTTGCCCTGACACACATTAAAGATGTTAACGCTAATATGTAAATGGCATGTCATGTCTACAGCAAACTCAGGCCAATAGCACACACGCCTGGAGAGATCGGCACTAATTCCCCATTACTCCTCTCAGCTGCTCCCCTTCCTCGGCAACACTATAGCAGGGTTAGTGGAGGGGGATGGGAGAGGAGGCTGACAGCATAGGAGAGGTAGAGAGAAAGAGAAGCAGGATTGAGGGGGTGTGACAAATCATGTACATGTATACATGTTTTCTGATCGTGAAGGACAAATAAATGACACACACACACACACACACACACACACACACACACACACACACACACACACACACACACACACACACACACACACACACACACACCTCATGTGTTGCAGGTGAAACAATTTGACAATGTTTAAAATATTATAATGTTATTGTATAGGATGGAATGGGGGCTGGGGAAAAGAAGGGGATGTGAAGTAATAGAGCAGTGACAATGACAGCCGTGAGAAATGAGAGGACAGAATGTAGGGCCATGGCTAGAGAAAAGAATCAAAGATAAACAGCAATGGCAGATTAGTCCAGATTATTCATGCTCTCAGCTGTGATATAATGGGGTTTCAATGTGCTAAGCCTGCTGAGGGAACAGGACTGCAAGAAAAGCTAAGACAGAGGCCTATATCTTTAACATATCAAGTTTGAACACAGATGGAAACATGGTAGATAGACTAAGTGATTATTTTGCCACCTAAATAGTGATTAGTGTTTAGAGCACATAGCACTTGCTTGTCTTCAGATTTCACAGAATAGCATAACCACATAACATACCAAAATACAGCATAGGCCCTCATGATGACATTGAGAAAATAAATATTATAATCATTAAATTATACTCAACACTAAAATAGCGTTTCCACATTTATCTGTGACATCAAAAATAAGTTGACATGAGGATGATGAGGTTTATGACAAAGGTCATGTCATGACAAACTGTCATCCTACTATAAATGCACCACGTCTGTGTGTGTGTGTGTGTGTGTGTGTGTGTGTGTGTGTGTGTGTGTGTGTGTGTGTGTGTGTGTGTCTGTCTGCATGTGTGTACACAGGGAGTGCAGTGCCTGGTATCGAGTCTGTCCATGGTTCTCCAGAACCACCACAAAAGGCTCCGGTCAGGCTCTGCCAGTGGGCCTAATCAGCCTAAATCCCTCACCTGTGCAATTTCCAGCCTCTGCCTCAGCCAATTGATTGCCATGGCAACCACACACGTGGCAATTGATTACTTAACCAGTCCACTTTTCACAGTCAGTTTGCACTCTTCAGACACAGGCAGATACCGAGATCTCCATGTGGGAGACCGGCAGACAGTAAAAATGGGTGCTATGACAAGTTGACAACGGGTATTATTTGGTTCCCAAGTTGCATCGTTCCCAAGCACGTACAAGTCTAGTCATGGTCAACTCAAGCTTTCAGGGGTCAGAAAACTTTCAGCACAATGGACAGCAACAGTCCCATTACAAGCAAGGAAAGCTACAGGCACACAAGACAGAGTTCAAATGCAGTAATACGTGAGAAAGGATTGTTTTGTTATCTCACAAACTACTAAAGATTATGTATTCACTTGCAAATAGTTGCTTCTCAATAATTGTCATGATTAAATGCTGGTACCATTTTTTCTCCACTGTCTGTGTCTCATAGGAGGGTTGTGGGCACTTCAGAAATGCACCTTTTTCAAATTAGATTTAATTTAAAATATAATTCGATTTGTATTAATGCAAGAACAATGCAGGCTTCCACTATAGCAACTTTCCAGGAATATAAAGCCTGGTTTCTGAACTGTCCACAGACCTCTTCTGAGTCACAGATGGTACAATATTTAAAAAAAGTATTAGTGAGGACAAATTATATGAACATAGGTTAAAACAGTTGAAGTTGTCCTTTAAATAAACAAAATAGAGGACTTTAGCCACATTTAGACTAATGTAATCTTACCTTCTCTTTATTAGGTAAAGTCTGGGTCCGGTTATAAGTGTCCCCATCATTAATGCTAATGAGTTCTGCATCTACAGGTGGATAGGGCGCAGGGAAAACCACTACGTCACTCTTCAGTGTGTCAGAGCTGAAACACACGTCATACTGCTGAGTAGATTTAGAGTAAGACCAGCTCCCGTCAGGATGGGTGGTGATCATTGGGGCTCCATACCTACTGAAATCGCTGTCTGTCCTGTGACATTTGACAGCTATTAAACTGATGAGGCTCAGTAGAAAGATCACAGAAACAGATGCAATGGCGATCAGTAAATACAGGTTTAAATCAGAGAAGCTCTCCTCCTTCATTGGCAGGTGTCTAAATGAAGTCTGAATTTCTCCTGTATTTTCAACCACCACTACATCAATAGACACAGTAGCTGACAGGGAAGGTTCTCCGTTATCAGAAACCAACACCACTAACGGGTGGGTTTTCAGGTCATTGTCACTCATTCGTCTCTTGGTTCTGATTTCTCCAGTACTGGTTCCAATTCGAAAGAGGTTATTTCCCTTTGGCTCGGTGATGTGATAAGAAAGCAGAGCATTGTAGCCAGAATCTGCGTCTACAGCTCTGATCTTGGCCACAAAGTATCCAGCTTCAGCAGAATAAGGAATGTTCTCACTGTTAACAGATCCGTGTTCAGAATAGGGAACGAGGATCCCGGGACTGTTGTCATTCTCATCCAGAATGAAAACGTTTACAGTCACATTGCTGCTGAGCGAAGGAACTCCATGATCTGTGGCCTGAACTGTAAACTCAAATGTGTTTAACTCTTCATAGTTAAAAGAATGTAGGCTGACTACATCTCCTGTTTCTGAATTTACATTTATCATAGAGGCTATCAAAGTGTTTTTAGGGGAATTGTCACTGACAGAAAATGTTACTTTTGCATTTTCATCTACATCAGCATCATGCACAGCTATTGTATAAATAACGGCTCCAACTGGACTGTTCTCTTTTACATAGATATTGATAGTGGATTCTGAAAAACTAGGTGGGTTGTCATTTACATCAGAAACATATACTGTAATAACACTCGTACTGGAGAGGGGTGGAGTCCCCTCATCAATAGCTATGATGGTGACATTATATAGAGAATCCCTTTCTCTGTCAAGTTGCCCATCTACAACTAGGGAATAATGATTTTTATATGAATTCTTAACTGTAAACGGTACAGAATCTATCACTTTAACCTGAACGACGCCATTTTTGCCTGCATCGTTATCCTTCACCGTTACAAGTCCAACCATTGTGCCCATTGGCGCGTTCTCTTTGACAATATTGACTAAGGATGTAACTGATATTTCTGGTGGATTATCATTCACATCAGTGATCTCCACGAGAACTTTACAAAGAGAAGCTCTCGGATTTTGCCCTTTGTCTTTTGCTTGGACCCGAATTTCAACTGCATTGTTTCGTTCATGATCCAATTGTCCTTTCACCGTAATTTCCCCGGTGGCTGAATTAATGTCAAATATGGCAACCTTGTTATCATTCTCGTGGTTAATAAAGGAATATACGATTTCCCCATTGAGATCCTCGTCTAAATCTTGAGCATGCACTGAAATAACAGAAGCGCCGTATGGCGTATTCTCTGGCACCCGGGCTTTGTATAAAGGTTTACTAAAGATGGGAATATTATCATTAACATCTTTCACATTGACAGTGATCTGTAATGTTCCTGATCTAGGAGGCTTACCTCCATCTATAGCAGTCAGTGTTAGTTTAATCACTGGCTGTTTCTCTCTATCTAATGGTTTTTGCAGCACTAACTCACTAGACATAGTCTGTTCTCCGTCTCCACCACTTTGTACATCCAGAGAGAAATAGTCATTTTGGCTCAATTTGTAGTTCTTTACCGAGAAACTGCCCACATCTGCGTCAAAAGCGTTTGGCAGGGGAAATATTTCCCCTGTATAAGCGGACTCAGAAACATTCAAAATAATTCCAGGTGTTCTAAAAGAAGGTGCGTTGTCGTTTATGTCCAATATTTTAACCTCGAATCTATAAAGATTCAACGGCGAGTTCACGATGGCTTCCAATTCAAATGAACACTTCACGTTACGAAAGCAGAGCTCGTCTCGGTCTATTCTCTCTTTCACTGAAATAATCCCAGTCTTCAGGTTTACATCAAAATATTTGGCATGAAGTCCGGATATCTGAAAGCCACGAGTTTCCAATTCTTGAACGTCTAGTTGCAGATCTTTTCCTAAATTTCCAACAATGGTGCCCGGATTCGATTCCTCCGAAACGGAATACACAGTCTGTGTTGCAGCGATATCCCATATTTGGGCGAAAGAAAGATAACATATTAAAGACTTTAAAACTTTGCCCAGGTGCATTCTGTCAATATCCATGTATCCCGATTAATAAAAACAATGGCTATAAGCGATCACATTGCTGCATGAGTATGCGTTCAAGTTAAAGAGCCCGTGGCCATGCAACCGCCAATGCATGGGTATACGATGAACAAAGCATTATCATCCTTTAACAGGGGAGGAGCCACAGCCACTCAAAACTACCACACTGAGACCAGATAGCGGCATCTTGTGGAAATACATTCAATACAAATAGTACAGCAATGTTAGATACATATAGGCTATGTTGTGACCGTCATGAGTATTGCAATATATTAAACACCATAGTTTGATGCCAGCCTGGGATGTATAAGCAAACTGTACTTGCACTCTACACCGTAAAGGTGGTGGTGCTCAATACACGATTTCAGCACCATGGCTGTGGACAGCACACTACAGAGCTACAAGCTCATAGAACAGCCCATGCAGTTTCAATTCACATTTGACTGTATAAACGGTATCGGTATAGGCCTACCGAAAATGCATGAATGTAGCCTCTATATAAAATAGGGGAAGTGATTATTTTCCACGTGTCTTACCTTCTCTTTGTTTGGTAATGTCTGAGTCATATACGTGTCCCCTCCATTAATACTGATCAGTTCCGCATCTACTGGCGGGAACGGTGTGGGGTAAACCACTACGTCACTCTTCAGTGTGTCTGAGCTGAAACACACGTCATACTGCTGGGTAGATTTAGAGTAAGACCAGCTCCCGTCAGGGTGGGTGGTGATCATTGGGGCGCCATACCGACTGAAATCGCTGTCTGTCCTGTGGCATTTGACAGCTATTAAACTGATCAGGCTCAATAGAAAGATCACTGACACTGATGCAATGGCGATCAGTAAATACAGGTTTAAATCAGAGAAGCTCTCGTCCTTCACTGGCACATGTCTGAATGGAGTCTGAATGTCACCTGTATTTTCAACCACCACTACATCAATAGACACAGTAGCTGACAGGGAGGGTTCTCCGTTATCAGAAACTAACACCACTAATGGGTGTGTTTTCAGGTCATTGTCACTCATTCGTCTTTTAGTCCTAATCTCTCCAGTGCTGGTTCCGATGCGAAAGAGGTTATTTCCCTTTGGCTCAGTGATGTGATAAGAAAGCAGTGCATTGTAGCCAGAGTCTGAATCCACAGCTCTGATCTTGGCCACAAAGTATCCAGCTTCAGCAGAATAAGGAATGTTCTCACTGTTAACAGAGCCGTGTTCAGAATAGGGTGAGAGAATCCCAGGACTGTTGTCATTTTCATCCAGGATAAAAACGTTCACAGTCACGTTGCTGCTGAGCGGAGGAACACCAGAGTCTGTGGCCTGAACTTTAAACTGGAACGTGTTTAACTCCTCGTAGTTAAATGACTGCAGGATGACAATATCTCCAGTCTCTGAATTGATGTTTACAACTGATGTTATTGGAATACCTTTCGAACCACCATCTAATGACGAATATGTTATTTTTGCATTCTCTTCTACATCTGGATCAACTGCAGTTATGGTATGAATTGTAGCTCCAACTGGACTATTCTCTTTCACGTAAACATTCATAAATGGGCCAGCAAAACGAGGTGCATTGTCATTAACATCAGAAACATGCACTGTAATAACCGTAGTGCTGGAGAGAGGCGGAGTCCCTTCATCAGTAGCAACGATGGTGACGTTATATTCAGAAGCACGCTCTCTATCAATATCCCCGTCTACTATTAGAGAATAATAGTTTTTGTAGTTTGATTTCAGTTTAAAGGGCACCGACCCAACTATTTTACAGTTGGTGAGACCATTATTGCCCCCATCTTTATCATTAACGGTTACTAAAGCAACTACTGTTCCTAACTCAGCATCCTCTTTAACTGGGCTCATAAGGGACGTCATCACGATGTCCGGAGTATTATCGTTGACATCAATTACTTCTATTAGCATCTTTCCATGCACACTACGAGAGGGTGTCCCTTTATCTTTTGCTTGGATACGAATTTCATATGCAGCGTTTTCCTCATAATCTAGGTGTCCCTTTACAGTTATCTCCCCTGTGTCGGGGTTCATGCTAAATAACTCTGCAGGATTGAAATCTCCTCTCTCAATGAAAGAATACACAAGTTCACTGTTTACGCCCTCGTCTAAATCTGTAGCACTTACGGTTAATATGGAAGTCTGAAATGAAGCGTTTTCTGTAACCCGAGCCTTATATAGAGAGTGGCTGAATACTGGAGTATTATCATTTACATCCATGACGTTCACAATTATTTGTAACGTTCCAGATCTGGGTGGCTTTCCTCCATCAACAGCAGTCAATACAAGTTGGATAACGGGCTGTTTCTCTCTGTCTAACGCTTTCTGTAACACCAACTCTGCAGACACACTATCTCCACCGCTTTGTACGTCCAATGAGAAATGTTCATTCGGGCTCAGTTTGTAGCCTTTTACCGAGTTACTCCCTGTGTCTGGATCGTTTGCTATCGGGAGCAAGTACCTCTCTCCAGTGAAGGAAGATTCAGAAATATTGAATGTCTTTACCTTTTCACGGAATGATGGTGCGTTATCATTAATATCAATAATTTGAACTTCTATGCGATGCAGTTGCACTGGATGGCTCAGAATGGCCTCAGCGTTCAATGAACACTTCGGCATTTTCGAGCAGAGCTCTTC
This sequence comes from Protomyctophum parallelum, assembly GCF_964188405.1. Classification (NCBI taxonomy): domain Eukaryota; kingdom Metazoa; phylum Chordata; class Actinopteri; order Myctophiformes; family Myctophidae; genus Protomyctophum; species Protomyctophum parallelum. The sequence goes on along the minus strand of NC_139711.1, from coordinate 31,018,500 downwards.
GCGATCTATCCTATCGGCAACATAAAGGGTGCCCGTTTTTAAATCCACATCGAAATATGTCTTTGATTTTCCCGAGACAACCCGCAAATCCCTATATTCCAGTTCTTGAATGTTGACATTTAAATCCTTAGCGAGATTTCCCACGACCGTGCCTTTGTCTACCTCCTCTGAAACGGAGTAAGATATCTGAGCTGCAGCCCAGTCAGACAAACAAAGAATAGCCAGGCAATGTATCCAAATGATTTCGGAGTGTCTTCCACGACGACCCATCGCTGCTTTAAAATAAACGAATTATGCCCATGACAGTGTGCTTGCAAGCAGCATGTTCTATAACAACCTATCCTCACGGTCTCACTGATATTCGCGTTCTCTTCACAAAGCCCTCGCACACTATACAGTTTTCACTTGGAGAGGAGGAGTCTATAAGCCATTATTACAAATATATGGTCTCGAGCGACGCCAAGTGTTACAGTATCGTTCAAACAAAAATAAATTGAGATTGAGTGATACTTTTGATGGAACTATTTGCAATAGCTGTGTAAAGCAACAATAATATAGCTTAACATAAGATATGAGCTGTATTGATATGTAAACAAATCTTAGGCTGAAATGAGCATCTAAAGGCCATTTTTTCACGCGCTCGCGTAATGTCATATTGCATATGGTTTCTATCTTCAAATGCATTTTCTCAAAATCATCATGCCCTGAATCAATCAGCTTGCCAAGTTATGATACATCGGATGAATAATTAATCAAATAGAACTTTGTGGGGCACTTGTTGCTGGTGTAAAGTTACAGGTGCACAAAAATCACACTCGTGTAAAGTGAGTGGCACCCACATATATATCGGCCACATGACATGACACGTCTCATTTAACTGCTGCCTAAAAGCCATGCATCCTCAAAAAAAGAAAGAAATAATAATACTAATACTAATACTAATAATAGATACTAGAGTATTTGTAAATTAAATAGACCTACATAATAATTGTTATTATATGTATTGTTATGCATGATTAGGATGATCAAGTTTATTATACGTTTTTAGAATGTCTAGTTTTTTCAGTGGCTTACCTTTTCTTTGTTTGGTAAAGTCTGGGTCCGGCTATAAGTGTCCCCATCATTAATACTAATGAGTTCCGCATCTACCGGTGGATAAGGGGCAGGGAAAACCACTACGTCACTCTTCAGTGTGTCAGAGCTGAAACACACGTCATACTGCTGAGTAGATTTAGAGTAAGACCAGCTCCCGTCAGGATGGGTGGTGATCATTGGGGCGCCGTACCTGCTAAAATCGCTGTCTGTCTTGTGGCATTTGACAGCTATTAAACTGATGAGGCTCAGTAGAAAGATCACAGACACTGATGTAATGGCGATCAGTAAATAAAGGTTTAAATCAGAGAAGCTCTCCTCCTCCTTCATTGGCAGGTGTCTAAATGAAGTCTGAATTTCTCCTGTATTTTCAACCACCACTACATCAATAGACACAGTAGCTGACAGTGAGGGTTCTCCGTTATCAGAAACCAACACCACTAACGGGTGAGTTTTCAGGTCATTGTCACTCATTCGCCTCTTAGTCCTGATTTCTCCGCTGCTGGTTCCAATTCGAAAGAGGTTATTTCCCTTTGGCTCAGTGATGTGATAAGAAAGCAGTGCATTATAGCCAGAGTCTGCATCTACAGCTCTGATCTTGGCCACAAAGTATCCAGCTTCAGCAGAATAAGGAATGTTCTCACTGTTAACAGAGCCGTGTTCAGAATAGGGTGCGAGGATCCCTGGGCTGTTGTCATTCTCATCCAGGATACAAACATTCACAGTCACGTTGCTACTTAGTGGAGGAACACCAGAATCAGTTGCCAGAACATAAAATTGGAATGTTTTCACTTCTTCGTAGTTGAACGACTGGAGACTGACTATTTCTCCACTTGCAGAGTTAATGTTTACCACTGATGAAATGGGGATATTTCTTGGGTAACTCTCTTGCAATATATACAACACAATTGCGTTTCCATCTGAATCAGGATCAATTGCATTCGCCGTGTAGATAACAGTACCGATAGGACTGTTTTCTTTCACATAAGCATTAATCACAGGCTCTGAAAATCGAGGCGGGTTGTCATTTACATCTGCTACATGTACAGTAATAACGCTTGTGGTGGAGAGCGACGGAGACCCTTCATCAGTAGCAATGATGGTGACATTATACTCAGATACACTCTCTCTGTCCAGCGGTCCGTCTACTACCAATGAATAATCATTTTTGTAATTTAACGTGAGCTTAAAAGGAGTAGGCCCAACAAGTTTACAATTGGTCAGCCCATTCATTCCTCCATCTGAGTCGCTCACAGCAACCACGGCCACAATTGTTCCCAACCCTGCGTCTTCTTTCACAGGGGTCATGAGTGACGTCACAGATATCTTTGGCGAATTATCATTGACATCTGTAATTTCTATTAATAATTTAGCGTTCGCACTTCGAGGCGGATGGCCTTTGTCGGTTGCCTGAACCCTAACTTCATAAGCAGGTGTGTCTTCATAATCTAAAATTCCTTTGACAGTAATTGCACCAGTTTCTGAGTTTATATCAAATACATCTGATGGATCGACATTGCCACGTTTGATCAATGAATAGACGAGCTTACTGTTCATACCCTCGTCTAAATCGGTTGCATTTAGCTTTATTACCACTGTCCCTGGAGCAGCATTTTCACTGACACGCACTTTATATAGCGGCTTGCTGAAAGTGGGTGCATTATCATTGTTATCTATAACGTTTACCACCAGCTGCAATGTTCCTGATCTTGGAGGTTTACCTCCATCTACAGCGGTCAGAATGAGGTTAATGATAGGCTGTTTTTCTCGGTCTAAAGATTTCTGCAACACTAACTCAGCGGACACACTGTGGTCTCCACCGCTCTGCACGTCAAGGGAGAAATGTTCATTGGGACTCAGCTTGTAGCTTTTTACCGAGTTGCTGCCTGTGTCTGTGTCAACTGCTATTGGAAGTAGATATCGCTCTCCTGGTGATAGCGATTCATAAATATGTAACACATAAGACTGCTCAATGAAAGCAGGGGAGTTATCATTTATGTCCAAAATATTCACCTCAATGCGATTTACATTCATTGGATTGCTTAATACTGCCTGCATTTTCAGAGAACACTTAATGGTGTTCGGACAAAGCTCGTCTCTGTCTACTCTCTCGTTAACAAAGAGGTTTCCTGTCCGCAAATTTACATCAAAGTATTTCTTACTGTACTCCGACACAATTCGGAGATCCCGTGACTCCAGTTCCTGCACATTGAGATTTAAATCCTTAGCGAGATTCCCCACTACCGTGCCTTTGTTCACCTCCTCAGAAATGGAATAGGATATTTGACCCGCAGACCACTCACAAAGACAAAACAAAGCAGCGATTTGAATCCAGACATATCCATTTAGTTCTCGAAACCCCTTCATCATCCGAACCAAAGCGTTAATAGCAAACAATCATTTAGTTCCAAAACAGTTGAAAGGTCCCATAGAGAAATACATCCCGTAAAATGTCCAACCCTTTTCACAGACGCATCAGCACTCGAGTGTCTGTTATCAAGCTCATGCCTATGACGACGTTTTCAGGGAGGAGTTTTGGATAGTGTCAGCTGCACTACAGTCGTGTTGTGGTCTCCAGCGACACCACAAGGTTCTCAATAGACCTAACAATTTGAATAATAGCTAAACCTTTTTTAAATATATATATGCCAAATGAAAATAACAATAACAATAATAATACACACAAATACACAAGCAAATAAACTGCCTACATCTACGGTACCCGTGAAATAAAACAACTATAATGGTTAATGAATCGATCACCGAAGTAATAAAAGCAACTGTAGCGAGTTTCACCAAGGAGGGAACCAGACAATGCTAGGTCGAGTTCAGCACCATGGACAGAGCTGTTCCACACTACAGCAGACTGCAACACTTTCAGCACCATGGACAGACATGCTGCCTTGGCTGAAACTCTGTCAATGTGATATATAGCCTGCTTGCATGCTTGACTATTCCTGTAACCTAAATGTATTATTGTATACTTTGTAATTATATGGAAATTCATGCAGTGTTGTCTTCAGTAGCCTATACAACAACAACAAAGTATTGATTGAACAAAAGCCATATAGTGTTGATTATTCTATACTATAACATGGACAAATGGGCTGCTGTTAAACGTGTAACTTTAACAGTAAATCCGCAAATCTGTTTTATATTATATTTACATTTAATAAAATATATATTTTTTTCAGATTATTTTAAACATATAAAATCATGTTAAGTGAATGAATACATAAAAAGCGCAGTTTCATACCAAAGTACTAAAATGTGATATCCTATATGGAGATAATCATATAGAATAGGCCTACCTAAGAAAATGAAAGTTATTATTAGGCCCAATTTTCATGTGCGGCTCCGTCTCTTACCTTCTCTTTATTGGGTAAAGTTTGAGTCCGGTTAAAAGTATCCTCACTGTTAATACTGATCAGTTCTGCATCTACAGGTGGATAGGGCGCAGGGAAAACCACTACGTCACTCTTCAGTGTGTCAGAGCTGAAACACACGTCATACTGCTGAGTAGATTTAGAGTAAGACCAGCTCCCGTCAGGGTGGGTGGTGATCATTGGAGGGCCATACCTACTGAAATCGTCGTCTGTCCTGTGACATTTCACAGCTATTAAACTGATGAGGCTCAGTAGAAATATCACAGACACAGACGCAATGGCGATCAGTAAATACAGGTTTAAATCCGTAAAGTTATCATCCTTTGTTGGAATATGTCTTGGTGTCTGAATGTCTCCTGTATTTTCAACCACCACTAAATCAATAGACACAGTGGCTGACAGGGAAGGTTCTCCATTATCAGAAACCGACACCACCAATGGATGAGTTTTCAGGTCATTGTCACTCATTCGCCTCTTAGTCCTGATTTCTCCGCTGCTGGTTCCGATTCGAAACAGGTTATTTCCCTTTGGCTCAGTGATGTGATAAGAAAGCAACGCGTTGTAGCCAGAGTCTGCATCTACAGCTCTGATCTTGGCCACAAAGTATCCAGCTTCAGCAGAATATGGAATGTTCTCACTGTTAATGGAGCCATGTTCAGAATAGGGCGCTAGAATTCCAGGACTGTTGTCATTTTCATCCAAGACAAAAACGCAAACAGTTGCATTGCTACTAAGAGGGGGGACACCAGAGTCTGTAGCCTGAACTAAAAACTGAAAAGTGTTCAAATCCTCATAGTTGAATGACTGGAGACTGACCATATCCCCTGTTTCCGAGTTAATGTTTACAACAGATGCTATAGGGATATTTCGAGGAGAGCTATTTAACAAAGAATATGTCAATTTTGCGTTTTCATTTGTATCTGGATCCACTGCGCTAATTGTGTATATTACTGCACCTGTGTCACTATTCTCTTTCACGTAAACGTTAACCACTGGATCTGAAAACAGTGGTGGATTGTCATTAACATCAGAAATGTAGACCGTAATGATACTGGTGCTGGAGAGGGGCGGGGTCCCCTCGTCAACAGCTGTGATGGTGACGTTATACTGTGAAGTCCTTTCTCTGTCGAGAGGCCCGTCTACTACTAGAGAATAATCATTTTTATAGTTTGATTCAAGTTTAAACGGAGTTACGCCGCTGATTTTACATGTATTGACGCCATTCTTACCGCTGTCTTTATCGCTTACAGTGACCAAAACAATAACGGTTCCTATCTCGGCGTTTTCTTTCACTGGATTTCTAAGGGAAGTAATTGATATCTGTGGTGAATTATCATTGACGTCAATTACTTCGATCAGTAATTTACTGTGTGCAATTCGAGGAGTAGAGCCTTGGTCTTTAACCTGGACACGAATCTCATATGCACGCATTTTTTCATGGTCCAGCACACCTTTAACTACAATTTCTCCTGTGTCAGAGTTAATATCAAATACATCTAAGGGGTCTATTTTACCACGTTTGATAAATGAATATATCAGTTTTCCGTTTAGCCCGTCGTCTAAATCTGAGGCATTTAGTTGGATTACTTTAGTCCCAAATGGAGCATTTTCATTCACACGAGCTTTATACAATGAATGGCTGAAGGTAGGTGTGTTATCATTTGCATCAATTACATTTATCACTATTTGCAATGTCCCTGATCTGGGAGGCTTCCCTCCGTCTACAGCGGATAAAGTGAGTTTAATAACAGACTGTCTCTCGCGATCTAATGCTTTCTGTATCACTAACTCAGCAGAAACACTGCTCTCTCCACCACTCTGTACATCCAGGGAGAAATATTCATTTTGGCTGAGCTTATAACTCTTTACTGAGTTACTGCCTATGTCTGCATCAACTGCTATTGGAAGTAGATATCGCTCACCTGGTAAGGATGACTCGGATATGTTAAAAATATAAGACGCCTCGATGAAAGCAGGCGCGTTATCATTTATATCTAAAACATTGACCTCAATGCGGTGTAAATTTATTGGATTGCTTAAGAGCGCCTGGATTTTCAGAGAGCATTCCTCCGTGTCCGGGCAATGCTGTTCTCTATCTATCCGTTCATAAACAAATAGGCTTCCCGTGCGTAAATTCACATCAAAATATTTCTGACTGTACTCCGATACAATTCGGAGATCTCTGGATTCCAATTCTTGCACATTGAGGTTTAAATCCTTAGCTAGATTTCCCACCACCGTGCCTTTGTTCACCTCTTCAGAAATAGAGTAAGATAGCTGAGCCGCAGACCAGTCACAGAGACAAAGCAATAGAATGATCTTAATCCAAGTAGGGCTATATGTCTGTCGTCCTTGAACACCCATTACTGTTCGAATAAAGTAATTGAATCCAAACAACAAAATGTTGAGACATCCGTCATGAATGAGCCTTTCCTGACATACGATCCTTTAGTTTAGTGTGCAAGAGGAGCGAATGTTTTTTTTTTCTCCCATCGGAGGATTTGGCTGATGACGTACCATGCAGGGTGGAGTTTTTCCCCATAATTGAAAATATTTACAGTCTACGGTCTCTAGCGACACCACGTGTTAGCTTACAGAATAATAAGGAATATAGGCTATACTAATTAGGATAATGTGTTAAAATATGTTAACCACTAGTCCAAAGAAGAAGACGAAAGGTAATTCACATGCACACATTAACCAATATAGCATATAGGCATGTATGTCGCGTATTAATCACCTATATATCTATAGTGTTGAATTGCCTAAGTCTCCTGTAGTTACAAAGTGAAAACATACTAATCGACACTCAAAGTATATATATACTCATGAACATGGCCAAAGGCTCTCAAAGCTATATTTATAATATCGCCGTTCAACACCATCGGCTTAGAATTCCATGCGTTCTCTCGATTTTGTAATTTAATTTACTCTGAACAATTTAATGAGTACACTACATGACTGTGCAAATAAATAATGATTACTTGTTTAGCCGACACTTCATTGTCAACATAGGACGTAGACCTATATTTACAATGGATGATCAAATGGTATCCAGCGTGGCATCATACGGTTTTCAATATACAGATTAATCTGAATAATGGGTAAACCTTTTTGAAATACTTTGCCAAACAACAACGACAATAATAATATATAAATAAATACATTAACTGCATCTGCACATAGCCTAATCTACCCCGTGAAATAAACAAATATAATGGATAATTATAATGATAACAACACAACAGAACTAAAAAATACAATAATTATAGGTCTTATCACACACACACACACACTCACACTCACACTCACACTCACACTCACACTCACACTCACACTCACACTCACACTCACACTCACACTCACACTCACACTCACACACACACACACACACACACACACACACACACACACACACACACACACACACACACATGCTGCGAGTTTCACCACAACGTTCTGCACCATGGACAGATCTATTACACATTTCAGCAATATTTGCGATAAGGGCTCAAAATCGGTTGCAACGTTAACAATGTTTGGTGATTCTGTTTAATCTGCCCCATTTTCAAACTTCTTTGAAGATTAAATCATTTAAATGATTTTGTATGATGAATTGTATGATTTGTTTTATTAAAGGACACATGTCGTTAACGCCAAAACCAGATAAATGCATGGGTTCTAATTTGCAGTCACACTTTGCCCAAATCAAATGTCTCAGTGCTCATTTAACTTAGGTGTTTATGTGTGAAATGAATTAAATCATATCACATGAACACAAAATAACACATAGGCCTACACACATATCAGGAATATGCTCTGAGATTGTCAACTTGAATGTGAGCATTCAAAACATATAGACACCACCCATAATTCCATATAGCGAGAAAGACGCAGCTAGCCCTTTGAAACATTAAAAAAGTTATTAGGACTAATTTTCACTTTCAGCCACGTCTCTTACCTTCTCTTTGTTGGGTAAAGTTTGAGTCCGGTTAAAAGTATCCTCACTGTTAATACTGATCAGTTCTGCATCTACAGGTGGATAGGGCGCAGGGAAAACCACTACGTCACTCTTCAGTGTGTCTGAGCTGAAACATACGTCATACTGCTGAGTAGATTTAGAGTAAGACCAGCTCCCGTCAGGATGGGTGGTGATCATTGGGGCACCATACCTGCTGAAATCGTCGTCTGTCCTGTGACATTTCACAGCTATTAAACTGATGAGGCTCAGTAGAAATATCACAGAAACAGACGCAATGGCGATCAGTAAATACAGGTTTAAATCAGAAAAGTTGTCATCCTTTGTTGGTATATGTCGGTACGGTGTCTGAATGTCTCCTGCATTTTCAACCACCACTACATCAATAGACACAGTAGCTGACAGTGAGGGTTCTCCGTTATCAGAAACTAACACCAGTAACGGGTGAGTTTTCAGGTCATTGTCACTCATTCGCCTCTTAGTCCTGATTTCCCCCGTGCTGGTTCCAATTCGAAAGAGGTTATTTCCCTTTGGCTCAGTGATGTGATAAGAAAGCAGTGCATTATAGCCAGAGTCTGCGTCTACAGCTCTGATCTTGGCCACAAAGTATCCAGCTTCAGCAGAATAAGGAATGTTCTCACTGTTAACAGAGCCATGTTCAGAATAGGGAACAAGAATCCCGGGACTGTTGTCATTCTCATCCAGGATAAAAACATTTACAGTCACGTTGCTATTTAGTGGAGGAACACCAGAATCAGTTGCCAGAACATAAAATTGGAATGTTTTCACTTCTTCGTAGTTGAACGACTGGAGACTGACTATTTCTCCACTCACAGAGTTAATGTTTACAACTGATGAAATCGGGATATTTCTTTGGTAACTCTCTTGCAATGTATGAAACAAAACCGCGTTCACACCTGAATCAGGATCAAATGCATGTACTGTGTAAATAATAGTACCTATAGGACTGTTTTCTTTCACATAAGCATTAATCACAGGCTCTGAAAATCGAGGCGGATTGTCGTTCACATCTGCTATGTTTACAGAAATAACGCTTGTGGTGGAGAGCGACGGGGACCCTTCATCAGTAGCTATGATGGTGACATTATACTCAGAGACACTCTCTCTGTCCAGCGGTCCATCTACTACTAATGAATAATCATTTTTGTAGTTTAACGTTAGTTTAAAGGGAACTTGTCCCATAAGTTTACAACTGGTGAGACCGTTTTTCGCTCCATCTGCATCGCTCACTGTGACCAAGGCTACAATTGTTCCTAACTCAGCATCTTCTTTCACTGGGGTCATAAGTGACGTCACTGATATTTCGGGTGCATTGTCGTTTATATCAACAACCTCTATTAGAAGTTTAGCGTGTGCACTACGAGGCGAATGGCCATGGTCCATTGCCTGCACCCTAACATCATATGCAGGCGTTCCCTCGTAATCTAAACTACCCTTGACAGTAATTTCTCCAGTTTCTGAGTTCATATCAAAAATATTGGATGGATCGTTGTTCCCACGTTTGACAAAAGAATATACAAGCTTACTGTTCATACCTTCGTCTAAATCTGTGGCATTTAGCTTTATAACCACTGTCCCTGTAGCAGCATTTTCACTGACACGCACTTTATACAGTGGTTTACTGAAAGTCGGGGCATTATCGTTTGCATCTAGAACGTTTACTGTTAGCTGCAATGTCCCTGATCTTGGAGGTTTACCTCCATCTACCGCAGTCAGAATTAGATTAATGATAGGCTGTTTTTCTCGGTCTAAAGCTTTATGTAAAACTAAATCAGACATACTGTGGTCTCCACCACTCTGTATGTCAAGGGAGAAATGTTCATTGGGACTCAGCTTGTAGCTCTTTACCGAGTTGCTGCCTGTGTCTGTGTCGACTGCTATTGGAAGTAGATATCGCTCTCCTGGTGATAGTGATTCAGAAATATTTAACACGTAAGACTGCTCAATGAACGCTGGGGAGTTATCGTTTATATCCAAAATATTCACGTCAACGCGATTTACATTCATTGGATTGCTTAATACTGCCTGTATTTTTAGAGAACATTTAATGCTGCTGGGACAAAGCTCGTCTCTGTCTATCCTCTCGTTAACAACGAGGTTTCCTGTCCGCAAATTAACATCAAAGTATTTCTTACTGTACGCCGACACAATTCGGAGATCCCTTGACTCCAGTTCCTGCAAATTGAGATTTAAATCCTTAGCGAGATTCCCCACTACCGTGCCTTTGTTCACCTCCTCAGAAATGGAATAGGATATTTGAGCCGCAGACCAGTCACAAAGACAAAACAAAGCTGCGATTTGGATCCAGGCATATCCATTTTGCTCTTGAAACCCCATCATCATCCGAACAAAAAGGCGTAATTGTAAACAATCATTTAATTCCACAAATAGGTCCCATAGATAAATACATCCCGTAAAATGTCCAACCCTTTTCACAGAAGCATCAGCAGCAGAGTGTGTCTGTTTAGTTATCACGCTCATGCCTATGACGTCGTTTTCAGGGAGGAGTTTTAGATTGCACTCGTTTTGTGGTCTCCAGCGACATCATACGGTTTTAAATAGACCAATCTGAATAATATATATAGCCACACCTTTTTGAAATACTATAGCCTACTATGCCAAACAACAATAATAATCTGCATATAATGTACCCTGCAAAGACAATTTAATGGTTAGCCAATTTGAATAATAACAAAACATATTGAATGGAAAAGGTCAAATCGCACACACACACACACACACACACACACACACACACACACACACACACACACACACACACACACACACACACACACACACACACACACACACACACACACACACACACACACACACACACACACACACACACACAGTAGTTCCACAACGAAGTACAGCACCAGGACAGTGCTATACCACAGTTCAGCAGGGTGTAACTATTCAGCACCATAGACAGAGCTGCCTTAATACAGAAACTCTGACAACCGATATATAAGTACCCTGCTTGTTTGACTACCTGTGATCTATTATATTTACATGTAAATATGATTGTGTTATTATAATATCGAAAATAATGCCTTGTTAACACAAGTGCACATTAACACACATTGGCCCCTTTTCCACCGGTTGGTTCCCAGTGGGAACCGGTTCAGTTCTTTTTGGTTTTTAGTCCATGAGCTCCAAAATTGAAACGTGAATTATGAATTGAGTGGGCAAAACCATACCTACATTAGATTGTTATCACCATTAAACTCCCCCAATTGAGTACTTACACGAAGACAATGATTTATTGTATTACAAATTTTACATTTTTAAATATGCAAATGAGGCATTATGTAGGAAAATATGCAAAATAATCAAAAACGTGAAAAAGCTACTACTGTGGAAGGGTTATCATGTTTATAAACAATTTAATATAGGGTATAGTTTTCCCACCAATTTTGGAGCTCTGGCTCATGGACTAAAAACCAAAAATAACTGAACCGGTTCCCATTGGGAACCAACCGGTGGAAAAGGGGTCATTATGTCCGATGATATGTTAGGAACACGGACAAAATAGATTGATTGAACATAGGCCTATTTATTATCTGTTTCACATGACAAATTGGCTGTTAAATTAGCAAGATCAACAATGTCTGGTGATTCTGTTTAATTTGCTCCTTTTCACATGTCTTTGAAGATTAAATAAGTGTATATAAATATAAATTTAGACCATTTAATGGCAAAACCAGATTGAATGCATAGGTTCTAATTTGCAGTCACACTTTGCCCAAATCAAATGTCTCAGTGCTCAATATAGGGGTTTATGTGTAAAAAGAATTGCATGAAATCACTTCGCTTCATGAACACAAAATAAAGAGGAATATGCTCTGAAATAGTGAGAAATGGCATGTGAGAGCAGCATGCCAAACTATAAGACACCATCCATAATACCATCTAGCGAAAAAGACAGACGAAACATAACAAATATAAAGTTATAATTAGGTCTAATATTTCGTTCAGCCATGAACGTCTCTTACCTTCTCTTTGTTTGGTAAAGTTTGAGTCCGGTTAAAAGTATCCTCACTGTTAATACTGATCAGTTCTGCATCTACAGGTGGATAGGGCGCAGGGAAAACCACTACGTCACTCTTCAGTGTGTCAGAGCTGAAACACACGTCATACTGCTGAGTAGATTTAGAGTAAGACCAGCTCCCGTCAGGATGGGTGGTGATCATTGGAGGACCATACCTACTGAAATCGTCGTCTGTCCTGTGACATTTCACAGCTATTAAACTGATGAGGCTCAGTAGAAAAATCACAGACACAGACGCAATGGCGATCAGTAAAAACAGGTTTAAATCCGTAAAGTTATCATCCTTTGTTGGAGTATGTCTATAGGGTTTCTGAATGTCTCCTGTATTTTCAACCACCACTACATCAATAGACACAGTGGCTGACAGGGATGGTTCTCCATTATCAGAAACCAACACCACCAATGGGTGAGTTTTTAGGTCATTGTCACTCATTCGCCTCTTAGTCCTGATTTCTCCGCTGCTGGTTCCAATTCGGAAGAGGTTATTTCCCTTTGGCTCAGTGATGTGATAAGAAAGCAACGCATTGTAGCCAGAGTCTGCATCTACAGCTCTTATCTTGGCCACAAAGTATCCAGCTTCAGCAGAATATGGAATGTTCTCACTGTTAACAGAGCCGTGTTCAGAATAGGGCATTAGTATTCCAGGACTGTTATCATTCTCATCCAACACAAAAACGCAAATTGTTGCATTGCTACTAAGAGGGGGGACGCCAGAGTCTGTAGCCTGAACTAAAAATGTAAAAGTGTTCAACTCTTCATAGTTGAATGACTGGAGACTGACTATATCCCCGGTTTCCGAGTTAATGTTTACAACAGATGATATTTGGACATTTCGAGGAAAGCTATTTAACAAAGAATATGTCAATTTTGCGTTTTCATTTGTGTCTGGATCCACTGCGCTAATTGTATATATGACTGCACTTATGTCACTATTCTCTTTCACATAAACGTTAACCACTGGATCTGAAAACAGTGGTGGATTGTCATTAACATCAGAAATGTTCACCGTAATGATACTGGTGCTGGAGAGAGGCGGGGTCCCCTCGTCAACAGCTGTGATGGTTACATTATACTGCGAAGTCCTTTCTCTGTCGAGAGGCCCGTCTACTACTAGAGAATAATCATTTTTATAGTTTGATTCAAGTTTAAACTGTGTTAAACCGCTAATTGTGCAAGTATTGGCGCCATTCTTCCCACTATCTTTATCGCGTACAGTGACTAGAGCAATAACGGTTCCTCTCTCGGCGTTTTCATTCACTGGATTTCTGAGGGAAGTCACCGATATCTGTGGAGAATTATCATTCGCATCAATGACTTCAATCAGTAATTTACTATGGGCAATTCGGGGAATAGAGCCTTGATCTTTAACCTGCACACGAATCTCATATGCAGACATTTTCTCATGGTCCAATACACCTTTAACTACAATGTCACCTGTGTCTGAGTTAATATCAAATATATCTAAAGGATCTATATTACCTCTTTTAATAAATGAATATATAAGTTTCCCATTTAGTCCGTCGTCTAAATCCGAGGCATTTATTTGTATCACTTTTGTCCCAAATGGGGCATTTTCAGTCACACGAGCTTTATACAGTGAATGGCTGAAGGTAGGTATGTTATCATTGACATCGATTACATTTACGACTATTTGCAATGTCCCTGATCTGGGAGGCTTCCCTCCGTCTACAGCGGTCAAAGTGAGTTTAACAACAGATTGTCTCTCCCGATCTAATGCTTTCTGTATCACTAACTCAGCAGAAACACTGCTCTCTCCACCACTCTGTACATCCAAGGAGAAATATTCATTGTGGCTGAGCTTATAACTCTTTACTGAGTTACTGCCTATGTCTGCATCAACTGCTATTGGGAGAAGATGTCGCTCACCTGGTAAGGATGACTCAGAAATGTTCAATGCATAAGAAGGCTCAATAAAAGCAGGTGAATTATCGTTTATATCTAAAACATTTACCTCGATGCGATGTAAATTAATTGGATTGCTTAATAACGCCTGGATTGTCAGGAAGCATTTCACTGAGTCCGGGCAAACCTGTTCTCTGTCTATCCGTTCATAAACAAAGAGATTTCCCGTGCGTAAATTCACATCAAAATATTTCTGACTGTACTCCGACACAATTCGGAGATCTCTTGATTCCAATTCTTGCACATTGAGGTTCAAATCCTTAGCTAGATTTCCCACCACCGTGCCTTTGTTCACCTCCTCAGAAATAGAGTAAGATAGCTGAGCCGCAGACCAGTCACAGAGACAAAGCAATAGAATGATCTTAATCCAAGTAGGGCTTGTCCGTGGTTCTTGAACACCCATTTCTGTTCGAATACAATAATTTAATCCAAACAATCATGTAAGCCTTTTTGTTCCAATAAATGTTGATACATCCGTCATGAATGAGCCTTTCCCGACATAGGCCTATACGATCCTTTAGTGTGCAAAAGCTGCGAATGTTTCTCCCATCGGGGGATTTGGCTGATGACGTACCATGCAGGGTGGAGTTTTGACAGAATTGCAAATATTTACAGTCTACGGTCTCTAGCGACACCACGTGTTATAGTTTAAGGCTACTCATATAGGAGAATATATTCAAACATGTTTATTAGACCTATAAAAAAACGAAGGTTATTTCAAATAAATTAATCAATATAACATAGGCATTTATAGGCCTATATAACGCCTATATGTCCACATAGTTGAATTGCCTATAATAAGTTTATTGTAGTTACAAAGTCAATACTAATACTCAAACTATACGCATGTGAGAATGAACATGGCCAAAGCTCAAGCTCTAATATGCCGCCCTTCAGCACCATCGGCTTCCATGCGTTCTCAATTTTGTCATTCAATTTACAGTACTGAACAGTTTAACGAGCACATTATTTAAACACAAGGTTAGCGTGAAGTGAAGTTAAAACAACTGTTAATGAACACACTACACTGTTGACTGTGCAAATAAATAATGAGTATAGGCCTACTTGTTAGCTTATGGACGTATAGGCCTATTTCCAATGGACGTGTTGATCAATGGATCAACACGATCAAAATGGTCTCCAGCTACATAATCCAATTTTGAAATACTATGCCAAACAACAATAACAATAACAATAATTAATAGAAATGCACTCTGTCGATCTGCCACATAATACATAAATAACTGAATCCTTCTGCAAGTGCATGTGTGTGTGTGTGTGTGTGTGTGTGTGTGTGTGTGTGTGTGTGTGTGTGTGTGTGTGTGTGTGTGTGTGTGTGTGTGTGTGTGTGTGTGTGTGTGTGTGTGTGTGTGTGTGTGTGTGTGCGTGCGTGTGCGTGTGCATGTGTGTGTCACAGAAGACACTGCAGCGACAAATGTATGACAGAAGAAAGTGCAGCGAATTTCACAACAAAGTTCAGCACCATGGACAGAGCTATATACAGCAGGCTGAAACTGTTCAGCACCGGACAGAGCTGCCAGAGTAAAAGAAAGAAGAGACAATAAAACCGATAAATAAGTAGCCTGCTTGTTTGACTTCCTTAACCTATTACATTGACATGTAAATCAATTCAGTTGTATAATTACCTTAATTAATAATTACCTATAATAATTACCTATAATAATTACCTTAATGCCAAAACCAGATAAATGCATGGGTTCTTTGGAGTCACACATTGCCCAAATACAATGTCTCATTGCTCCTTTATAACTTAGGGGTTTATGTGTAAAAATTAATTAAATCACATTACTGCGCATGAACACAAATTAAGTTTATTTTACGGTTCAGCCACGTCTCTTACCTTCTCTTTGTTGGGTAACGTTTGTGTCCGGCTAAAAGTATCCTCACTGTTAATACTGATAAGTTCTGCATCTGCAGGTGGATAGGGCGCAGGGAAAACCACTACGTCACTCTTCAGTGTGTCTGAACTGAAACAAACGTCATACTGCTGAGTAGATTTAGAGTAAGACCAGCTCCCGTCAGGATGGGTGGTGATCATTGGGGCGCCATACCTACTGAAATCGTCGTCTGTCCTGTGACATTTCACAGCTATTAAAGTGATGAGGCTCAGTAGAAAAATCACAGACACAGACGCAATGGCGATCAGTAAATACAGGTTAAAATCAGAAAAGTTGTCGTCCTTTGTTGGAATATGTCGGTACGGTGTCTGAATGTCTCCTGTATTTTCACCAACCACTACATCAATAGACACAGTAGCTGACAGGGAGGGTTCGCCGTTATCAGAAACCAACACCACTAACGGGTGAGTTTTCAGGTCATTGTCACTCATTCGCCTCTTAGTCCTGATTTCCCCGGTGCTGGTTCCAATTCGAAAGAGGTTGTTTCCCTTTGGCTCAGTGATGTGATAAGAAAGCAATGCATTATAACCACAGTCTGCGTCTACAGCTCTGATCTTGGCAACAAAGTATCCAGCTTCAGCAGAATAAGGAATGTTCTCACTGTTAACAGAGCCATGTTCAGAATAGGGCACAAGAATCCCTGGGCTGTTGTCATTCTCATCCAGGATAAAAACATTCACAGTCACGTTGCTACTTAGTGGAGGAACACCAGAATCAGTGGCCAGAACATAAAATTGAAATGTTTTCACTTCTTCATAGTTGAAAGACTGGAGACTGACTATTTCTCCACTGGCAGAGTTAATGTTTACAACTGATGAAATCGGAATATTCCTTTGGTAACTCTCTTGCAACGTGTAAAACAAAACTGCGTTCACACCTGAATCAGGATCAAATGCATTAACTGTGTACATAATAGTACCTATAGGACTATTTTCTTTCACATAAGCATTAATCACAGGCTCTAAAAATCGAGGCGGGTTGTCGTTCACATCTGCTATGTTTACAGAAATAACGCTTGTGGTGGAGAGCGACGGGGACCCTTCATCAGTAGCTATGATGGTGACATTATACTCGGAGACACTCTCTCTGTCCAGCGGTCCATCTACTACTAATGAATAATAATTTTTGTAGTTTAACGTTAGTTTAAAGGGAACTTGGCCCATAAGTTTACAACTGGTGAGACCGTTTTTCCCTCCGTCTGTATCGCTCACTGTGACCAAGGCTACTATTGTTCCCAACTCAGCATCTTCTTTCACTGGGGTCATAAGTGACGTCACTGATATTTCGGGTGCATTATCGTTTAAGTCAACAACCTCTATTAGAAGTTTAGCGTGTGCACTGCGAGGCGAATGGCCATGGTCCATTGCCTGAACTCTAACTTCAAAAGCAGGCGTTTCCTCGTAATCTAAACTACGCTTAACAGTAATATATCCAGTTTCTGAGTTCATATCAAACATATTTGAGGGGTCGTTGTTCCCACGTTTGATAAAGGAATAGACGAGCTTACTATTCATACCTTCGTCTAAATCTGTCGCATTTAGCTTTATTACCACTGTTCCTGCAACAGAATTTTCACTGACACGCACTTTATAAAGTGGTTTGCTGAAAGTTGGAGAATTATCGTTTGCATCTAGAACGTTTACCATCAGCTGCAATGTGCCTGATCTTGGAGGTTTACCTCCATCTACAGCGGTCAGAATGAGGTTAATGATAGGCTGTTTTTCTCGGTCTAAAGCTTTCTGCAGCACTAACTCAGCGGACACACTGTGGTCTCCACCACTCTGCACGTCAAGGGAGAAATGTTCATTGGGACTCAGCTTGTAGCTCTTTACCGAGTTGCTGCCTGTGTCTGTGTCGACTGCTATTGGAAGTAGATATCGCTCTCCTGGTGATAGCGATTCAGAAATATTTAACACATAAGACTGCTCAATGAAAGCAGGGGAGTTATCATTTATGTCAAAAATATTCACCTCAATGCGATTTACATTAATTGGATGGCTTAATGCCGCCTGTATTTCCAGAGAGCATTTAATTATGTTCGGACAAAGCTCGTCCCTGTCTATCCTTTCGTTAACAAAGAGGTTTCCTGTCCGCAAATTCACATCAAAGTATCTCTTACTGTACGCCGACACAATTCGGAGATCCCGTGACTCCAGTTCCTGCACATTGAGATTTAAATCCTTAGCGATATTCCCCACTACTGTGCCTTTGTTCACCTCCTCAGAAATGGAATAGGATATTTGAGCCGCAGACCAGTCACAAAGACAAAACAAAGCAGCGATTGGAATCCAGACATATCCATTTTGTTCTCGAAAACCCATCTTCATCCAATCATCCGAACAAAAAGCCACAATCGCAAATAATCATTTAATTCCTGAAGTAGTTGACTGGTCCCATAGAGAAATACATCCCGTAAAATGTCCAACCCTTTTCACAGAAGCATCAGCATCGAAGTGTGTCTGTTATCAAGCTCATGCCTATGACGACGTTTTCAGGGAGGAGTTTTAGATTGCACTCGTTTTGTGGTCTCCAGCGACGCCACACGGTTCTCAATAGACATTCATTTGAAAAATAGCTAAACCTTTTTGATATACTATGCTAAACGAAATACAATATAATCTAACCCGTGAAAAATGAAGTATGGTACAAGTTTCTATCTATAAAATAAATACAGTTTTATCGATTTAGAATTATTCTGGATCCCTTTTTAGTTTATCAAAGAAAAATAAATCATCGATATCCGATGAAAAAAGAAGGTAAACTGAAATAAAATATGTTATCACGTATACAGTATAATTATTTAATTACCGTATTTATTTTAAATTGTCAATTGCTTTAAATGTATTTAATCTTGGACTATAGTGATATTAATACTAAATGCCTCTGTGTATATGTAATTTGTAAGTTGATTACTATAGCTATACTGTGGTTACTTTGCGCCACTTTTGATGCGTATGCACCGTCCCAGCATATGACGTCAGGGTATAACTGGTATAACTAGCTTTCAATGATGACGTAATAAAGATGTGGATTAAAGGACCCAATGCCTTCGATGGTGACGTCCATCAGTGTCGGGTGGATTAAAGGACCCAATGCCAGAGTGTAATTGGTTTTCGATGGTGACGTAATGACGATATGTTTTAGTGTGGGGAGGATTAAAGGTAATGCTCCTATGTATACATGTATGTAATCTCAACAGTAATCTGGCACCACTGCCGTATCAGGCACAAGTAGTCATTACGTAATTTGTTGGGACGGTCCATATGCATCGAATATCGTCCTGGGCGATACTTGCGCGTTCTGCTTGCGCAAGTAATAATACAATAACAAAATAAATAATTAAAAAATCATATAAAACGAATCTCTCTCTGACGCGTACACACACACACACACACACACACACACACACACACACACACACACACACACACACACACACACACACACACACACACACACACACACACACACACACACACACACACACACACACACACACACACACACATTCGTAGCCTGCTTGTTAATGATTCCTTAACCGATTACTTTTAAATGAATGAAATGCATATTGTAAAATAACTACACACACACACACACACACACACACACACACACACACACACACACACACACACACACACACACACACACACACACACACACACACACACAGTTAATATAATGATACAATCTGCATTAAGTGAGACTGCAAAGGCTTGGCCTTTACAGTCCATTGCATTAATGCCAAAACAAAACCTGTTAAATGCATATAGGCTTTATATTCTCAGTCACCCTTTCCCCAAATAAATCAAATGTCTCAGGGTTCGAATAACTTTGATCAATTTTAAAAGCTGCAGTTTGAGAGCAGCACATTGATTTAGCCTATCATCTTACCTTCTCTTTGTTGGGTAAAGTTTGTGTCCGGTTACATGTGTCCTCACTGTTAATACTGATCAGTTCTGCATCTACAGGTGGATAGGGCGCAGGGAAAACCACTACGTCACTCTTCAGTGTGTCTGAACTGAAACACACGTCATACTGCTGAGTAGATTTAGAGTAAGACCAGCTCCCGTCAGGATGGGTGGTGATCATTGGGGCGCCATATCTACTGAAATTGTCGTCTGTCCTGTGGCATTTCACAGCTATTAAACTGATGAGGCTCAGTAGAAAGATCACAGACACAGACGCAATTGCGATCAGTAAATACAGATTTAAATCAGAAAAGTTATCATCCTTTGTTGGAGAATGTCTATAGGGTGTCTGAATGTCTCCTGTAATTTCAACCACCACTACATCAATAGACACAGTGGCTGACAGGGAGGGTTCTCCATTATCAGAAACCGACACCACCAATGGATGAGTTTTCAGGTCATTGTCACTCATTCGCCTCTTAGTCCTGATTTCTCCGCTGCTGGTTCCAATTCGAAAGAGGTTATTTCCCTTTGGCTCACTGATGTGATAAGAAAGCAACGCGTTGTAGCCAGAGTCTGCATCTACAGCTCTGACCTTGGCCACAAAGTATCCAGCTTCAGCAGAATATGGAATGTTCTCACTGTTAATGGCACCGTGTTCAGAATAGGGCGCTAGAATTCCAGGACTGTTGTCATTCTCATCCAAGACAAAAACGCAAACAGTTGCATTGCTACTAAGAGGGGGGACACCAGAGTCTGTAGCCTGAACTAAAAACTGAAAAGTGTTCAAATCCTCATAGTTGAATGACTGGAGACTGACTATATCTCCGGTTTCCGAGTTAATGTTTACAACAGATGATATTGGGACATTTCGAGGAGAGCTATTTAACAAAGAATATGTCAATTTTGCGTTTTCATTTGTGTCTGGATCCACTGCGCTAACTGTATATATAACTGCACCTGTGTCACTATTCTCTTTCACGTAAACGTTAACCACTGGATCTGAAAACAGTGGTGGATTGTCATTAACATCAGAGATGTGGACTGTAATGACACTGGTGCTGGATAGAGGCGGGGTACCCTCGTCGGCAGCTGTGATGGTGACATTATACTGTGAGGACCTTTCCCGGTCGAGCGGTCCGTCTACTACTAGAGAATAATCATTTTTATAATTTGATTCAAGTTTAAATGGTGTTATGCCACTAATTTTACAAGTATTGACGCCATTCTTCCCACTATCTTTATCGCTTACAGTGACCAGAGCAATGACGGTTCCTATCTCGGCGTTTTCTTTCACTGGATTTCTGAGGGATGTCACCGATATCTTTGGAGAATTATCATTTACGTCAATTACTTCGATCAATAACTTACTGTGGGCAATGTGGGGAATCAAGCCTCGATCTTTAACCTGCACACGAATCTCATATGCAGGCATTGTTTCATGGTCCAACACACCTTTAACTACAATTTCTCCTGTGTCCGAGTTAATATCAAATATATCTAAAGGATCTATATTACCGCGTTTAATAAATGAATATGTGAGTTTCCCATTTAGCCCGTGGTCTAAATCTGAGGCATTTAGGTGGATCACTTTCGTCCCAAATGGAGCATTTTCATTCACACGAGCTTTGTACAATGATTGGCTAAAGGTAGGTATGTTATCATTGACATCGATTACATTTACCACTAATTGCAATGTCCCTGATCTCGGAGGCTTCCCTCCATCTACAGCGGTCAAAGTGAGTTTAATAACAGACTGTCTCTCCCGATCTAATGCTTTCTGTATCACTAACTCAGCAGAAACACTGCTCTCTCCACCACTCTGTACATCCAGGGAGAAATATTCATTTTGGCTGAGCTTATAACTTTTTACCGAGTTAATGCCTATGTCTGCATCAACTGCTATTGGGAGAAGATGACGCAAACCTGGTAAGGATGACTCAGAAATGTTTAAATTATAAGACAGCTCAATGAAAGCAGGCGCGTTATCATTTATATCTAAAACATTGATCTCGATGCGGTGTAAATTTATTGGATTACTTAGTAACGCCTGTATTTTCAGGGAGCATTTAACAGAGACTGGGCAAACCTGTTCTCTGTCTATCCGTTCATAGACAAAGAGGTTTCCCGTGCGTAAATTCACATCAAAATATTTCTGGCTGTATTCCGACACAATTCGGAGATCTCTTGATTCCAATTCTTGCACATTGAGGTTTAAATCCTTAGCTAGATTTCCCACCACCGTGCCTTTGTTCACCTCCTCGGAAATAGAGTAAGATAGCTGAGCCGCAGACCAGTTACAGAGACAAAGCAATAGAATGATCTTAATCCAAGTAGGGCTTGTCCGTGGTCCTTGAACACCCATTTCTGTTCGAATTCAATAATTTAATCCAAACAATCATGTAAGCCTTTTTCTTCCAATAAATGTTGATACATGCATCCGTCACGAATGAGCCTTTCCCGACATATACGATCCTTTAGTGTGCAAAAGCAGCGAATGTTTCTCCCATCGGAGAATTTAGCTGATGACGTACCATGCAGGGTGGAGTTTTGACAGAATTGCAAATATTTACAGTCTACGGTCTCTAGCGACACCACGTGTTAGTTTACAGAACAATAAGACAATTTAGGCTACTCATATATGAGGATAGATTCAAACATGTTTAGTAGGCCCACAAAGAAGAAAACGAAAGGTAATTCAAATAAATTAATCAATATAACGCCTATATGTCCACAGAGCGTTGAGTCTCCTGTAGTTATAAAGTGAATACTAATACTCAAACTATACTGCGAGAACAAAACACAACCGTATGAAGGTATGAAGGTTAGCCGCGTGAAGTGAAGTTAAAACAATGAATGCAACACACTGACTGTTGACTGGGCAAATACATAATGATTAGCCTACTTGTTTAGCTTAGGACAACACGATCAAAATGGTCTCCATACTACATCATACGGTCCTATACTCCTATGTGTGTGTGTGTGTGTGTGTGTGTGTGTGTGTGTGTGTGTGTGTGTGTGTGTGTGTGTGTGTGTGTGTGTGTGTGTGTGTGTGTGTGTGTGTGTGTGTGTCACTGCTGCAAAAAACAGGAGAAATGCAGCGAGTTTCACCACAAAGTTCAGCACCATGGACAGAGATATTCCACTAGCAGGCTGAAACGGTTCAGCACCATGAACAGAGCTGCCTTAAACAGGCTGAAACTCTGCCAGTGTATAAAGAAGACGCAATAAAACTGATACATAAGTAGCCTGCTTGTTTGACTTCCTTTAACCTATTACATTTACATGTAAATGATTCCATTTGTTATTATCGAAAATCATGTGTGTCACTGGTACACGACATAGTAACACTAGGCAAAGACAAAAAAAGATTGATTGAACAAAAGCCGTAGTATTGATTCACATGCCAAATTGGCTGCTATGTTAAACTATGAACGTTAACAATGTCTGGTGATTCTGTTTAAACTGCTCGATGAAATGAAGATGAAATCATTTTAAATATATAATTTGATTTAAAGTTGTGTGATACCAAAACCAGAGAAACGCATGGGTTCTAATTTGCAGTCACACTTTGCCGAAATGAAATGTCTCATTGCTTCTTTAACTTAGGGGTTCATCTAAAATGAAATAAATCACATCACTGCATGAACACAAAATAAGTTATTATGCCTAATTTTCATGCAGCACGTCAGCCACGTCTCTTACCTTATCTTTGTTGGGCAACGTTTGAGTCCGGTTAAAAGTATCCTCACTGTTAATACTGATCAGTTCTGCATCTACAGGTGGATAGGGCGCAGGGAAAACCACTACGTCACTCTTCAGTGTGTCTGAGCTGAAACACACGTCATACTGCTGAGTAGATTTAGAGTAAGACCAGCTCCCGTCAGGATGGGTGGTGATCATTGGCGGGCCATACCTACTGAAATCGTCGTCTGTCCTGTGACATTTCACAGCTATTAAACTGATGAGGCTCAGCAGAAAAATCACAGACACAGACGCAATGGCGATCAGTAAATATAGGTTTAAATCAGAAAAGTTGTCATCCTTTGTTGGAGTATGTCGGTACGGTGGCTGAATGTCTCCTGTGTTTTCAACCACCACTACATCAATAGACACAGTAGCTGAAATGGAGGGTTCTCCGTTATCAGAAACCAACACCACTAACGGGTGAGTTTTCAGGTCATTGTCACTCATTCGCCTCTTAGTCCTGATTTCTCCGCTGCTGGTTCCAATTCGAAAGAGGTTATTTCCCTTTGGCTCAGTGATGTGATAAGACAGTAGAGCATTATAGCCAGAATCTGCATCTACAGCCCTGATCTTGGCCACAAAGTATCCAGCTTCAGCAGAATATGGAATGTTCTCACTGTTAACAGAGCCGTGTTCAGAATAGGGCACGAGAATTCCTGGGCTGTTGTCATTCTCATCCAGGATAAAAACATTTACAGTCACGTTGCT
Organism: Protomyctophum parallelum; assembly: GCF_964188405.1. Lineage (NCBI taxonomy): Eukaryota > Metazoa > Chordata > Actinopteri > Myctophiformes > Myctophidae > Protomyctophum > Protomyctophum parallelum. The sequence continues at coordinate 30,993,757 of NC_139711.1, read as the reverse complement.
ACTTAGTGGAGGAACACCAGAATCTGTTGCCAGAACATAAAATTGGAATGTTTTCACTTCTTCGTAGTTGAACGACTGGAGACTGACTATTTCTCCACTCGCAGAGTTAATGTTTACCACTGATGAAATGGGAATATTTCTTTGGTAACTCTCTTGCAATGTATAAAACAAAACCGCGTTCACACCTGAATCAGGATCAAATGCATTTACGGTGTAAATGACAGTACCAATAGGACTGTTTTCTTTCACATAAGCATTAATCACAGGCTCTGAAAATCGAGGTGGGTTGTCATTAATATCTGCTATGTTTACAGAAATAACGCAAGTGCTTGAGAGTGACGGAGACCCTTCATCAGTAGCTATGATGGTGACATTATACTGTGAGACACTCTCTCTGTCCAGCGGTCCATCTACTACTAATGAATAATCATTTTTGTAGTTTAACGTGAGTTTAAAGGGATCTTGGCCCATAAGTTCACAACTGGTGAGACCGTTTTTCCCTCCGTCTGCATCACTCACAGCAACCAAGGCCACTATTGTTCCCAAATCAGCGTCTTCTTTCACTGGGGTGATGAGTGACGTCACTGATATTTCGGGCGCATTATCGTTAATATCTATAATCTCTAATAGAAGTTTAGCGTGTGCACTACGAGGCAAACTGGCTTGGTCCATTGCCTGAACCCTAACTTCATAAGCAGGTGTTTTTTCATGATCTAAACTACCCTTAACAGTAATTTCTCCAGTTTCTTTGTTCATAGCAAATATATCTGATGGGTCGTTGTTCCCCCTTTTGATAAAGGAATAGACGAGTTTACTATTCATACCTTCGTCTAAATCTGTCGCATTTAGCTTTATTACCACTGTCCCTGCAGCAGCATTTTCACTGACACGCACTTTATATAGCGATTTACTGAAAGTAGGAGAATTATCATTTACATCCATTACATTCACTATTATCTGTAATGTCCCTAATCTTGGAGGTTTACCTCCGTCTATAGCAGTTAGAATGAGGTTAATGATAGGCTGTTTTTCTCGGTCTAAGGATTTCTGCAAGACTAACTCAGCGGACACACTGTGGTCTCCACCGCTCTGCACGTCAAGGGAGAAATTCTCATTGGAACTCAGCTTGTAGCTTTTTACCGAATTGCTGCCTGTGTCTGTGTCGACTGCTATTGGAAGTAGATATCCTTCGCCTGGTGATAGCGATTCAGAAATATTTAACACATAGGACTGCTCAATGAACGCAGGGGAGTTATCGTTTGTATCCAAGATATTCACCTCAATGCGAATTACGTTCATTGGATTGCTTAATACTGCCTGCATTTTCAGAGAGCATTTAATCACGTTCGGACAAAGCCCATCTCTGTCTATCCTCTCGTTAACAAATAGGTTTCCTGTCCGCAAATTCACATCAAAGTATTTATTACTGTACCCCGACACAATTCGGAGATCCCGTGACTCCAGTTCCTGCACATTGAGATTTAAATCCTTAGCGAGATTCCCCACTACTGTGCCTTTGTTCACCTCCTCAGAAACGGAATAGGATATTTGAGCCGCAGACCAGTCACAAAGACAAAACAAAGCAGCGATTTGAATCCAGATATATCCATTTTGCTCGCGAACCCCCATCATCATCCGAACAAAAAGCCGTAATTGCAAACAATCATTACATTCCTTAAGTAGTTGACTGGTCCCAAAGAGAAATACATCCTGTAATACGTCCAACCCTTTTCACAGAATCATGAGCACCCAGTCTATCCGGTCATCTATGACGATGTTTTCAGGGTGGAGTTTTGGTGAATTCGTTCTGTGGTCTCCAGCGACACCATAAGGATCTCAATAGAACTATTCATTTGAAAAATAGCAAAACATTTTTTTGAAATACTACTATGCCAAATAATGATGATGGTGATGATACACAATATCTACAAAATTAAAAATCACACCCGTATGAAGTGAGGGGCGCTAATGTCTATCTCATGTTGATTAGGTGATGTAATGGTGATGTAAAACAAACGGTGCCAACACAAACATTAAATGCCATTAAAAATAAAGAGACAATATGACGTAATGAGGGACAATATGACGTGAATTTTACCTTCACTGTCAATGGCGTTTTTAAAACATTAAACCTGTAGGCCTATATAGCTCAAAACTAATGGATACTTAATTATGATAATAAAACTACCTTCATCTGTGTGCGAGTGTCATGCTGACAGACTACTGATTTAATTTGCATTATTATAGCTGGTTTTATGTTTTTTTCGATGTTGATTTTGTGGGCAGGCATGCTTTTCTTCATTATTTCATTTTGAGTTGCAGTGTTTTTGGAAGCCAGTCTATAGTAGCAGTGGCAGCAGCCAGCATTGATGACTCTAATTAGAGAAGTAAGTTGAACAGGTGCAGGGCATGAACTAATGACTTCATTGCAGGCTGCCATTGGTGCTGTCTGGAAGGAACTCCATAATGTAAAGGCCACATGTTGAAGTGACACACAAGAGGACTCCAGCAAGGACAGAGGAGAGGACCTGGATTTGAGAAGGAACCAAATGGACCCCCACTAGAAAGGGAAGTAAATGCACAAGCCACTTTAATCTGCACTCAGATTCGAATCATTGGAAATTGTGGCCTTTAATGACTGCATTCTGCATCCTATACACTACAATACAGTGCTTTAAACCTGGACAGCTATGAAAGATAACCCTTTATTTTATTAGACATTGAACTGATGCATTACCCCATTCCACTGCCCTGCTTTTAATAACTACTGATCTGCTGCTCTGACCCCCCCCCCCCTCATTGAACTGACTTGCATATTGCACTGCTCTGCTGCTCTGAAAGAAACCCCCCTTTATTGAATATTGAATTGACTTGAAGATTCTGATCTACTTTTATTTTTCCATAGTGGATTAAAATAACATTGACTTTGGACTTTACCTCACTGTGTGGTTTGTGTGGTGTCTCCCAATTATGGTCACATATTACAACTGTATTTTAATTATTGTTCACACACACACACACACACACACACACACACACACACGGAACTGGAGCGAGTTTCACCATTGGTTTCAGCACCATGGACAGTGTTATGTCACACTAGAGCAAGCTGAAACTCTGTCAATGTGAACATTATATTGGGTTCGAAGACACTTGTTTGACTCCTGTAACCTATTTTACTTAGATGCATTTAAATGTATTATTGTAAAAAAAATAAAAAATGGATAGATTTAAAAAATAAGTAGTATTGATTATCCTGCCATGTATCACGTGACAAATTGGCTGATATCTTACATGCAAATTGAAAAATAAGACAGCAACTATGTCTGGTGATGCTGCTTAATTGATCTGTTCTTTTTTCCACTTATTCTTGTTAGATAAAATTATGTTAAATCAATTGATTTGCATTGATTTGCATTAACGTTGAGATACTATAAAGGACGAGCTTTAGGCCATTATGTTGATGCCAAAACAAAACCAGTTAAATACACGGGCTTCAAATATTTGCAATCAGTTTGCCAACATCAAAGGTCAGAGTTTGCTTTAACTTGGGATGTTCTGCTCTGAGATAGTCATTAAAATGTCAATATCACGTTTTAGAAGGTGCCGTTTGAGGAGCACACCAAACTAACAGTGTCCCAATGTCCATGCCATCAATAATTCCATCTACAGAACACACATAAAGCATATGAAAGCGTGTGTGTGTGTGTGTGTGTGTGTGTGTGTGTGTGTGTGTGTGTGTGTGTGTGTGTGTGTGTGTGTGTGTGTGTGTGTGTGTGTGTGTGTGTGTGTGTGTGTGTGTGTGTGTGTGTGTGTGTGTGTCCTATGTACCTTGCTATTTCACCTCTAACCTTTTGTCTGGTTTCTAATAACACCCTGGAGAGTTGACCTGGCCCTCATCACACACACGTGTGCCCATGTGTGTGCGCAGACACACGCGCAAACCTGTGCCCTTCATGGGAGAGAGCACAAGGCCCTCATCTTGGCCAACCATGACACGCACGCACGCACACACACACACACACACACACACACACACACATACACACGCTTGCACAAAAGCACAAGGGTGTGGCAGCCAACAGCACATGGACGAGCAAAGTAATTGAGCGAGAGCGAGAGCGAGAGAGAGAGAGAGAGAGAGAGAGAGAGATTAGGCCTGATTTCCACCTGTCGCAGCGTATCTTACCTTCTCTTTGTTGCAGGGTAAAGTTTGAGTCCGGTTAAAAGTATCCTCACTGTTAATACTGATCAGTTCTGCATCTACAGGTGGATAGGGCGCAGGGAAAACCACTACGTCACTCTTCAGTGTGTCTGAACTGAAACACACGTCATACTGCTGAGTAGATTTAGAGTAAGACCAGCTCCCGTCAGGATGGGTGGTGATCATTGGGGCGCCATACCTACTGAAATTGTCGTCTGTCCTGTGACATTTCACAGCTATTAAACTGATGAGACTCAGTAGAAAAATCACAGACACAGACGCAATGGCGATTAGTAAATACAGATTTAAATCAGAAAAGTTGTCATCCTTTGTTGGAATATGTCGGTACGGTGTCTGAATGTCTCCTGTATTTTCAACCACCACCACATCAATAGAGACAGTAGCTGACAGGGAGGGTTCTCCGTTATCAGAAACAAACACCACCAATGGGTGAGTTTTCAGGTCATTGTCACTCATTCGCCTCTTAGTCCTGATTTCGCCGCTGCTGGTTCCAATGCGAAAGAGGTTGTTTCCCTTTGGCTCAGTGATGTGATAAGAAAGCAGTGCATTGTAACCAGAGTCTGCATCTACAGCTCTGATCTTAGCCACAAAGTATCCCGCTTCAGCAGAATAAGGAATGTTCTCACTGTTAACGGAGCTATGTTCAGAATAGGGCACAAGAATCCCTGGGCTGTTGTCATTCTCATCCAGGATAAAAACATTAACAGTCACGTTGCTACTTAGTGGAGGAACACCAGAATCAGTTGCCATAACATAAAATGTAAAGGTTTTCACTTCTTCATAGTTGAAAGACTGGAAACTGACTATTTCTCCACTGGCAGAGTTTATGTTTACAACGGATGAAATGGGAACATTTCTTGGGTAACCCTCTTGCAATGTGTAAAACAAAATTGCGTTTCCCTCTGAATCATGATCAAATGCATTTACGGTGTAAATGACAGTACCAATAGGACTGTTTTCTTTCACATAAGCATTAATCACAGGCTCTGAAAAACGAGGCGGGTTGTCATTCACATCTGCTATGTTTACAGAAATAACGCTAGTGCTTGAGAGTGACGGAGAACCTTCATCAGTAGCTATGATGGTGACATTATACTCAGAGACACTCTCTCTGTCCAGCGGCCCATCTACTACTAATGAATAATCATTTTTGTAGTTTAACGTGAGTTTAAAGGGAACCTGACCCATAAGTTTACAGCTGGTAAGACCGTTTTTCCCTCCGTCTGCATCGCTCACCCTGACTAAGGCTACAATTGTTCCCAACTCTGCATCTTCTTTCACGGGGGTCATGAGTGATGTCACTGATATTTTAGGCGCATTGTCGTTTATATCAATAACCTCTATTAGTAGTTTAGCATGTGAACTACGAGGCAAACTGGCTTGGTCCATTGCCTGAACTCTAACTTCATAAGCCGGTGTGTTTTCATAATCTAAACTACCCTTAACAGTAATTTCTCCAGTTTCTTTGTTCATTGCAAATATATCTGATGGATCGTTGTTCCCCCTTTTGATAAAGGAATATACGAGTTTACTATTCATACCTTCGTCTAAATCTGTCGCATTTAGCTTTATTACCACTGTCCCTGCAGCAGCATTTTCACGGACACGCACTTTATATAGCGGTTTGCTGAAAGTAGGAGGATTATCATTTACATCCATTACATTTACTATTATCTGTAATGTCCCTGATCTTGGAGGTTTACCTCCATCTACAGCGGTCAGAATGAGGTTAATAATAGGCTGTTTTTCTCGGTCTAAAGATTTCTGCAAAACTAACTCAGCGGACACACTGTGGTCTCCACCGCTCTGCACGTCAAGTGAAAAATGTTCATTGGGAATCAGCTTGTAGCTTTTTACCGAGTTGCTGCCTGTGTCTGTGTCAACTGCTATTGGAAGTAGATACCGCTCTCCTGGTGATAGCGATTCAGAAATATTTAACACATAAGACTGATCAATGAACGCAGGGGAGTTATCATTTATGTCCAAAATATTCACCTCAATGCGATTTACATTAATTGGATTGCTTGATGCCGCCTGTATTTCAAGAGAGCATTTAATCATGTTCGGACAAAGCCCGTCTCTGTCTACTCTTTCGTTAACAAAAAGGTTTCCTGTCCGCAAATTCACATCAAAGTATTTCTTACTGTACTCCGACACAATTCGGAGATCCCGTGACTCCAGTTCCTGCACATTGAGATTTAAATCCTTAGCGAGATTTCCCACTACCGTGCCTTTGTTCACCTCCTCAGAAATGGAATAAGATATTTGAGCCGCAGACCAGTCACAAAGACAAAACAAAGCAGTGATTTGGATCCAGACATATCCATTTTGCGCTTGAAACCCCATCATCATCCAAATAAAAGCTGTGATTGCAACGAATCATTTACTTCCAAGTATTGTTGACAGATCCATCATGGGAAAAAAATATATCCTGTAATGATGCCACCCTTCTCGCAATGAGCTGCATCTCGGTGTCTGCTATCAAAGCTAATGGCCGACGACGTTATAGGGAGGAGGTTCAGATGTGAGCACTCATTGTGTGGTCTCCAGCGACACCGCATGGCACTCGATGTAGTTGCTATTATAGGTTTTGTAATAGCTACACCTTTTTTAAATATTACGCAAAACGGACGTCTCTAGGCCTACCTAGAGAACCCAAGCCTGAAATAATAAAGTATACTTCGTTAAATAAATCAATAGACAATTACCTGCTGGACATGAGTCATTCTTTGAAAGAAGAAACAGCAGCGATTTTCACCACAGAATCAACCAAAAGGTGGCTGGGTAGAATTCAGCACCATGGAGAGCGCTGACAGACCCATGCAACTATCCAACAACGTGATTGCCAAAGAAAACCTTATGTCAATATAATAACAGAAATATACCGCACAACCCATAAAAATACGCGCGCGCGTAGTGAAAATAATTAATTGTCTCACACACACACACACACACACACACACACACACACACACACACACACACACACACACACACACACACACACACACACACACACACACACACACACACACACACACACACACACACAAACATAAACATAAACATAAACATAACATAAACATAACATAAATGGACGGGCTCCTATTTACAGTAACTCTTTCCCGCAATCATATACAGCAAATGCATCAATGTAAATTTAACTGAATATATTGCAATATGTAACATAAAACTAAAGACTGCGTCACGGACTGCATGTATAAAAAAGAAAAGGGGATGAAAAAACGAAAGGGTATACAGGGGCATGCTTGTAGATAAATTATACAAATTAAAACATCTAAATCAAATTATGCAGTTTAAAAGTGAATGTGGTAGCCCACTTAATATTTTGTTAAGTCAGTTGTGTAACTATACCATTCTTATTACATACAACCGGATTGAAAATACCATCTAATATGGTGGATATGCGCTGCTGCGTATCTTACCTTGTCTTTGTTGGGTAAAGTTTGAGTCCGGTTAAAAGTATCCTCACTGTTAATACTGATCAGTTCTGCATCTACAGGTGGATAGGGCGCAGGGAAAACGACTACGTCACTCTTCAGTGTGTCTGAACTGAAACACACGTCATACTGCTGAGTAGATTTAGAGTAAGACCAGCTCCCGTCAGGATGGGTGGTGATCATTGGGGCGCCATACCTACTAAAATTGTCGTCTGTGCTGTGACATTTCACAGCTATTAAACTGACAAGGCTCAGTAGAAAGATCACAGACACAGACGCAATGGCGACCAGTAAATACAGGTTTAAATCAGAAAAGTTCTCATCCTTTGCTGGAATCAGTCGGTATGGTGTCTGATTGTCTCCTGTATTTTCAACCACCACTACATCAATAGACACAGTAGCTGACAGGGAGGGTTCTCCGTTATCAGAAACCACAACCACTAACGGGTGAGTTTTCAGGTCATTGTCACTCATTCGCCTCTTAGTCCTGATTTCGCCGCTGCTGGTTCCAATTCGAAAGAGGTTATTTCCCTTTGGCTCAGTGATGTGATAAGCAAGTAAAGCATTGTAGCCAGAGTCTGCGTCTACAGCTCTGATCTTTGCCACAAAGTATCCAGCTTCAGCAGAATAAGGAATGTTCTCACTGTTAACAGAGCCGTGTTCTGAATAGGGTGAGAGGATTCCGGGACTGTTGTCATTCTCATCCAGGATAAAAACGTTCACAGTCACGTTGCTACTGAGCGGAGGAACACCAGAGTCTGTGGCTTGAACCTTAAAATGGAACATTTTCAGCTCCTCATAATTAAATGATTGCAGAGTTACAATATCACCTGTCCCTGAGTTAACGTTTACCATTGTTGACAAAGGGTTACTACTTTCTAAAAACGAATAGCTCAGCTCTCCATTTTGTTTGACGTCAGCGTCTACTGCTGAAACTGTTTTAATAATTGCTCCAACTTGGCCATTTTCTTTAACATAAATATTTACAGCTCTTTCTGAGAAAAGTGGTGCGTTATCATTAACATCAGAAACGTCTATGGTAATAAAAGTGGTGCTGGAGAGAGGCGGGGTGCCTTCATCTGTAGCAACAACAGTGACATTGTACTGAGAAACACTCTCTCTGTCTAAGGGGCCATTCGTCATCAAAGAATAGTAGTTTTTATAGTTTGTATCCAGTATAAAGGGGACATTATTCTGGACACTACATTTAATCACCCCATTCTTTCCTCCATCTTTATCTAGGACTGACACGAGTGCAATAGCAGTACCCATTTCTGCGTTTTCTTGGACTGTGGTGAGTAGTGACGTCACAGCAATCTCGGGGGCATTGTCATTGACATCCAACACTTCTAACAACACTTTACAGTGGGCAGATAACGGGGGCTGGCCCTTGTCATTTGCCTCTATGCGGATCTCGAAAGCCGAGTATACTTCAAAATCAATATTACCCTTAACAATAATCGATCCAGTATTGGGCTCCAGGTAAAAAATCTGCAAAATATGATCCTGTCCCTTACTTCTAAGAGCATAAACGATCTCACCGTTTGTGCCCTCGTCTGAATCAGTTGCATTTAAGGTCATCGCTGTCGTCCCTATTGGTATATTTTCCCGTATTTGAGTCTTATATAACGGGGAGCTAAAAATGGGAGAATTATCATTTGTATCCAAAACGTGAACAATGAGTTGTGATGTACCGGACCTCGGTGGATTTCCTCCATCTAATGCTGTCAATGTGAGATGAATAATAGACTGTTTTTCACGATCTAACGTTTTCTGTAAAACCAATTCGGCAGAAATGACATCTGCTCCTTTTATTGTAGCTAAAGTAAAATATTCATTTGGTGTCAATTTGAAAGCGCTCACCATATTCTTCCCAACATCTGCATCGACTACCTCAGACAAAGCAAATTTCGTTCCAGACAAAGTGTTCTCTGGTATGTCAATAGTTTGTGATTTTTCCATGAATACTGGGTCATTATCATTTATATCAACAATATGTATCTCTAGACGGTAAAGCTTCAATGGATTGTTTATTACAGCCTCTACGCCGACTGTGCATTTCGGTGCTTTAGCGCAAAGCTCCTCTCTGTCTATTCTCTCATTGACATACAGAACACCAGTCTTTAGATTTACATCGAAATATTTCTTCTTAGATCCAGGAACAATCTGAAACATACGTGACTCCAAATCCTGTACATTGAGGTTTAGATCCTTGGCAATATTTCCGACAGAAGTCCCCGGGTTAACCTCCTCAGAGACGGAATATGAGAGCTGCCCGGTCACCGTTCCCCAGTAACAATCCAGTAGCACAAGCACCACGTATGTCCCAATAGAGCTTCTTTTACTCCGTAAAGTCATAGTTCTACAGGATGTGAGGCAATCATAGATCCAAAAGTGACTGATTTCGTCAAACAATCCAATTACAGTATAAAGACAAATACGATAAAGAAAAAAATTATTGTACAAATAGCAAATAGATCCAGCTACTGTCCGTTGTCATCAGGTCTGGTTCTCTATAACAAAGCCTCGAACCGCCCAGTATCTCTTTGAATCTGGGAGGAGCCTCGAGCCTCTAAACGGGAGGTCTGAAAGTAGGCTAACGGTCTACACTGTCCCCACGTGGAGATTTGAAATAATGACATTTGCATCAATAAATAAGAATACACATATCAACCAGACGTTTTACTACTCAATTTGATATTAGTTTAACGCATGCACACGCACACGCACACACACACACACACACACACACACACACACACACACACACACACACACACACACACACACACACACACACACACACACACACACACACACACACACACACACACACACACACACACACACACACACACACACACACAACCAAATCGGGTTGTTACACAATGACAAACTGAACATGATTGTACAGGTGAAAATGCGCAGACAAGTTTCAGCACCACGGACAGCACAACATATCATGATGCTAGGACTATAACCCACAAATGACAAATCCGAGCGTACAATACTTTGATCAATATTGTGAATATCTTACCTTTTCTTTGTTCGGTAATGTTTGGGTCATATACGTGTCCCCTCCATTAATACTAATCAGTTCTGCATCTACAGGTGGAAAAGGTGCGGGATATACCATTACGTCACTCTTCAGTGTGTCAGAGCTGAAACACACGTCATACTGCTGAGTAGATTTAGAGTAAGACCAGCTCCCGTCAGGATGGGTGGTGATCATTGGGGCTCCATACCTACTGAAATCGCTGTCTGTCCTGTGGCATTTGACAGCTATTAAACTGATGAGGCTCAGTAGGAAGATCATTGAAACTGATGCGATGGCGATCAGTAAATATAGGTTTAAATCAGAGAAGCTCTCCTCCTTCATAGGCAGGTGTCTGAATGGAGTCTGAATGTCTCCTGTATTTTCAACCACGACTACATCAATAGACACAGTAGCTGACAGGGAAGGTTCTCCATTATCAGAAACTAACACCACCAATGGGTGAGTTTTCAGATCATTGTCACTCATTCGCCTCTTAGTCCTGATTTCTCCAGTGCTGGTTCCAATTCGAAAGAGGTTATTTCCCTTTGGCTCACTGATGTGATAAGAAAGCAATGCATTGTAACCAGAGTCTGCATCCACAGCCCTGATCTTGGCCACAAAGTATCCAGCTTCAGCAGAATAAGGAATGCTCTCACTGTTAACAGAGCCGTGTTCAGAATAGGGTGCAAGGATCCCAGGATTGTTATCATTTTCATCCAGGATAAAAACGTTCACAGTCACGTTGCTGCTGAGAGGAGGGACACCAGAGTCTGTGGCCTGAACTTTAAACTGAAATGTTGTCATCTCTTCATAGTTAAAAGCCTGCAGACTGACTAAATCTCCTGTCTCCGAATTTACATTTACCATGGTCACTAACGGAATGTTATTTTGAGAACTATTGACGACTGAGTATGTTACTTTTGCATTTTCATCTGCATCAGGGTCTCCTGCTGTTATCTTATATATAACGTCTCCGATGTGACCATTCTCTTTCACGTGAATATTAATCACTGGTTCTGAGAAATAAGGGGCGTTGTCGTTGACATCAGAAACTTCAACCGTGATGTGACTGGTGCTAGAGAGAGGCGGAGTCCCTTCATCAGTAGCCACGATAGTGACGTTATAATTAGGTGTAGTTTCCCTGTCGAGAGGTCCGTTCACTAGTAGCGAATAATAGTTTTTATAATTTGACTTGAGCTTAAATGGAGCTGTTCCAACAAGCTTACAATTTGTAACACCATTTTTGCCTCCATCTTTATCAGTAACAGTCAATAAAGCAACAACTGTTTCAAGCTCAGCGTCCTCTTTGACGGGACTCATTAGTGATGTTATTGATATTTTTGGAACATTATCGTTTATGTCAATAACCTCGACTAGTATTTTACAATGAGAACTGCGAGAGGGAGTGCCTTTATCTTTAGCTTGAACACGAATTTCATATGCACTGTTCAATTCGTAATCAACATTTCCTTTAATGGCAATAACTCCTGTTTTTGTATCAATTGCGAAAACATGACCTGCACCCACACTTTCTCGTCCACTAAAAGAATAGTCTATCTCACTGTTAAGTCCTTCATCTACGTCAGTTGCATTTAGATGAATCACTGTGGTTCCCAGCGGGGAGTTCTCATATACACGCGCCTTGTATAGAGGTTTACTGAAATTAGGGATATTATCATTTGCATCCAGGACATTTATAGTAACAAGTAATGTACCAGTTCTAACTGGTTTACCTCCATCTACTGCGGTTAGTGTTAGATAAATAGCAGGCTGTTTCTCTCGATCTAAGGTTTTCTGCAACACTAACTCAGCAGATACGCTCTGCTCTCCACCGCTCTGTACATCGAGGGTAAAATGTTCATTTGCACTGAGCTTGTAGGTCTTCAGTGTATTAATGCCAGCATCCGCATCAACAGCCACTGGTAAAGGATAGCGCTCACCGGGAAAAGATATCTCCGATATATTGAGAATATGCATTTTCTCAAGAAACAAAGGCATGTTGTCATTAATGTCTAACACGTTAACTTCAATGCGATGGAGCTGCATAGGGTTGTTCAATATAGCTTCTATATTCAAAGAGCACTTCAGCGTATTCGAGCAATTAAGCTCCTCTCGGTCTATTCTCTCGTTTACAAGCAGAGTGCCAGTTTTCAAATTAGCCTCAAAATATTTCTTACTGTACCCTGAAACAATCCGGAGATCTCTGGACCCTAGCTCTTCATTATTCATGTTCAAATCTTTGGCGAGATTCCCAACAACCGTCCCTTTGTCCACTTCCTCGGAGATGGAATACGATATCTGGGCCGTAGACCATCGACAAAGACATATTAACGAAAAACATAGAATCCCGAAATATTCCCATTGCTCAGGCACAGGCATGCTTGAAGTAAAACGGGAATGGATATCCAGTAAATGATCCTCTATAGCCACCCAACATGGGGAAAACTCGTCCAATACTGTTTACAAGTCTAACGACTACTTCATTTGTGTCTCTCTTTTCACAATGCACACGGGGGCTGATGACGCTTTTCTTTTTTTCATGGACGAAGGAGGGACTGAGATGAATTTATTCTGCGGTCTCCAGCGACACCACTTGTTAATTTCGCTATACTGCACAGTTAACTGCACAGTGAACAGTGACATGATTGCTGAAGAAAAATGCCCCTAGTCCCTATACTAAAATCATTTAATAGGATTAAATACATTTGAAAGGGGAAAAAATATACCAAAGCGATTAAATAGTTAAACAATGCAATCAACGCAACTAGTCCATGAACCTTTCTGTACGACATGAATGAACATTGTTATTGTTATTTATTTGTTATTATTAGTGGGGAGGGGGGGGGGATCCAGATAGCTTTGTGCTTTTATATTAATGCAGTATAAGAAAGGTAACTAACTCAATAGTGTTGTATGGCCACAATCATATCCACTATTATAGTAAACAACAAGTAGAGGTTAAGGTAATAAAATCAATTATTTTTCAGGGTGTAAAGGATAGATGGGCGCTGGATATATGGTGTAAACCAAAGCTCCGCACATACTGTGAGATAAAACAGGTCTACGAGACAGAAAACTATGTACAGTATAATATGTCAAAGAAAAAACGATCCTTGTGTGCCCAAATTAGAGCTGGCATACTTGGTCTGCATATTGAGACAGGTAGATATGTAGGCACGGTGGAGGAGGATAGACTATGTAGTCTGTGTGATCTAAAGCAAATCGAAAATGAAATGCATTTTGTTTTTTATTGTCCATTCTACAACTCCATTAGGGAGAGACCTTTTAATAAGATAGACCCAAACCATGAATTTGTATGGTTGGAGGACTTCGAGAGACTGAAGCGCCTGTTTCAAAAGTACACTTTTTCATTTGCCTCATTCCTTGAGGAGGAGGGCCATTTACATGTAAAATGGCCTTGTTATGATTGTTTTCGTTTTATTTTATTTTATTTGTTTTGTTTTCTTTGTTTGTTTGTTCTAATAATTTACAAATATGTATGAACAGGAAGTGTCAGTTGTATTCAGTGTATTCTGTGAAATGTGTCATATAATCCCATATGGGATGGGCCAAAGTGACACGAAAATAAACATTTCATTCATTCATTCATATCAGAACCACGGATAGCGCATCACCTTCTACGCTGAACACGAAGCCATATAGTTCAGCATCTTATTGGCTTATTACGAAGAGGGGATACTATTCAATTAAATCACTGAACCAGTGGTTCAACCACTGATATTAAAGTGAAAGAACAAGCATTAATGAAAATAAAAAACAACGTATAGAAAATGGAATTAAATGCTGATGGAGTTATTGAAAGTTAATGCTCAAAATGGCATATATAACATTTTAATGAATAAGGAAAGTAACACTAATTTGTCTTGCAACTTTTCTGTACCCTGTACCCTAGCATCACTGCGTGCGTGGATATCAATCTGCCTGGGCCAATATGCATTGAAAAGGCAGATTGAAGGCTGGCTACCAGGCTACCTTTTCTTTTAAATAGATTGTATGTCGTGACAAGAGTGTTAAATAACAACCACGCTAACTACAAACCAAAATACAGACAGAGAAGAACAAAAGAGAATGGAAAGCAATATAGTATAAAACGTGAAGCTGCTGAAGTTGCTTGTAAGCTGCCCTTTATAACTAATTGTGTTTTGTTTTGTTTGTCTATATAAAATGACAAGGCACAAATACAAATACATGTCAGCACCATGGACAGCACCTCGAAGATAAAATCATTCTACATAATCATGATACCCTACCCTCATGCCAACGAAGATACCCTGCATGCCACATCAATACAATATACAAGAGGGGATATTCGTAAGTTCAACAATGATTGACAATGTGTATAGAGTCACCATAGGCATTAGTCCAACATTAAAGTGAAAGGAGCATTTTGTGTGGAAAAATGGACAGCGCGATGGACAGCGTTTAGATTCAATGACTGTGTTGTCAAGCAGTGGTATTACGTCACGTTTTTTTCTAATCATGAAATTGCTGTTTAACAATGACATGGCATAAATTAACCCCTTGAACCCTAGCATATCTATTCTTTGAACAACATTCAGCATTATTGCAGATCTAAAAGCACAAAAACACGCCACATTCATTTTTGAGCTTGCAGATTTTTCAGTGAAGGCCAACCTCAGTGAACCAAATACTCGTTTGGTTTAAGTGGTCAAATTAGCACGACAGTTCAAATCTAAATCTAGACATTATTACGGTCATTAAAAAGGTCAGGAAGGTGTTCAGAGTCAACACCGTTAAGACCATACAATTAAATGGAAAGCGATTTGTTTATACACACAAAGGGTTATTTGAGTTAGAATTTGAAACACATCTTACCGTTTCTTTACTGGGCAATGTCTGAGTCCGACTAAAAGTGTCACCTCCATTAATACTAATAAGTTCAGCATCTCCAGGGGGAAACTGTGCAGGGAAAACTACTACGTCACTCTTCAGTGTGTCTGAGCTGAAACACACGTCATACTGCTGTGATTTAGAGTAAGACCAGCTCCCGTCCGGATGGGTGGTGATCATTGGAGCGCCATACCTGCTGAAATCGCTGTCTGTCCTGTGGCATTTGACAGCTATTAAACTGATGAGGCTCAGTAGGAAGATCACTGACACTGATGCAATAGCGATCAGTAAATACAGGTTTAAATCAGAGAAACTCTCGTCCTTTATTGGCTCGTGTCTAAATGTTGTCTGCATGTCTCCTGTGTTTTCAACCACCACTACATCAATAGACACAGTAGCTGACAAGGAGGGTTCTCCGTTATCACAAACTAACACCACTAACGGGTGAGTTTTCAGGTCATTGTCACTCATTCGCCTCTTAGTCCTGATTTCCCCGGTGCTGGTTCCAATTCTAAAGAGGTTATTTCCCTTGGGCTCTGAGATGCGGTAAGAAAGCAGTGCATTGTAACCAGAGTCTGCATCTACAGCTCTGATCTTGGCCACAAAGTATCCAGCTTCAGCAGAATAAGGAATGTTCTCACTGTTAACAGAGCCATGTTCAGAATAGGGCGCAATAATCCCGGGACTGTTGTCATTCTCATCCAGGATAAAAACATTCACAGTCACGTTACTACTGAGAGGAGGAATACCAGAGTCCGTGGCCTGAACTTTAAACTGGAACGTTTTTAATTCTTCATAGTTAAAACCCTGCAAGCTGACTATATCTCCTGTCTCCGAATTTATATTTACCATTGAAGATAGTGCGGCGCTTTTAGGAGAATTATGAATTAGTGAATATGATGCCTTTGCGTTGTCATGTAAATCTGCATCAACCGCGGTCAGTGTATAAACAACAGCACCAATCGGACTATTCTCCTTTAAATAGACATTAATAACATTTTCAGGGAAACGAGGAGGGTTGTCATTTACGTCAGAAACGTCAACCGTAATAACGCTGGTCCCGAAGAGAGGCGGGGTTCCTTCATCAGTGGCCGTGATGGTAATATTGTACTGAGAAGTGATCTCTCTGTCAAGCGGTCCATCAACTAATAAAGAATAGTAATTTTTGTAATTAGATTTCAATTTAAAAGGCACAGAGCCAACGATCTTGCAGTTTGTGATGCCGTTTTTGCCTCCATCATGGTCAGTTATAGTTACCAAAGCGACAACTGTACCTATTTCAGCGTCTTCTTTCACTGGACTCATAAGTGATGACACGGCTATTTCTGGGGAATTATCATTTATATCAACGACTTCTATTAGAACTTTACCATGCGCACTGCGAGGTGGTGTGCCTTTGTCTGTTGATTGGACACGAATTTCGTACGCTTGGTTTTTCTCATAGTCGATATTTCCCTTGACTGAAATTTCACCAGTTTCTTCATTTAAAGAAAATGTATCATCAGGGTTAAAACGTCCTCCTTTCTGAAAAGAGTATACAAGTTGACTATTGACGCCATCATCTAAGTCAGTAGCACTCAGTGTCAATACTATCGAGCCAGTAATGGCATTTTCTATTACCTGGACTTTATAGAGAGGTTTGCTAAACAAAGGGGAATTGTCATTTACATCAATTACATTCACGATTATCTGTAATGTCCCTGATTTAGGTGGTTTGCCTCCATCTACAGCCGTTAATGTTAGTTTAATAGCAGCCTGTTTCTCTCGGTCTAAAGGTTTCTGCAACACTAACTCAGCAGAAACACTCTGCTCTCCACCGCTCTGTACATCAACTGAGAAATATTCATTGGGGCTCAGCTTGTAGCTTTTTATCGTATTACTGCCTATATCTGCATCATGAGCTAACGGCAGAGGATACCTCTCCCCGGTATATGACGACTCATACATATCAATTGAATTTACGTCTTCAAAAAATGTTGGCGAATTGTCATTGATATCAACAATGTTTACTTCAATACGATGGAGGCTACGAGGATTACTCACTATAGCCTCGATATTTAAAGAGCACTTTACCGTATCCGGACACAGGTCTTCTCGATCTAACCTCTCGTTAACGTACAAAAACCCAGTTTTCAAATCAGTCTGAAAGTACGTATTTTTATATGTCGAATCAATCCGAAGATTCCTTGATTCAAGTTCCTGTACATTGAGGTTTAAGTCTTTAGCGAGGTTTCCCACGACTGTGCCTTTGTCCACCTCCTCTGAAATTGAGTATGATATCTGAGCCACAGACCAGTCACAGTAACAAAGCAGGGCGACAAACAAAATCCCCAAATTACTCCTTTGATCCCGAGTAGCCATCGTTAGTTCAAACATCCACACCAAAAGAGCCGACTCCACGTATAATCACCTCTGTTGGTGAAACATTTCCGGAAAATGAAATAGATAACCAATACACCCGAAGTTACCCCGCTAAGGCTCCTTTCGACTGTTTCTTCTTTACACAAAGCATTACTGGGTGATGACGCTATTCTTAAATCATTAAAGGAGGAGGGGTTCTTGAGATGCCCATGCTGTGGTCTCTAGCGACACCACGTGCACATGTGTCATACAATTCTAAACTGACTCCACGGCAGATTATTAAAGCCCAGAAATTTGTCTTTTAGCAATTAAGTAAACATAGGGGTGACATTACCATTATAAAGGTTTTTATTACAGTGGACAATGAATGGGCATTACACTATACTGTATATAGTTAGAATATTGGTTTACATTGAGGTAATAATTATAATGGTCTCTTCTGCCCAACTGTTCAGAGAAAAAATAATATCTACAGTATACTGACATAGGCTACAACCATATCAGGACCATGGACAGCGCATCGACTTTGATTATGCATTCGGCAACGGACCCCATACAGTTGATATTGTTTTTAGTCTCATGGGATCGCAATATACACAGTAGAATCCATAGTGCTAATGTAACACAGACACCGGTAAATGTAATGTAACCAAATGAACCCACACTGTCAGAGTGTAACTGTAAGGGCTGTAACTCCAAGGAGCCCTGGGGGTACCCGGACCCCACTTTGAGCACCACTTGTAAGGATAACAGATTGTTTCAATGTGTATAAATTCTAAAACTGTCTATTTTGGAATAACATAATCCTTGAAAATATAAAAGGAAGTCAACTTTTCAGCACCATGGACAGCGTTAGTCAGTAAAGCCACTGCAGCCTGTTATAAGTCCTGAAATGGTTGTTTACACTATAGTGAATCATGATTTTTAATTCACGACAATTCATTAATGACACCTTGTTTGATAGTAAAGCACGCACGCGCGCACACACACACACACACACACACACACACACACACACACACACACACACACACACACACACACACACACACACACACACACACACACACACACACACACACACACACACACACACACACACACACACACACAAACAAAGCTGGGCATATAGGAGGGGCGCCCCTAAAAAACTAACCATGACCGGAAAAAGGAAATTGACAGATTCAAGTGGAAGTTATAAGTGGATATCTATAGTAAATAATGTTAAGATCAATGCATGCATTTAGTAAAATAAATGCACTTGCTCTGGGGAAATAAGACCAAGAAGCTCTTACCTTCTCTTTATTGGGTTTATTGACCAAAAGTGTCCCCTCCATTGACTTATGAGTTCAGCATTCAGGAAACTGTGCAGGGAAAACTAATTCATTTGTTGGGCCTTATGAATCAGTGATGGAATGAGTCGGATGTTGTACTTTTTAAAATTTTAGTCAATGTGGTAGACATACCAGACTAGAAATACAAATTAAGTCATTCATTAAAAATGACGCATGTAAAAGTATTATATATATATTTATAATATTATATATATATATATTTATATATATTCTCAAGTTATTCTCAAGTTATTGGCTGTTGATGGTGATGTAACTAAGGTACGTTTGTAGGTTGGTAAGGTCAATAACGGGTCTAAAGGATTTAGAACAGCAGTTACATTAGTTACCGCGCCTGCGGCACACTGCCTGCGCACAAGTAGGCCACAAGTTGGCACCTCGAGAAAGTGCATTTCTAGTTATTATTATTATTATTACAACTACTATACTAGTTAATGTACAGCTGATGGACATTATATTACCTGGTACCTATTAACATGCAGGTTTGTTTATTTGTTTGTACATTTGTCTGTTTGTGTTTAATTTTTTTGAGGGGCGCTAGCCCCTCCTATATACAGGTTTAATGTTTGTTTTTAGTTCAATGTTTGTTTTAAAACGCCATTGACAGTGAAGAGAAATTAATGTCTGTTTTGTCCATAACACTTCACACGGGTGTGATTTATTTTTCAACTGGTGGTCTGTGGACCACTGGTCGCCCATGAAGGTCGTGATCTTGAAGGTATTACATGTGATCTGTGACTATGAATTATTTAATGCAGGAACTTTTTGAAGACGAAGGTGAGGACGCACATTCTGCCGGCATGAGATGAGGTATGATGATGTACGATGATAAGAGTGCCGCTCACTTGACACGGTTGTGATTTTTATTGTTTTGTTTGTTTGCTTGCTTGCTTGAGCTTAATTTCCATTACTTATTATTAGTATTCTGCCTGTGACATCATGTGGGTCAATACATTACCATTAACTAGCGAGCTCGAGCCCACATTGTTTCTTCAGGAACAGTATTTTCTTAGTTTAATAATTTACATTTTTTAGCTTTTTGCAAATGCATTTCTCTGAGAAACACTGTACAACTCAACGACCAGAAGTCACACCGTGCACCATTCCTAGAAATCACACCAACAGGTAAGAAAAAAACCTAATCTTAACCCTACCCAACACAACAGTGGTCCTCAGATTGAATCTTATCAGGATGGCGGTATAACAATCAGCTGAAAACCCCTATTTTGTGCAAAAAAAGCATGTTCCAAAAAAACAGCTTTGTGTTTGAATGTGGTGGTGGGAGTAGAAGTGTGCTCGTGTAGTGTATTTTGGTCTCTGTCTGCATTGTGTGTGCACCTCATTCATAAACCACAAACTCTCTAGCTACTCTTTAGCTTCCAGGAACAGTGTCTCCTGAGGAAACAATTTGGCCTCCAGCAGAGTGGACCCTGGATCCAATTCGGTGATATTTCTACGGGGGAAGGTGGTGAGTAGTTTGAACTCCTGAAAGGGGTATCCCTTGGACGCCACAAAGTCAAAGAGGACCTGCAGCTTCCAACTGCCCAGGAAACGCCTTTCCAGGAACTCGCCAAGCGGCGTGCGGATACGTAGCTTGCTAATTGGTTCTCCTTGCTCCTCGATGGGCTCTGGCAATAGTGCATGTTCCAGTGACAAGCGGATGGCCTCCTTATTGTCCTCCTGCTCCTTTCTCTCCTGCCCCAGACGAACTTGCTCGGCCTCCTCTCTCTCCTGCTCTTCTCTCTTCTTACGATCTGCATCTAGAGATAGGCGGTATGCTTCATCTTGTTCTCTCTTCATCATCTCCCTCGCTTCACGATCATCCTCATCTTGTTGGTGTGCTGTGAGGACTTCCTTTGCTCCCATTAAGCTCATCATCAGCTCGTCCACTGACATGTTGCCCTGAATAACATTTAAAACTTCATTTGAGGTGCGCTTGCCCATAATTATGATAAGCAGGGGGAATTGGTCTGTCTTATACATCCGTATAGTCTGTGCCACAACATTACCAAAGTGTCTTGTGCACATGGTCAGTAGTCTTGCTTTATTGGATTCTTTTGTGAGGTCCCAGGCCCATGTTATAAAGTTCTGATTCAGATAAGAGACAATGGAATTGGCACACATCACCTGGGAGCAGTAGATGTTGCTTTGGACACTGTCATCGTTGTGGAGGTAGATGGCCAGCAGTTTTCTGTCTCTATTTTTTCTGGAGAAGGCCTCTCGAGATGCGGACTCCAAAGAACCAATGTAGAACCTTGGATGGACCTCACCATACCTTGTCAAGAATTCAGCAGTAAAGTGCAATAATGCTTCATCTTCATTTTCACTGTGATCTGGCATCATGGGTTTCTTTCGCAGTCTGAACATATCAGACTCATCCACCCTGAACACTGAAGGGTCGTCAAAGTCATCTCCCTCTCCCTCACTGTCAGTGCTGCTCACTGGAGCTGCACCTCCTCTAGCTGCCTCAGATACCTCTGAATGTCTATGGGATCCGTACAGGGTGGAGTGGCTTGACTCTCTAGAGAAGTTATTTGGCAAGAACCCATTCGATTGGCTATGTTGTCCGTACAGGGTGGGCTGGCTTGCCTCTCTAGAGAAGTTATTTAGCAGGATCCCATTCTCCTGTGGTATCACACCGTTCATAGCTGCCGCTAAATCCCAGTTATTGAGTTCTAGCAGATTGATGGCCTCTGCAATGTTGTCTATTCCAGTGCAAGCCTGAAAGTCAGCCAAAATCATTTCTCGGTCCTTGTGGCCAGTGTGGCAGGTATTGGAGGCCATGGCAATGAATGGCTAAACCTTGTTCTTTGTGCACCGTATGTAGATCTCACAGGTTTACAAAATCACAAATATAAAGTAAAATGTTCACTTCAGTTGGCTTCTAACACTTCTTTGGCGATAATAGTCTTCACAAATCCATCATTACACAGACATTAACACAGACAGAAGGACACTGATTGTATCCTCCTTTATATATTCAGTAGTGATGTCACTGTGATGTCAGGAGCATTGCTATTGATATATCTCCATACTCTGTTCTTACAATAAATGCACAAAATCTCTGTAAGTATACATACAGGATATGTCTGTGTACATCTGAAGTTCACGTATCTTGGAAACCATCCAACCGACTGACTTCAAACGTGATGCGTGCGTATTCTGTTAAGTTTGACTGGCATCTCCAGGCACTTTTTGCTTTCCTGATTTCATTATGAGGTCAAGTATTTTCATTGACTTTCATTATGCTTTCCTTTAATGTTTAATTTGACTTTGTGGGAAGTAAATTAAAAACATTCAACTTTGCCAATCTTCTTGTTTGGACGCCGTGACAATAGTATAATTTGCCTACTCACTCTGTGTCTCAGAGGAGGGCAGTTCAGAAACCTGTCTACCAGTGACATCATTATTATGACAACCTTTTGTTATCATAATTGTTTGTATTATGATTAATGCAAGAGCAATGACTTCTGTTTCTATGCTCTTGGATTATTAAAACTATATAATAATTAAAAACAATAAATCTTACCAAACCTGCCTACCGATGGTTTCACTGTACTGCTCACAGTCCTCATTTGAGACACAAACCAAATAGACAGAAATGGTGCCATCATATAATGAGCATTAGTGAGGACCAATGTTCAAAATGGGTAAAGTGGGCCTCCAAAACCTGGTGTATGGATCGTAGTGCCCATTGTTCCCTCTCAGAGACACTGTCCGGACATATTGTTCCCCAGTAACACCCCAGCAGACATGGCAAGAGTTCACAGTGGATCTCCTACACCTTAATTAAAAAAAGAAATTCCATTCCAATTCACGAAGAAAGTACACCCAAATCTTTGCAAAAAATAATTAAGTTAAAATGAAGAGAATACAAAGCTCTCCTCTGTCTATCTGAAATAAATGCTCTGAGAAACCATATTAAAGACAGACCCTATGGCTATATGGGAGCCTCCAAAGTGAACACCAATGTGTCATCATCTGAACTCTGTCATCACATGGGAAGTTGATGTACAGAATCACAAAATACAACTGGCCAAATGACCTTGTCACATTACTGAAAACAGCTACTCATCAGAGAATATGTCGGTTACATCCAAAGCGAACTACACCTGCTACAAACAGAGAATATTGATGCAACTCAGAGCCACAAATTGCAGCAATTTCTATTCACTCACAGTGCTGTGACGTATATAATGCAAAGAAGACTATAACTTTTTTTAAATAATGCATTTAAACGAGGCTGATCTATGCTATGTGTTATATTCCAAGTGGTACATGTATTAAAAATCACACTCAGCCAATCAAATCTTCACATTCCGTGCTGCAAACACACAAACACAAAGGACAGGACAGACTCAAAAATACATACTAAGCATACTAAACATAAAGGTGAAATTTCAAGCAATCAAAATGAGTATTGATTGCTGAAAAATGAGTCACACAACACTTAATCCCCCGTAATGTGTATATTGTCTGGGAATACATACAATTCACTAACATGGTATGGTAAAATTCCAAGATTGCAGGAGGACAGATATGAGTATTTCCATTTGATGCCATAACAATCAAGTGGCATTGTGTTTTGTCAACTGGGAAATTAAATAAGCAACAACTATACACACTTATGTTCAAAATAAATTAACTTCATGAATGCAGTTCTTGGAAAAGAAAAAGAAGACAAATAGATAGCAGATAGCTTGTATATATTTCATATTCTTACCTTCTCTGTATTGGGTAATGTTTGAGTACAGCTAAACGTATCCCCTCCATTAATGCTGATCAGTTCAGCATCTACAGCTGGAAAAGGAGCAGGAAAAACAACTACGTCGCTCTTCAGTGTGTCTGAACTGAAACACACGTCATATTGCTGAGTAGATTTAGAGTAAGACCAGCTCCCGTCAGGATGGGTGGTGATCATTGGGGCGCCATATCTACTGAAATTGCTGTCTGTCCTGTGGCATTTGACAGCTATCAAACTGACGAGGCTCAGTAAAAAGATCACTGACACTGATGCAATGGCAATCAGCAAATACATGTTTAAATCAGAGAAGCTCTCATCCTTCATCGGTACGTGTCTGAATTGTGTCTGGATGTCTCCTGTACTTTCCACCACCACTACATCAATAGACACAGAAGATGACAGGGAGGGTTCTCCGTTATCAGAAACCAACACCACTAATGGGTGAGTTTTCAGGTCATTGTCACCCATTCGTCTTTTAGTTCTTATTTCTCCAGTGCTGGTCCCAATTCTGAAAAGATTGTTGCCTTTGGGCTCGGCTATGTGGTAAGAAAGCAGTGCGTTATAGCCAGAATCTGCGTCTACAGCCCTAATCTTTGCCACAAAGTATCCTGCCTCCGCAGAATAAGGAATGTTCTCACTGTTAACAGATCCGTGTTCAGAATAAGGAGGGAGAATCCCGGGACTGTTGTCATTCTCATCCAGGATAAAAACATTCACAGTAACGTTGCTGCTCAGAGGAGGAACACCAGAGTCTGTGGCCTGAACTTTGAACTGAAACGTTTTTAGTTCCTCATAGTTGAAAGATTGCAAGCTGACTATATCACCTGTGCCTGAGTTTATGTTTACCATTGTAGAAAGTGGCAGAGAGTTACTATTACTGTCTGAAATTGAAAAGGTCAATTCGCCATTTTGGTCAACATCAGCATCTACTGCAGACACGGTTTTAATAATTGCTCCTACAAGACTGTTCTCTTTCAAATAAACATTAATGGTTGGCTCTGAGAAAAGAGGTGCATTATCATTGACATCAGAAATGTATACGTTTACAATACTGATGCTGGATAGTGGTGGCGTTCCGTCATCAGTAGCTACAATAGTGACATTGTAATAAGCAATACTCTCTCTGTCAATGGGACCATTAACTACCAATGAATAATAGTTTTTATAGTTGGTTTCTAATTTAAACGGGACATCATTTGTGATAATAGCTTTTACAAAACCATTCTTACCACCATCTTTGTCTAACACAGACACGAGAGCAATAGCAGTACCTAATTTTGCATCCTCCCTTACTGTGCTCAGTAGTGATGTCACTGTGATTTCAGGGGCATTGTCATTGACGTCTATCACCTCTACCAATATTTTACAGTGAGTAGACATCGGAGGCTGGCCTTTGTCACTAGCCTGTGCATGAATCTCAAAAGCAGCATTTTCTTCATAGTCGATTTTACCTTTGACTAAAATGGTACCTGTTTTAGTATTTATTTCAAATATGTCTAAAATGTGATTTTGTCCTTTACTCCGAAAAGAGTATTCTATTTCACTATTTATACCCTCATCCACATCTGTAGCATTCAGAACAATCACTGTTTCTCCTGGTGCCAAATTCTCAGAAATTTGAATTTTGTACAACTGTCTGGTGAAAACAGGAGGGTTGTCATTATTATCTAAAACATTAACAATTACTTGTGATGTTCCCGACTTAGGCGGATTTCCTCCGTCTAATGCAGTCAACGTCAGTTTAATAACGGGCTGTTTCTCTCGATCTAATGCTTTCTGCAGCACCAACTCAGCAGATACACTGTCATCGCCTTTGTGTACTTCCAAAGAAAAATAATCATTTGGACTGAGCTTGTATGAATTAATACTGTTCCTGCCAACATCCAAATCTGATGCCTCTATTAGTCCAAATTTTGCTCCCGCCAAAGTGCTTTCTGCGATATTAAGAGACTGTAATCTCTCAGAGAAAACAGGTGAATTGTCATTCACATCTAATATGTTGATCTCTAAACGATAAAGCTTCAGCGGATCGTTTATTACAGCTTCTACGTTTACAGTGCATTTCAAAGCCTTCGCACACAGCTCCTCTCTGTCTATTCTCTCACTGACATATAGAACACCGGTTTTTAGATTTACTTCGAAATATTTTCTCTTTGATCCAGTAACAACTTGAAACATACGATTTTCCAAATCCTGCACATTGAGATTGAGATCCTTAGCGATATTTCCAACTGAAGTCCCCGGGGTTACTTCCTCAGAGATGGAATAGGACAGCTGTCCATACACATATTCCCAGTAACAACACAGCAGTAAAAGCAAAATACAAGTCACTGAGCTCCTCCTAATCAGTAAAAACATAATGCATCCGTCGTGAAAAAAGCATATATCCAAATTGAATAGAAATGTGAAAAGTAGCCAGGCTACACAGCATCAAATCAGATGCTTTCCACGCAGCACCAACACGCAACCGTTCTCGTCCTATGCGTCTCATCGTAACAAAAGCACCGAGGAGGAACGTTAGGCTATAGACATTGGGTGGAGCTTTAAGTGAACACCAAGAATGAGATGTCATGGTCTACACTGTCACCATGCGGATATTTGATATAACTACAATATGTAGTTGACAAAATGTATTTCTGTCTGTCCTTACTGAAAACGGTTACGAATTTCTATTCACAGATATGTACGAGAACACTCAGAAGTCACTCAAGTCAGAACAGTCCGTGTTAAATGCGTTATTTATTTCAGAACCACGGAGAGAAAGAACACCAACCCGGAATATTGATGCAACACTAAGCCGTACATTACAGCAATATCACGTGGGCCTACTAATGCAGAACAGTGGACAACCTATAACTTGGAAATACTTTATTTAATAATTCAAGCAAACAAGGTTGTGGCGACACCAATTAATAGACAATAATGTGCCTACTAAATACATGGTGGTCAATTCAACTGAGTGATGCTTTAATTAGTCTCAAAATATTTGTTATGGCGTTAGCAGCCCAAAGGAAAATAGTATAAACATGAGCATTTTGTATTTCATGTGCGCATAATCTTTGAAAGCACCACAGAGCATTAATTTCTCACAAGAAGGCGTATACTAGAAATCCAGCACCATGGACAGTGGCGATATTTGGAGCAAAAGTGGGTGAAAGAAGTTACGTAAATCCATATAGTGGCATTGTGCATTGTTTGGGCAATTGGATAAGTCAAATCCAGCCTTTTTTCCTTAAATAAATGAAAAGCAGATTTTAAAACATAAATCTTACCTTATCTGTATTGGGTAATGTTTGAGTGCAGGTAAATGTATCCCCTCCATTAATACTGATCAGTTCCGCGTCTGCAGGTGGATAGGGTGCAGGGAAAACTACTACGTCGCTCTTCAGTGTGTCTGAGCTGAAACACACGTCATACTGCTGAGTAGATTTAGAGTAAGACCAGCTCCCGTCAGGATGGGTGGTGATCATTGGGGCTCCATACCTACTGAAATCGCTGTCTGTCCTGTGGCATTTCACAGCTATTAAACTGATGAGGCTCAATAGAAAGATCACTGACACCGACACGATACCGATAAGTAAATATAGGTTCAAATCAGAGAAGCTCTCCTCCTTTAACGGTACATGTCTGAATTGCGTCTGAATGTCTCCCGTGCTTTCAGCCACTACTACATCAATAGACACAGTAGCTGACAGGGAGGGTTCTCCGTTATCAGAAACCAACACCACCAATGGATGAGTTTTCAGGTCATTGTCACTCATTCGCCTCTTAGTCCTGATTTCTCCGCTGCTGGTTCCAATTCGAAAGAGGTTATTTCCCTTTGGCTCAGTGATGTGATAACTAAGCAGTGCATTGTAGCCAGAGTCTGCGTCTACAGCTCTGATTTTGGCCACAAAGTATCCAGCTTCAGCAGAATAAGGAATGTTCTCACTGTTAACAGAGCCGTGTTCAGAATAGGGCGAGAGAATCCCGGGACTGTTGTCATTCTCATCCACGATAAAAACATTCACAGTCACGTTGCTGCTGAGAGGAGGAACACCAGAGTCTGTGGCCTGAACTTTAAACTGGAATGTATTTAACTCCTCATAGTTAAATGACTGCAGGCTCACAATGTCTCCCGTTTCGGAGTTTATGTTTATCATTGTAGTCAGCGGTATGGTGTTACTGTTGTGGTCTAGAAGGGAATAGCTCACCTGGCCGTTTTCACGGACGTCAACATCTACTGCCGACACGGTTTTAATTATTGCTCCTACTGGGCTGTTTTCTTTTAGATAAACGTTAATCACTGGCTCTAAGAAGCGAGGCACGTTGTCGTTGACATCAGAGACGTGGATAGTAATGAGGCTGGTACTAGAGAGAGGAGGGGTCCCTTCATCAGAAGCTACTATTGTAACATTGTACTGAAAAAAGCTCTCTCTGTCAAGGTGACCATCAACAACCAAAGAATAATACTTTTTATAGTTTTCCTCCAATTTGAAAGGGACTTCATTGATGACTTCACATTTCACTTTTCCATTCTTGCCACCATCCTTATCTAGCACGGAGACAAGAGCAATGGCCGTGCCTAATTTAGCGTCCTCTTTCACTGTGTTCAGTAACGACGTCACAGTGATCTCCGGGGCATTGTCATTGACATCAACCACTTCGATCAGAACTTTACAGTGAGCAGCGACTGGAGGCTGCCCTTTATCAGTAGCATGGGCACGGATTTCAAAGGCAGAATTTCTTTCAAAGTCAATGTTACCTTTTACCGTAATGGCACCTGTGTGCGCATCAATGTTGAACATTTCCAAAATTCTCTCATTTTTACTCATGGAGAACAGAACTTCACCATTCGTTCCCTCGTCTTTATCGGTTGCATTCAACGTTAGAATAGTGGTCCCAATTGGCATATTTTCATGAACTCGTGCTTTATACAGCCCTGAGCTGAAAACAGGGGCATTATCATTAATGTCCAAAACATTAACTATGATTTCCGAATTACTTGATCTCGGTGGAGATCCCCCATCTACAGCAGTAAGGGTGAGTTTAATAACGGGCTCTTTCTCTCTGTCTAAAGCTTTCTGTAACACTAACTCGACAGAAACACTATCCCCTTTGTGTACATCTAAGGAAAAATTATCATTTGGACTAATCTTGTATGTGTTTATGCCATTTTTCCCTACATCCACGTCAGATGCATCAATTAATGGGAATTTTACCCCGGGTAATGTATTTTCAGGTACATCTATTGTTTGAGATTCTGCCGCAAAAGATGGAGCGTGGTCATTAACGTCTAGGATTTGGACTTCTATGCTGTAAAGCTTTAGGGGGTTATTTATGACAGCCTCTATGCTGATTGTGCATGTGTTTTCATCAGCGCATAGCTCCTCTCTGTCTATTCTCTCATTGACGTAGAGAACACCAGTCTGTAGATTTACCTCGACATATTTTCTTTTTGATCCGGTAACAATCTGAAACAAACGGGACTCCAAATCCTGTACATTGATGTTTAGATCCTTTGCGATATTCCCAACAAAAGTCCCGGGCTTTAACTCCTCAGGCACGGAATAGGAGAGCTGTCCGAACACCGCTTGCCACTCCAGCAGCGCGAGCACTATATACGTAACAATAGAGCTCCTTCTCGGCAAAGACATATTCCATTGAACATGAACAAAACATAGATCCCTGTGTCCACACGTATGCCAAAACAATCTAGACACCAACACTAAAACAACTGCGTTAAAAATGGCTATAATGACGGATACTTTGTCCTGATATACTGTTCTCTCTTGTCCCAATGCTCTTTGTGGAAAAAGCCCTATGAAACATCACCATCCTCTAAATCTAGGAGGGGCATCTAGTCTCGAAATAGATAATACAAATGCTATGGTCTACAGTGTCACCACGTGGTCATGGTTGGAATAACTGTCTGGGTCTACAGTTCAACAAGAAGGGATTGAAGTGCTCGAGGTGAGTTTTCAGACCGTGGTGGAAACTGGGGAGTGAGTTTGCAGTCCTGACTGAAAGAGGTTATTTATTCAACCGTTTGGGAGCCAGGACAACACATTGTCGTATTAGGGAACAAATGAGCAGTGTAATTAATCGGCTGTAATGCAAATTGATAAGGAAGATAACATTATATACAAACAATTGATACATTTTCAATATAATACGTGTAGCACACAACGCAGCTTGATACTGAAAAGTAGGCCCTATATGTGTCATAAGGCTTTTAGTTAATCAGAATAAAATAACTAGACTTGAGAAAATTGGCGTTTAGAATTAATACAATCTCCATTTCAGTCAGTCCCTCCCAATGGCTGTCAAACAATCATAAAGTAGCAATTTATAAGTTTAAAATAGTCCATATTTGTAGTTCATCATACACTTGGGCTTGCTTTCAGAACCACGGACAGCGGCCAACCAAAGTCACTTTGGTTTGCCGCTGTCCGTGGTTCTGAAAGCACAAAGTGTTTAAATAAAATGAGTCAATTACCCAAACAGTACAGTATCACAATAGCAGCTTTGAATTTTTTAGTTTATGTCAATATATTTGAAGACAATCATCTTAATTCGTGGTTCAGGGCTATTTAAAAATAGCTGGGTTGGGTTGGGTTTATTTCTGTTGACAAAATGGAATGTTAAAACGTTTGCACCGAATTGTCATTAGGCCTATGTGTCGAAGGAAAATAATATCACATTGATCTTACCTTCTCCTTATTGGGTATGGGTAAAGTCTGAGTCTTGCTAAAGGTGTCGCTTCCGTTTATACTGATTAGTTCCGCATCTACCGGAGCAAATGGACCCGGTGCAGGGAAAACCACTACGTCACTCTTCAGTGTGTCAGAGCTGAAACACACGTCATACTGCTGAGTAGATTTAGAGTAAGACCAGCTTCCGTCAGGGTGGGTGGTGATCATTGGGGGGCCATACCTGCTGAAATCGCTGTCTGTCCTGTGGCATTTGACAGCTATTAGACTGATGAGGCTCAGTAGAAAAATAACTGATACAGACGCGATGGCGATCAGTAAATACAAATTTAAATCAGAGAAGCTTTCGTCCTTTATCTGTACATTTCTGAACTGAGTCTGGGTGTCTTCAGTACTTTCAACCACCACTACATCAATAGACACAGTAGCCGAGAGAGACGGTTCTCCGTTATCAGAAACCAACACCACTAAGGGGTGGGTTTT
Source organism: Protomyctophum parallelum (assembly GCF_964188405.1). Lineage (NCBI taxonomy): Eukaryota > Metazoa > Chordata > Actinopteri > Myctophiformes > Myctophidae > Protomyctophum > Protomyctophum parallelum. The sequence goes on along the minus strand of NC_139711.1, from coordinate 30,962,530 downwards.
CAGGTCATTGTCACTCATTCGCCTCTTAGTCCTGATTTCCCCGGTGCTGGTTCCAATTCGAAAGAGGTTATTTCCCTTTGGTTCAGAAATGTGATAAGAAAGCAGAGCATTGTAACCAGAGTCTGCGTCTACAGCTCTGATCTTGGCCACAAAGTATCCAGCTTCAGCAGAATAAGGAATGTTCTCACTGTTAACAGAGCCGTGTTCAGAATAGGGCGAGAGAATCCCTGGGCTGTTGTCATTCTCATCCAGGATAAAAACATTTACCGTCACATTGCTACTGAGAGGAGGAACACCAGAGTCTGTTGCCTGAACTTTAAAATGAAACGTTTTTAACTCCTCATAGTTGAAAGACTGGAGACTGGCTATATCTCCTGTTTCTGAATTGATGCTTACCAATCTTGGATGCGGAAATGTGTAACTGTTACTTTCTAAAAATGAATATCTAACCTGGCCATTTTCACTAACATCTGCGTCAACTGCAGACACCGTTTTAACAACTGTCCCAACTGCACTGTTCTCTTTCACATAAACATGAATTACAGGTTCCAAAAAGTGTGGTGCGTTGTCATTTACGTCAGAAACCGTTATAGAAATAATACTGGTGCTCGATAGAGGAGGGTCCCCCATGTCTGTAGCTCTAATAGTTATATTATAATGGGGGAAGTTCTCTCTGTCTAAAGGTCCTTCAACTACTAATGAATAATAATTATTGTAATTTGTCTCCAATTTGAAGGGAATGCCCTCATTTATATTACAATTAACTTCGCCATTCTTGCCTCCATCTCTGTCATTAACTGAAACGAGTGCTATTGCGGTACCTATTTTAGCATCCTCTTTCACTGTGCTTTCCAATGACGTCACCGCTATCTCAGGAGCATTGTCATTGAGGTCCAACACTTCAACCAGCACTTTACAGTGAGTAGACATCGGTGGCTGACCTCTGTCACTAGCCTGTGCACGAATCTCAAATGCAGGATGTTCCTCAAAGTCCACGTTTCCCTTAACAGATAATACGCCTGTGTCTTGGTCAATTTCGAATATCTCCAGTATATGATCCTGCTCTCTTGTGTTAAGTGTGTAAGTGATCTCTCTATTAATACCCTCGTCTTTGTCTGTAGCATTCAAAGTTAATAAGCTTGTCCCAACTGGGATGTTTTCATACACACGTGTCTTATACAATGATTGTGCAAACACTGGTGTGTTGTCATTAATGTCTAGAACATGGATTATAATCTCTGAACTGCCAGACTTCGGCGGAGAGCCACCGTCTATGGCTGTTAGCGTAAGCCTGACCACAGGTTCTTTCTCTCGGTCCAAAGCTTTCTGCAGTACTAATTCTACGGACACACGCTCACCTGATTTAATAATTGCCAGGGAAAAGTGTTCAATGGAACTGAGTTTGTATGTGTTTATGCCATTTTTTCCTACGTCTGCGTCGTAGGCTGAAAGCAGAGGAAATTTTACACCGGGCAATGTGCTCTCAGCAATGTCAATTGTTTGTGACTTTGCAATGAAAGACGGAAAATTATCATTAACATCTATAATATTGATTTCAATATGGTATAGTTTAAGAGGATCATTAATCACAGCCTCTACATTTACATTGCATTTTGGAGCCTTCGCACAGAGCTCCTCTCTGTCTATTCTGTCGTTGACGTAGAGAACACCAGTCTTTAAATTTACCTCGAAATATTTTTTCTTTGATCCAGTCACAATCCTAAACATGCGGGAGTCCAAGTCCTGTACATTAAGGCTTAGATCCTTTGCAATATTTCCAACTGAAGTCCCGGGATTTACTTCCTCAGAAACGGAGTAGGATAGCTGTCCATATGCGGTTCCCCAGTAAAACTCCAACAGCAGAGGCACCAGATATGTCACAGCAGAACACCTTCTACTAGATAGAAACATAATTCCATCCGTTGCGGAAAAAATAATCGCATTCCAATATCCAGATCCAGAATCACATCAAATCATACATACGAACAGCAAAATACAGGCTACGTATTTATGTTTACCGTTATCTTTTCCAAAGCTAAATAAAAAGACACCCAGACATTGTTCTCGCTTCTCTCCCGATTCTCTTTGTGAAAAGCCTTGACAAATAATATCATCCTCTCTACATTTGGGAGGGGCATCGACCGTCAAAAAACAACCTAAAATGCTATGGTCTACAGTGTCACCACGTGGGTATTTGGCAAAACTGCATTCAACTTCATGTCAATCATTATCGTCATATACCTGGAATGCTAACTAAAGGAAAAAAAGATAGAACGCATGTATCACATGCAGAGTTGTATTTGATCACAATATCCTATTGGATGCAACAAAATGACCCGTTTATAGTATTTGATTTCAAAGAGTAATGCAAAAAGCCAGAATTAAAAAAATGCAAATTGATTCATTTGAAAAAGTAATTAACACAAACTACACCGCTTGCGCTATAGATTACGTGCACCGCACGCACGTAATCTCCATTCTCCCCCAGTTGTTCAACGTAGGCTATACAAAAGCACACATACTGCCCGTCTGAAAACTTTCAAATACAGGCGGCTTTCAATTGTATGAAAACGTTTTTATGTACAAGCCATGGCTGTTGTAAATTTCAGATAAAATATAGCGATTTATTACCTAATAAAGTGCAGAGTTTGTGCAGCTATAATGACAAATAGATAACATGAGAGTAAAGATCAGAATATGGAGAGAAAGGAGCACAAAACTGACTTTGTTATACGTTCACCACAATTAACAGAGCCAGAGGAAATCTAAAGAACAGTGCTCATCAGTCAGCTCGCTTTCAGCACCACGGATAGCGACAAAATAAATACACACAAAGCCAGCCGATCTTGAACTGCATTTTTCAATAGGCTTAACATTACACTATTATTTTCAATAAAGCAGGCAGCGAACACATTGTTCTATGCTGCTTTAGGGGGCGCACACAGTTCCATAACATAAACCCAAAGCATCGCCATATCCCATAACACACAGGTCTTGTACAATAAGGTAATGTTAAGGGCTCATTAAGACAAACGATGCCTTCCGACATTTTCAATAGGCTACAGTAGGTATGCTGCTTGTAGTAGCCTAATTTAGGGATACTGTCCAAATAATTTGAGGTCATGAGATGCAAGAAAAGCACAAAAAAAATAACAATAGCATACTACATATCGTAACATTCATTTTTATGTCAACATACAGCCTATGACTCAAACTAATTTCTAATGGAATCATTAAAAAAAAAAGAAAACTTATGTGGTTGAGACTGAATACATTATGTATCTTACCTTCTCTGTGTTTGGTAAAGTATGCGTCCGGTTAAAAGTGTCGCATCCATTTATACTGATTAGTTCCGCATCTCCAGGTGGAAATGGGGTGGGAAACACCACTACGTCACTCTTCAGTGTGTCTGAGCTGAAACACACGTCATACTGCTGAGTAGATTTAGAGTAAGACCAGCTCCCGTCAGGATGGGTGGTGATCATTGGGGCTCCATACCTACTGAAATCGCTGTCTGTCCTGTGACATTTGACAGCTATTAAACTGATGAGGCTCAATAGAAATATCACTGACACTGCTGCAATTGCAATCAGTAAATACAGATTCAAATCAGAGAAGTTCTCCTCTTTCGACGGCACATGTCTGAACTGAGTCTGAATGTCACCAGTATTTTCAACCACCACTACATCAATAGACACAGTGGCTGACATGGATGGTTCTCCGTTATCAGAAACCAACACCACCAACGGGTGAGTTTTCAGGTCATTGTCACTCATTCGCCTTTTAGTTCTGATTTCTCCGGTGCTGGTTCCAATTCGAAAGAGATTGTTTCCCTTTGGCTCAGAAATGTGATAAGAAAGCAATGCATTGTAACCAGAGTCTGCATCTACAGCTCTGATCTTGGCCACAAAGTATCCGGCTTCAGCAGAATAAGGAATGTTCTCACTGTTAACAGATCCGTGTTCAGAATAGGGTGAGAGGATTCCGGGACTGTTGTCATTCTCATCCAGGATAAAAATGTTCACAGTCACGTTACTACTGAGCGGAGGAACACCAGAGTCTGTGGCCTGAACTTTAAACTGAAACGTTTTTAAGGATTCATAATTGAATGACTGCAGACCTATAATATCTCCCGTCTCTGCGTTTATATTTACCATTGTAGAGAGCGGCAGCGAGTTACTCTTGCTGTCTAAAAATGCATAACTCAAATGACCGTTATCTTTTATGTCAGCATCTACTGCCGACACAGTTTTAAATATTGTTCCTACTGGTCCGTTTTCTTTTACATAGACATTAATCACTGGCTCTAAGAAGCGAGGCACGTTGTCATTTATATCAGAGACGTGTACAGTAATAACACTGGTGCTGGACAGTGGTGGATTACCTTCATCAGCAGCTAAAACTGAGACGTTATACTCAGATATACTCTCTCTGTCTAACGGTCCGTCAACCACCAATGAATAATAGTTTTTATAATTTGTCTCCAATTTAAAGGGAACCTTATTTGTGATATGACATTTCACTTCACCGTTCTTGCCACCATCTTTATCGAGGATTGACACAAGTGCAATTGCGGTTCCTGGTTTAGCATCTTCATTCACTGCGTTTAGTAATGACGTCACGGTGATCTCAGGACTATTGTCATTGAGATCCACCACTTCTACCAGCACTTTGCAGTGAGCCGCCAGTGGAAGATGGCCTTTGTCACTGGCCTCGACACGTATCTCAAAAGCTTTTCTTTCTTCAAAGTCAAGCTTGCCTTTTACTGTAATTATACCGGTGTGAGGTTCAATTTCAAATAAATCAAGAACGTGGTCTTGGTCTTTGCTTCTGAGAGAATAATGTATTTCACCATTTAGGCCTTCATCTGCATCGATGGCATTCACAGTTATTATTGTTGTATCCCGTGGCGTGTTTTCAGGAATTTGAGCTTTATACAATAATTTAGTGAATATGGGAGGGTTATCGTTACTGTCTAAAATATGAATAGCAAGCTGTGAGGTGCCAGACTTTGGAGGACTACCTCCATCTACAGCGGTTAATGTTAGATTAATAATAGGCTGTTTTTCTCGGTCTAAAGCTTTCTGTAGCACTAACTCGACAGACGCACTGTCTCCTTCTTTATGCACAGCCAATGAAAAGTGTTCGTTTTGACTTAATTTGTACGTGTTGACTGCATTTTTCCCAACATCTGCGTCAGTTGCCTCAGACAATGAGAATTTCATTCCAGGCAATGTACTCTCTGCAATGTCTAAATTTTGTGATTTGGCTGCAAATAAAGGAGCATTATCATTTATATCTAAAATGTCTACATCAACACGATAAAGCTTTAAAGGGTTGTTTATAACGGCCTCTACACTTACTGTACATTTCAGTTCCTCTGCGCACAGTGCCTCTCTGTCTATTCTATTATTGACGTAGAGAACACCAGTCTTCAGATTTACATCGAAGTATTTTCTGTTTGATCCGGTAACAATCTGAAACATGCGGGAATCCAAATCCTGTACATTGAGGTTTAGGTCCTTAGCGATATTCCCAACAGAAGTCCCCGAGTTTACCTCCTCAGAGACGGTATATGAGAGCTGTCCGTACACCGCTTCCCACTCCAGCAGCACGAGCACAAAATATGTCAAAATATAGATCCTTCTCGTCGGTAAAGACATAATTCCATCCAACGTCAACCAAACATCGATTCCACTAGTATATGCACACGTATCTGGAGTATTCCAGACTAACAACACATAGGCTATCTATGTGTTTTCTCAAATAAAAACAGAAAACTGTCCCCGTCACTGTTTTGTCGTCTGCTTCTCTTTGTGATAAGACTATATCATCATCCTCTGATTCTGTGTTTCTGGGAGGGGCATTGAGCATAAAGCAAGAGTCTCAAATGGTATGGTCAAGAGTGTCACCATGTGGTCATTTGAAATTACTGCGTTCAATGGTCTAATTCAATGCCAATTACTGTCCTGAACCAATTGTGCAATGCCTAGAATCAATCATTATGGACAGGAGGCATGTACGTACACACACACACACACACACACACACACACACACACACACACACACACACACACACACACACACACACACACACACACACACACACACACACACACACACACACACACACACACACACACACACACACACACACAGACAATAAAGTATTGTGACGTGTTGCAACATGCTTTCAGCAATGGCGATGTCGAAATAAAAGAGTATAGAACACGAAAAATGAAACCGAACTTTGCTAAGGTTATACAATTGTGACTTATATGTTGCAAAATAAACAGAGCCAGAGGATTATGTAAATCATTAACAGTGTTTATAAATTGGCTGGCATTCAGAACCATGGACAGCGGTCAATCTTGCAATGCATCACTGTGGATGCAGATGTCAAATTCAAATTCATTTTTCAATGGGTCATGAATACAAAATGTCCTATAGTGTGTGTGTGTGTGTGTGTGTGTGTGTGTGTGTGTGTGTGTGTGTGTGTGTGTGTGTGTGTGTGTGTGTGTGTGTGTGTGTGTGTGTGTGTGTGTGTGTGTGTGTGTATATATAGCAGTGGCGCCCATGTTGTGGTTCCACTCAAAAATTCCACGTACTTGGAACTGTAGAGGTCTGAATGGAGCGGTGAAACGTGGCAATGTATTGGCTCATTTGAAGAAGCTGGGGACAGATATTGCTTTTTTACAGGAGACTCACTTACGGAATCAGGATCATAACCGCCTACGAAGAAATTGGGTAGGCCAAATATTTCACTCCCATTTTAATTTCAAATCCAGGGGCACAGCAATACTTATAAACAAGAACATTCCTTTTATACTAAATAAAACTATCCAAGACCTACACGGCAGATATATTATAGTTACTGGAAAGCTTTATAATTGTCCTATTGTTCTGGCTAATATCTACGCCCCTAACCATGACGATGAACGATTCATATCCTCTTTTTTGGCTACTTTGCCTGACCTTGACACTCACCAGTTGATCTTAGGTGGAGATCTGAATTTTATTCTTCATCCTACGCTTGATAGATCTTCACATAGACCCTATACTCTGACTAAATCAGCTAAAATGGTGAATACATTCATGGACACATTTAAATTATCAGATCCATGGAGATTCTTAAATCCAGCTCAACGTAAATATTCGTTTTTTTCTTCTGTACATCACACTTTCACAAGATTAGATTACTTCCTGATAGATTCAAAACTTCTTCCCTCAATAAGACACTGTGAGTATGAAGCAATTGTAATATCCGATCATAGTCCCCTAGTCCTCAAATTAGCATTTCAGAACAGACATATGGCCAGGACTTGGAGATTCGATAACACTCTAATAACTAGGCAAGCGTGTGTGGATGATATTAAATCCCAAATACAGTTCTATCTCTCTACAAATGACACACCCGATGTATCAAGAAGTACACTATGGGAAGCACTTAAAGCATATATACGGGGGCAGATTATTTCGCGACAGGCTTTAATCTCCCGTCTACGTAATGTACAAGGCAAAGCTCTGACTGATCGATTACTTGAAGTAGACCTACAGTATGCAGAATCTCCTTCTCCTGAATTATACAGAGAAAGGGTTTCGACTCAAGCTGAATTCAATCTCCTATCCACAAATGAAACAACTAATTTGATGACTCGGTCACGCCATAGGTTTTATGAACACAGGGATAAGGCGGGCAAAATACTTGCACTTCAAATTAGGGAATCAGCTGCTTCTAGATTAATTACGGAGATCAATACAAACACTGGTCAAACTACTATTAATCAGCAGGAAATTAATGATGTATTTAAGCGCTTTTATTCAGATTTGTATACTTCGGAATCACTAGGAGATTCTAATTTGATTGATACTTTTTCAGAAAATTTAAACATACCTTCCATTAGTCAAGAACATAAGGTTCAACTTGAAAGAGCTATTACCTTAGATGAAATACATCAGGCAATCTCACAAATGCAGTGCTCAAAAGCCCCAGGACCCGATGGCTATACCTCTGAATTTTACAAGTCATTTACTGAACTCATATCTCCCCTTTTACTTAAAGTGTTTAATGAATCTCTCAACGCTGGCCACCTCCCACCAACTTTCTACCAAGCTAGCATCTCTGTTCTACTTAAAAAAGATAAAGACCCACTTAATCCAGGTTCATACAGGCCTCTGAGTCTTTTGAATGTTGATACTAAAATTTTAGCAAAAATTGTGGCTACACGCTTGGAAAAAGTGCTCCCAACTGTGATACATACTGATCAAACGGGGTTTATAAAAGATAGACATCTATTTTTTAATCTTAGACGCCTATTCGACATTATATATTCTCCCAGTAGTACCCCCCAAGATACGGAAATACTGTTATCTCTTGACGCGGAGAAAGCCTTTGATAGGGTCGAGTGGGACTTCCTCCTCTCGACCCTGTCAAAATTTGGGTTTGGTCCAACCTTCACTTCATGGGTTAAACTACTTTATGCTTCTCCATTAGCTTCTGTACATACAAACGGATACAGGTCTGAAAACTTCCCTTTGAATCGCTCGACCAGACAAGGCTGCCCTCTCTCACCACTGCTCTTTGCCTTATCTGTTGAGCCGCTTGCAATTGCGTTGCGTGCTTCAGACACCTACACTGGTATCTTCAGAGGAGATAGAGAGCATAAAGTTTCACTTTACGCTGACGATTTATTATTATACATATCCAAACCTTCCACATCTATTCCTAGTATCATGTCCACCTTAGAAAGTTTTGGCAGGGTTTCGGGGTATAAAGTCAATGTTTCCAAAAGCGTTTTATTTCCTATCAATACACAAGGCAATCAAACTTTTGGCTCTCACCCATTTAATGTTATAACCAGCTTTCGATATTTAGGAATCATAGTAACCAAAGCACTTAATGACTTGTTCAAGCAAAACCATACAAAACTTTTTGAACGTACTGAACAAGACTTAACGAAATGGTCGAACCTTCCTATCTCACTTGCCGGCCGAATTAATATAATTAAAATGAATGTCCTCCCTAAATATCTGTTTCTATTCCAATGTATTCCAATTTTTGTTAACAACACTTTTTTTAAGAATCTGGATAAAATTATCTCCAAGTTCATTTGGGATAAGAAACACCCCCGAATAAGGAAGGATTTTTTGCAGAGGCCTAAATCAGATGGCGGAATGGGATTACCTAACTTCAAACTCTATTACTGGGCGTGTAATTTACGTGCGCTCTCATTTTGGCTCCAAGTTCAATTGCCTACATGGGCATTTATTGAAGGTCAATGTTGTCCCCCAACATCGTTGTCAGCTTTAATCTTTTCCCCAGTGGCCTCAAGATATACTAAGTTGCCAAAGAATTCCATAGTCTGGCATTCTCTCAAAATTTGGCTCTCAATACGAAGGCATTTCGGTTGGCACCCGGGTTCTGTGCGCGCACCTCTGGTCGCTAACCATGCTTTTTTACCGTCCCTTTCTGACGCATTGTTTAAAGTGTGGCATAGAAATGGTATTCACTCCTTCAAAGATCTTTATATTGATGGGTTATTTCCGACCTTTGAACAAATACGACGCAAATTCAAGTTACCCCAATCACATTTCTTTAGATTTCTACAGATACGACATTTTTTAACACAACACACTGCTTCATTTCCAAACATACCTCCCAACTCATCAATGGAATCTATATTTCTACCTGACCCATTGCTCAAAGGAGGTGTTTCTATTATTTATAATTCTCTCTCATGTTTAGATAATAATGCCTCATTGGAGTATTTAAAAACTGCTTGGGAAAACGACTTAGGAATATCTATCACTGACGAGCAATGGTCTACATCTCAAAAGTTTGTGCACTCTTCTTCAGTATGTGCCAGGCACGGTCTTATACAGTTTAAAATATTACACAGGTTACATTTGTCAAAGGAAAAACTCAACAGAATGTTTCCAAATGTGAATCCAGCCTGCGACAGATGTGGCCAGTCGCCGGCCACCCTAGCTCATATGTTCTGGCACTGCACTAAACTAACATCATTTTGGCAAAGTATATTTAAATCACTGTCAGACATTGTTGGAAGACCTTTTGACCCAGATCCACTAACAGCAGTTCTGGGGGTCAGGGGGCCCGGGGTCAAACTGTCTACTTTCCAATATAACATGGTAAAATATGTGACTCTACTGGCTCGCAGACTGATACTGTTGAATTGGAAACAAGCACAGGTTCCCACTCACACTACACTTATGAAAGATGTTATGCACTACTTGCAATTGGAAAAGATAAAGTTTGAATTGAGAGGGAGTGAAGATAGATTTTACCAGACATGGCAACCCTTCATTGACCATTTCAATAGGTGCACGCTAACCCCTCCTACACAATAGATAACATATTAGAAAATTGGAAAGAAAAGTAAAGAAAAAAAAAAGGAACTGAGTATTTTATTTTATTTATTCTCATTTAAAAAGAAATGTCTGTAATACAGTTAATTTACAACAACGTGTTGGGAAAGTTTTGAGAGCAAGAGTGTCTGTCCTGTGGTCTTTGTTTTGTTTGTCTGTTCACATTTGTCGTTTAACTGTTTTTTTTTGTTTTTTCGTTTTTATCACATTTATATATTTTTTTTATTATGTATTGTATGTGGAATTTACATTATCTGTCTTTATCTTTCATTTTATATAACTGAATAACTCATTATTATTGTCAAAGATTGTCTTATAAGTTGTCATATACAAAAAATGCCTAATAAAAACAGTATTTAAAAAAAAAAAATTCCACGTCAATAAATATACCTTTTGGAGCATATGAGTGTGCGGGTTCCCTTCTCTTTTCCTAGTCCACTCAAAAATAGGCCATGCATGAATGATCCCATAGGCCTATAGATTCCTAAAAAATATTTATATTAATTGCTTTTGGCCTAAAATCAAGCCATCCAGATTCCTGGTGAATCATGACTATATAAAACCTTTGATTCAAGTGTTCATATATATGCATGCTTTCAGCACCATGGACAGCAGCCAATCTAAGAATGCATTACTGCTGAAGTGTAGAAACCTTTCATTGTTACTATAAACCACTATTTGTAGAAAGACAATAAATATACGTTTGATCTTACCTTGTCTTTGTTTGGTAAAGTTTGAGTCCGGCTAAACGTGTCGTTTTCGTTTATACTGATTAATTCCGCATCTACAGGTGGATAGGGCGCAGGGAAAACCACTACGTCACTCTTCAGTGTGTCTGAGCTGAAACACACGTCATACTGCTGAGTAGATTTAGAGTAAGACCAGCTCCCGTCAGGATGGGTGGTGATCATTGGGGGGCCATACCTGCTGAAGTCGCTGTCTGTCTTGTGGCATTTCACAGCTATTAGACTGATGAGGCTCAATAGAAAGATCACTGACACCGATGCAATAGCGATCAGTAAATACATATTTAAATCAGAAAAACTTTCATCCGTTATGGGTACATGCCTGAATTGAGTTTGAATGTCTCCTGTATTTTCAACCACCACTACATCAATAGACACAGTAGCTGACAGGGAGGGTTCTCCGTTATCAGAAACCAACACCACTAAAGGATGAGTTTTCAGGTCATTGTCACTCATTCGCCTCTTAGTCCTGATTTCCCCGGTGCTGGTTCCGATTCGAAAGAGGTTATTTCCTTTTGGTTCAGATATATGATAAGAAAGCAGTGCATTGTAACCAGAGTCTGCGTCTACAGCTCTGATCTTGGCCACAAAGTATCCAGCTTCAGCAGAATACGGAATGTTCTCACTGTTAACAGAGCCGTGTTCAGAATAGGGTGAGAGGATTCCGGGACTGTTGTCGTTCTCATCCAGGATAAAAACGTTCACGGTCACGTTGCTACTTAGTGGAGGAACACCAGAGTCTGTGGCCTGAACTTGAAACTGGAACGTTTTTAACTCCTCATAGTTGAAAGAATGCAGGCCGATGATATCTCCAGTTACTGTATTTATATTTATCATGGTAGACAGCGGTAAATTATTGCTGCCAAAAAATGAATAGCTCACGTCGCCATTTTCATTGACGTCAGCATCAACTGCAGACACGGTTTTAATAATTGTTCCCACTGGCCCGTTTTCTTTTACATAAACATTTATCACTGGCTCTAAGAAGCGAGGTGCGTTGTCATTGACATCAGACACGTGTACCGTAATAACACTGGTACTAGACAGTGGTGGACTCCCTTCATCAGTAGCTAAAACTGATACATTATACTCAGATATACTCTCTCTGTCTAACGGACCGTCAACCACCAATGAATAATAGTTTTTATAATTTGTTTCCAATTTAAAGGGAACTTTATTTGTGATATGACATTTCACTGCACCGTTCATTCCACCATCTTTATCGAGGATTGACACAAGTGCAATTGCCGTTCCTGATTTAGCACTTTCATTCACAGTGTTTAGTAATGAAGTCACGGTGATCTCAGGACTATTGTCATTGACATCAACCACTTCTACCAGCACTTTGCAGTGAGCCGCCATCGGGGGCTGGCCTTTGTCACTGGCCTCTACACGTATCTCAAAAGCTTTTCTTTCTTCAAAGTCAAGTTTGCCTTTTACTGTAATTACACCGGAGTGAGGTTCAATTTCAAATAAATCAAGAATGTGGTCTTGGTCTTTACTTCTAAGAGAATATACTACTTCACTGTTTAGACCCTCGTCTGCATCGACTGCATTGACAGTGATAATTGTTGAGCCAGGGGACGTGTTTTCGGGGATTTGAGTCTTATATAAAGATTTATTAAATATTGGTAAGTTGTCGTTAATGTCTAAAACATGAATAACAAGCTGTGAGGTGCCAGACTTTGGAGGACTACCTCCATCTACAGCGGTCAGTGTTAGATTAATCACAGGCTGTTTTTCTCGGTCTAAAGCTTTCTGTAGCACTAACTCGACAGACGCACTGTCTCCTTCTTTGTGCACTGCCAAAGTGAAGTGTTCATTCTGATTTAGTTTGTAGCTACTGACTCCATTCCTCCCCACATCGGCATCGGATGCCTCTGATAAAGCGAATTTTGCTCCTGGCAACGTGCTCTCTACAATGTCTACATTTTGTGATTTAGCTGCAAATAATGGATAATTATCATTTGCATCTAAAATATCTACATCAACATGATACAGTTTCAATGGGTTATTTATCACAGCCTCTACACTTACTGTACATTTCAGTTCCTCTGCGCACAGCGCCTCTCTGTCTATTCTGTCATTAACGTAGAGAACACCAGTCTTCAGATTTACCTCGAAATATTTTCTGTTTGACCCATGAACAATCTGAAACATGCGTGACTCAAAATCCTGTACATTGAGGATTAGATCCTTAGCGATATTCCCAACAGAAGTCCCTGGGTTTACCTCCTCAGAGACGGAGTAAGAGAGCTGTCCGTACACCGCTTCCCACTCCAGCAGCACTAGCACAAAATATGTCACAATAGAGATCCTTCTCGTAGGTAAAGACATAATTCCATCCAATGTGAAGCAAACATCGATTCCAGTAGCCTATTCTAACTCACACTTGTGGAGTAATCCAGACTTACTACAAAATGCAGGCTAAATCTTTGTGTGAATTTTCTCAAATGAAACTGAAAACTGACCCTGGCACCGTTGTCTCGTCTGCTTCTCTTTGTCATAAGACTAAATCATCATCCTTCCCCGATTCTGGGAGGGGCTTGATCATCAAACAAGAGCCCCCAAATGCTATGGTCTACAGTGTCGCCACGTGGTCATATGAAATATGGTCTACAATTTACCGTTCATTACTGTTCTGAAGTAGGACTATCAACGTAATGCTTAAAGCAAACTAAACATATTGTTTAGTTTGCTTTTAGGCATTAAGTTGATGGTCAGCAAGCATGAGGTTGTAGGCAATCACACAAACCCTAGTATTGTGATGTGTTGTTGTTTTGTAACAACAACAATAATAATTTATTATAATAAGGGTAATAATAATAATCTTCATTTACATATAATTTTGCACAACAAATCTACAAAGTGATTGTACGAATAAAAGCAATGATAAAAATAAGACAATCAGTAGACCTAAACAGGACATGTTTTGCTTAATTGCTTTAGCTGTTTTTCTACTGAAGTAGCCTACAAAATCGAATAACAAAAAAAGGCTAATTCATTTTAGAATATGTAATGAAGTGAAATAGGGACACCCATCTTTCCATTTCTAAGGCCTCATACGCACGTATCAAGCACCACCAAACAAATGTTGTTGTTTTTACATCCATTGGAAATGCATTGTGGTGGCCACTAAAAAAGTAAACGACCAAACGTGTTTGATATGTGTGGGATATGTGTGGGAAAACATTGAACACACATTGTTGTATGGTTGTAAATAAAGGATATGTCACCAATATTATTTGCTGCTGTTGTAAATAAAGGATAACTCACCAATATTATTTGCTGCTGTGCATGTATATAATTGAATTAAACTTAATTTAACAAATGTGTTAAAGTGGAAGTAATCACAAGTGTACATTTTAATTCCCACAAAGTTAAATTAAAACTCTGGATCTTATTGTAACTATTTTGAAGCTGTATGTCAGTATTTCGTTTACTCCAGCTGTTTGAAGTATTGAAAAGGGACTATATATATATATATATATATATATATATATTACCGATTTAGTAAATAATGTCAGCAAAGCAGCTTTTACAATGCTTATGTTATTGACTAATAACTGAGGAGAGAATACACAAAATAGAACATGGAGAAAGAAACAGTGTGACTTTTATGTTTCACAATTAACAGAACCAGGGTATTAGTAATATGTAACCTAAAGAAAAGAAAAATCAAACGTTTTAAGTGTTCATATATATGCATGCTTTCAGCACCATGGACAGCGGTCAATCTAATAATGCATTACTGCTGAGGCAAAATGCATACAATAACGTGGAAAATATACCTGAAATTATTTGTATGGCCTCAATATTACATGTTCAACAGATTCATACTCGTGTTTCTATTTTTGGAGGTAATAAACAGTGCATATAACATTTCATTGTTACTATAAACCACTATTTGTAGAAAGACAATAAATACGTTTGATCTTACCTTCTCTTTGTTTGGTAAAGTTTGAGTCCGGCTAAACGTGCTGTCGTTTTCGTTTATACTGATTAATTCCGCATCTACAGGTGGATAGGGCGCAGGGAAAACCACTACGTCACTCTTCAGTGTGTCTGAGCTGAAACACACGTCATACTGCTGAGTAGATTTAGAGTAAGACCAGCTCCCGTCAGGATGGGTGGTGATCATTGGGGGGCCATACCTGCTGAAATCGCTGTCTGTCTTGTGGCATTTGACAGCTATTAGACTGACGAGGCTCAGTAGGAAGATCACTGACACTGATGCAATAGCAACCAGTAAGTACATATTTAAATCAGAAAAACTTTCCTCCGTTATGGGTACATGCCTGAATTGAGTCTGAATGTCTCCTGTATTTTCAACCACCACTACATCAATAGACACAGTAGCTGACAGGGAGGGTTCTCCGTTATCAGAAACCAACACCACTAAAGGATGAGTTTTCTGGTCATTGTCACTCATTCGCCTCTTAGTCCTGATTTCCCCGGTGCTGGTTCCGATTCGAAAGAGGTTATTTCCTTTTGGTTCAGATATATGATAAGAAAGCAGTGCATTGTAACCAGAGTCTGCGTCTACAGCTCTGATCTTGGCCACAAAGTATCCAGCTTCAGCAGAATACGGAATGTTCTCACTGTTAACAGAGCCGTGTTCAGAATAGGGTGAGAGGATTCCGGGACTGTTGTCGTTCTCATCCAGGATAAAAACGTTCACGGTCACGTTGCTACTTAGTGGAGGAACACCAGAGTCTGTGGCCTGAACTTGAAACTGGAACGTTTTTAACTCCTCATAGTTGAAAGACTGCAGGCCGATAATATCTCCAGTTACTGTATTTATATTTATAATGGTAGACAGCGGTAAATAATTACTGCCAAAAAATGAATAGCTCACCTGGCCATTTTCACTGACGTCAGCATCAACTGCAGACACGGTTTTAATAATTGTTCCAACTGGCCCGTTTTCTTTTACATAAACATTTATCACTGGCTCTAAGAAACGAGGTGCGTTGTCATTGACATCAGACACGTGTACCGTAATAACACTGGTACTAGACAGTGGTGGACTCCCTTCATCAGTAGCTAACACTGAGACATTATATTGAGATGCACTCTCTCTGTCTAGCGGTCCATCAACTATCAATGAAAAGTAGTTTTTATAATTTGTTTCCAATTTAAAGGGAACCTTATTGGTTATGTGACATTTAACGTCACCGTTCTTGCCACCATCTTTATCAAGGATTGACACAAGTGCAATTGCTGTTCCTGGTTTAGCATCTTCATTCACTGCGTTTAGTAAAGACGTCACGGTGATCTCAGGGCTATTGTCATTTAGGTCTAGCACTTCCAGCAGCACTTTGCAGTGAGCCGCCATCGGGGGCTGGCCTCTGTCACTGGCCTCTACACGTATCTCAAATGCTGTTCTTTCTTCAAAGTCAAGTTTGCCCGTTATTATAATAACACCGGTGTAAGGTTCAATTTCAAACATGTCAAGAATGTGGTCTTGATCTGTACTTCTAAGAGAATATACAATTTCACTGTTTAGACCCTCGTCTGCATCGATGGCTTTGACAGCAATAATTATTGAGCCAGGGGACGTGTTTTCGGGAATTTTAACTTTATATAAAGATTTATCAAATATTGGTAAGTTATCGTTATTGTCTAAAACATGAACAACAAGCTGTGAGGTGCCAGACTTTGGAGGACTACCTCCATCTACAGCGGTCAGTGTCAGATTAATCACAGGCTGTTTTTCTCGGTCTAAAGCTTTCTGTAGCACTAACTCGACAGACGCACTATCTCCTTCTTTATGCACTGCCAAAGTGAAGTGTTCGTTCAGATTTAATTTGTAGCTACTGACTCCATTCCTCCCCACATCGGCATCGGATGCCTCTGATAAAGCGAATTTTGCTCCTGGCAACGTGCTTTCTGCAATGTCTAAATGTTGTGATTTAGCGGCGAACAATGGATAATTATCATTTGCATCTACAATATCTACATCAATGTGATAAAGCTTCAATGGATTATTTATCACGGCTTCCACACTGATTGTACATTTCAGTTTCACTGCGCATAGCGCCTCTCTGTCTATTCTTTCATTAACGTAGAGAATTCCAGTCTTTAGATTTACCTCGAAATATTTTGTCTTTGATCCAGTAACAATTTGAAACAGACGAGTGTCCAAATCCTGCACATTGAGGTTTAGATCCTTAGCAATATTTCCAACAGAAGTCCCCGGGTTTACCTCCTCAGAGACGGAGTAGGAGAGCTGTCCGGTCACGGTTTGCCAGTAGCACTTCAACAGCACGAGCACAAGATACATCCCAATAGAGCTCCTCATACTCCATAGAAACATAATTCCACAATTTCCCACAACGTGAGAAACTCATAGATCCAAGCGGAGAATTTCAAATCAAATAGGCACAGGGAAGATATTTCTCCATTTGAACGGTCTATAAATCTATAAATATATAGTATGACGATGTATTCATTTCCTCGCCTCTCGTCTCTTTGCAACAAAGACTGAAGAAATGTCCAACATCTATGAACGGGAGGGGCTTAGACATGTGCAGATAGCAGCGCTCACATCTATGGAACAACACTGGCGCCATGTGGTTAAAAGGCTGATGCGCAAATATCATTTCAGCAACCTATTATATAGCCTGAATGATTATTACACTTAGTTGGACAATTATGTGCATTCATAGGATATGCTGTTTACTATTACTTAAACTTAAGCCTACAGTCAACATATTGAATGTAGGCTATTTATGCTGTCTAAGATTTCAGCACCAAGGTCAGCTCCCGAATACCAGAATTGATGAGCTGATTAAATCTTGTTTGGATGTGGCACAACTTCCAAAACTGTATAGGGGAAATATGTTAGACAAGTACAAGTGCATGGGTTGCCATTTCCAACCAATGTTTGTAATAGTGATTTTCCTGCTCATTTATTTGTGTCATCACAACAATTGTACGTGTTCATCCTGTATAACCGGAAAATGTATTTGTTCTTTGTATCTGTTTATACTTAAGAGCTGGAGAGGTGATGAGAGCCCTAGTACAAACACTCATATAGTAAATACCAGAATATAGAGATTTTTCTCACTTATTTTAAGAAATATGATGGGATATGAATGTAAATGATTTTCAGTGCCTACCCCCTCCCTATATGCTGTCTGTCTGTCTGTCTGTCTGTCTGTCTGTCTGTCTGTCTGTCTGTCTGTCTGTCTGTCTGTCTGTCTGTCTGTCTGTCTGTCTGAATTATGCAAGCTGTAAGGAAAACCAGAGCATATAAAACTAAATAAATGAAGTCAGACTCAGTACATATGAAGCATATTCTATTCTCTATTCTATTCTCAACCGTTCTCTTTAATTTGTCTTATTCTCTGTTGTAATATAGGTTGAGGTAACACACTTTTTGCTCCTCTTATGGACAGAGGACAGCCTTTAGTGCTCACATCCCGTTTTCTATTTTTTCCCTGTTTGCCCAAATCTCTAAAGAGGCAGAGGTTATGAGTTTATGAACGTTCCCAGGTTTGTAATCCCAGATTAGGTCCTGCATGCAGAAATTCCTGTCCTATTTCCATTCGCTATGGGAGATTTGAAAATGTTAATAATAATCACATCCTGAGTCATAATCGCCTTGCCCCTAAATCCCAATAACAATAATAATAATAACCCACAATGGATGACCAGGTCAAAGTGGTTCTATAGGTCTCAATCGTCACCTAAAACGGCAGTATATAGCCCAACACCAAAACAGGTACGTGCGCGCGCGCCACACACACACACACACACACACACACACACACACACACACACACACACACACACACACACACACACACACACACACACACACACACACACACACACACACACACACACACACACACACACACACACACACACACACACACACACACAAACATAAGCACCTGGTGTCCCAACTGGTAGTCCAGGACAGGCCGCACTGATTCATATCTATTAATAGGTACAGTACAGTATACATGAATCACTGCGGTCTGTCCGTATGTTGTTCTCCTGCAGCTTACAGAACTGCAGTTTACACCAATCTGTCTGAAATTGCAATGCAATCAAGCACTATACACTATATGGAGTTGGCACTTTTTGTAGTAATTTGAAAGGGAATGAATGTTAATTCAGTTTATATCATAGTGATTTGCTGTCCACCAACAATTTTATTTGACGAAGCTAAACAGTATGATAATATTCACCTCGCTCCAAGAACTGGAAACACAAGCAGTGCGTATGTTGGCATTAACTTTATCGGACCTGCATGGGAACATTCTCACTGGATGAATTTGCAGAATCCTCCTACTGAGGTGTGAAACATGCTGACATCCCAGTGTTGCCACTCTGCCTCCTCTCCCACCGTCAGCTGTACTGCTGGGGCATGGCCTGCACACTGGACAGAGTCTGCAGAAGGGTCAATTCATTGATAAAGAAGTTACACACACTAAAGTGGAGAGAAGCAATATTAAATAGCATATGCAGAACAGCATCTAAAACACTGCAGTGCGTGCGTGCGTGCGTGCGTTCATGTGTTGATAAGCATATCTTAAATTATATTTAATTTGTGGATACCGTAATGCATTGATGAGTCATATTTCCAGAGGGTATGATAATTGAGTACACTGAATAATTAATTGTGAATAAATGGTGGGTAAATAAAGATACACAGACTTTGGTCACTGTGCATGAATAAACGGTGTATGATGAAAACAGTGTGATTTGCATCTCAAAGGAGCAAGAATATCAGACTAAACAGGAAGGGGGAAAGTGATCGGAGTCATTGGACAGAGGGTCAAAGAATCAGAGAGGGAGGGATGTTTGTGCACAGAATGTTCTTTGCATTGTTGGTGGGGTATATGTGTCAGTGGCATGTCAAATATTAACATTTGGCATTATCGATTTTATGATGTTGCTATATCAATACGGC
Organism: Protomyctophum parallelum; assembly: GCF_964188405.1. Lineage (NCBI taxonomy): Eukaryota > Metazoa > Chordata > Actinopteri > Myctophiformes > Myctophidae > Protomyctophum > Protomyctophum parallelum. The sequence continues at coordinate 30,942,467 of NC_139711.1, read as the reverse complement.
CATCAATATGTAATGCGCTAATAAGGGTGTGTGTGTGTGTGTGTGTGTGTGTGTGTGTGTGTGTGTGTGTGTGTGTGTGTGTGTGTGTGTGTGTGTGTGTGTGTGTGTGTGTGTGTGTGTGTGTGTGTGTGTGTGTGCGTGCGTAGGGGTGTGTACTGCACATCTGTTAGAGTACATTGCGTGCATGGGGGAGGGGTGTTACTGGAACATGCTCTAAGGCGAGCCCCCCCTTTCCTTCTGCACAGCTCTCTCATCTCCATGGCAACCCATTCTCAGGGGGCTGAGATGTGCATGTGTATAAACACACACACACACACACACACACACACACACACAGGTCTATGTACTTCTGTTATTTTTGAGTGGTGCAACCACTCCAAGGAACAGCAATGTCCGTGTTAACCTATGTGTGTGGCTATGAGTACCAGTAGGGGCAAAGTGGCGCTGTTGTGCCAGAAACAGAGAGAGAGAGATAGTGTTGCACTGTTGCCTAGTGCTAATTACAGAGAGAGAGAGAGAGAGAGAGAGAGAGAGAGAGAGAGAGAGAGAGAGGCAGGAGGAGAGTTGCACCACTCAGTTCACACGTTTGATTTTCTATGTTCAAAAGGCATTGGACAGTATTCACGATAACATGATTCATTTTGTAGTCTCTCTCTACAGCACTCTCGTAGACTGATTCATATTCAGTGTCTACCAGTTCATATTTGCACCAACCTATCATCTCACTTAACAATGCAAAGCAGGTTCACACAACAGTGATATCATTCTTGTATACAAAAAGTGCATCTCTCACACTCTCACACACACACACACACACACACACACACACACACACACACACACACACACACACACACACACACACACACACACACACACACACACACACACACACACACACACACACACACACACACACACACACACACACACACACACACACACACACACACAGCAGGCCATGCTGGGCAGGGTTGCAGCAGAGTTGCTCATGCATTTGTAATGCAGCTCTGCAGCAGCATATTCACTGTGACAGACCCAGCGCCGGGTTCTCTGTCCACATCCACACCCCCCCACGGAGTGCATGACCATCCCCCTCACCCTCTCTGGAGACCCCCTCACACCTCAAGCCACCACCGTCTCGGACACCCCCCTTCATACTGTATGGTCACATGTTGATTCATACTGTGCTGTTTGTGTATACTGTACACTGTATGTTATGTCTTGTCTAATTTAGAGCATGAGGGGGCAGCCTACACCAGTGGTTCTAAAACACTGACTCATTTGTTTTTAAAACATTAAAAAAAAAAATTAGTCGTTCAGACAATTGTTCGGAGAAGAAACATCTTAAAGAAATGCATGAATAAAAATAACTGAAATTGTGCAAATTGTGAGAACAGGAGATCTACACAGTACATCATGCCGCATGCATCGTGAGCTTGTAGATGGGTTATTTTCCACTGTTAAGTGTTAATATGGCTTAAATGGTTAATTGCTTAATTCATAATGTAATTTAGTACGTTTGGGTCCCAGGTAGAAACCAAATTCATATTTTGGATCTCGAGCTGAAAGGTTTGGGCACCCCTATAGTGTAGGTTTCATCATACCAAACTCCCAGTGCATCACCACCATTACACAAAACGGGGAGGAGTGGTGGTGCATATTGTTTTGATCCATTCTCTCATTTTCTCAGCATAAAATAATATTTTCAGACAATGCACTTGCCACTTGTCCACTTACTGTCGAAGAAAGAAAGATGATCATATTCAGTTACCAATATCAGAGTAGTTTCTAAGAGCGTTTTGTTTCAGAGCTCTTACAGAGCTGTGTTATGGAAACAGTGTGAATAGAACCACACCCTATGCAGTAGTACGCTAATGACAGTAGATGCTCTGATAGTAGAGACAGTAGTGGGAACACATGGAGGGAGGGGAAGGGAAAAGCAGAACGAGGACATTTTGTGTGTATTTAGTAATCAGCGGTGGACAAAAAAATATTAGAAAAAGGAGAACTGGAAATGAAAGCAGGGAGATTTAAATGGAGGAATGTATGTGTGCACATATGAGAGATCCATGCAGTGCTGAGCAAAGTGGATAGCCCTGTCATTTAGTTTTCCACCAACAGAAATAATGTCCATAAATCAATCTTGCTCACTATGCTCTCACATATACACCACACACACACACACACACACACACACACACACACACACACACACACACACACACACCTAAAATGCGATATCAGAGAGAAAGAGACACAAATGACTCTCAGTATTTAATCCAACTACCACTTAATCATTTATTTCCAAATCTGTGCGGCACGTGCACGTTTCCACTGCTTCCTGAGTAAAGTAGGACAGGGGCGGGTGCACCAGGGGCGGGTGCACAGACACATGCGTAGGAATCCATTGCAAATCAGGCCACAACAATATGGAGCACACACTGCAAAACCACAGACAGACTAACACAATGTTCACTCATTTGGAAAGCAATGGCAGTATGCCCAAAACTCATATAATTAGTTACTCTACTGTAAGTAACAGGCATGTAAAGCAACATGGCATTGTTGCTTTGGTGTAGTGATGAGCAGTCTATAAACCAGCAGAGATAAATGATGGAAACAGGGCTGCAATTGATCACCAATAAGTGATTTCAACACTAAAATATACTTTTCTGAATAAAAAATGAAAGCAGAAAGAACAGGCATTTACATTCAGTAATGTGTGCTTCCATGCATGTAAAACAACAGATGAGGAAGTTATCAATCCTCTCTGATAAGGTTTCTCTTTTTTTATTTCTATTAGATGCACTTCATTGAATGGTATAGCAATAAGCACGAGTGGGTGCCACAGAAAAGTAGTTGGCCATGATGACCACAGAAGCCATGTACGTATGACCTAAGATCTAAAATATTGCTGCTTTGTTTGTTTTTGTAAATTAATACCCTGCACATCATTTGTTGCATAAAAAAAGCGAATGCAAAAATAGCAGATCTACAAGCTCACGTGTCACAATGCATGTATTAGGCATGTTTGTATAGGAAGCCACATTGTTATCACAAGTGAGGATCACCAAGAGACAACAACAACAAAGGCAGCATGAAGCTCCTTGATTTGTTTATGGAAAATGAAAGAAGCAGTAATGAACACTCTGATTGGCTCTACAGCTTGCCTAGCAACAAAAGCAGGGTCCGACAGATTGATGCTTCTCCAGGGACCAGGGTTCTATATTATAATTTACCCCCTCTCCTCCTGTAACCCTGGTGACGCAGATGCACGTCACCTCCTCTGTCTCTCAAACCAAGGACATGTACAAAATGCTCATTTGGTTTACACACACACACACACACACACACACACACACACACACACACACACACACACACACACACACACACACACACACACACACACACACAGAAATAAACATAGCGCAAATAACCTAGATTTGTCAATGGGTTGAGCAGGGCAGTCAGTGGGCAAAGAGGTATAAACCAGAGAGGACATAAATTGGGCCAGGTCCAACTATCCACAGATCAATAGAGACACAGAAACACATTAGCAACACCAGTCACATACACCAACACACACAGAGTGGGAACATGTTAAATAATTTAGCTTATTGAGACACAGACGGTCACATATATAAGAGACTGAATGTGTGCTGGTAAATGCACCTTTTTCACCACAAGGGGGAGCCTTTGGTTCCAGTTCTTTGTTCTGAACTGAAGGAGCAGTAATGCAGTTCCTAGTACTGGCCTTGCACATGCTATATCAGTGGCCGTCGGATGATGAGACTACACATGTACATAAGAAAGCTCGAACCACACCCACACGTTTGCTTGTGAGACAGGCAAAGCTATAACTGTATAATGCTGGATTAAATTCCCACACTCTGCAAACACTATCAATGGTGGAGATAAGCTATCTGGGTGTCTGCCACACTCTTGCCTGCGGAAATTGAGCAAAAAAAACAAACACTCATCTCATCTAGCCTGATACACATCAACATAATGACATGCAGCAGAGAGACAGAGAGAATGAAAATCCACACACAGTTACCATGATAGATATTCAGGCATTTGATTTCAATTTATTGCGTTGTATGCTGAACAGTGAATACACGTAGATATATCAGCAAACACGCTGTATGAACAAACTCCTCCTGTACACTGCATCTGTTCTGAGGCCTCCACTGCAATCTAAGCTGAGGAACACAATGTTCCTGCTACACCAATGCTGGGTATTCACTCTTAAACATATGAATACACACACACACACACACACACACACACACACACACACACACACACACACACACACACACACACACACACACACACACACACACACACACACACACACACACACACACAGTCCACCACCACCACCATAGATCTGCATCTCAGATATCAGTGTAACCTCGAGGCATTGTGTAATATCTATTTTTACACTTCTAATTCATATAGTATTTAATATGCAGCAGGGCCATGTTGCGTGTAACGTGTGGATCCTCACAGTGCAGGTCCAGAACTGGATGTACAAGGCCATGGCCCACTTCTCCACATAAGGGCCTGAATAATGCAGGGGAGCCGTGGTCTGCTGAGAGTTAAGACTTTGGAAGCAGTTTGAAAAGGGGTTTTGGAGGCTGCTCCACTTTCCACTGAAAAATGAAGATGACTATTTATAAAATCATATCTTCGCCTGGTGATCATTTCTGAAGCCTGGGCGCTGCCCCTGCAGCTCTCGGAGAACTGCAAACACCATCTTCCACTCTCATCAGCATCAAATGTTAATCAGCTACATGGACCATGTGCACAAAGCATTGTGGGCTATTTATAATCCACGCCTTGCCCTTTTGGATTTTTTGATGAACCTGAGTGTTTGTGTGTGAGTGCACATCTTCAAGTGTTTATGTGTATGTGTGCGTATGTGTGCGTGTGTGTGTGTGTGTGTGTGTGTGTGTGTGTGTGTGTGTGTGTGTGTGTGTGTAATTCCTCACAAAGTGTGTGGCGATTTCACCTGAGATAAGATGCAATGACATGGAAACGGCCGGCAACATACATATACCATACAAAATGCAAAAATAAATCAATCTGAAGGGAGGAAACAGATCATTTTAACCACATGGACCCTAGTATCCCTATTCTCAGCATGCCAAAAAAGGCCAACATTAGGCCAAAATAGAACATTTAACAAAAAACTATGTGTTGGGCCGGCGATGCATGGTGAGCTTGTAGATCAGTATTGAGTACAACAAAGAATATACAGTAGGTGTTTTAATGCAAACTATAAAATATGGGGGTGTATATCGTACACATTAGCTGCAGGTTCTGCCTTCCAAATCTTCAGAATAAAGCGGAGGAGAAGAGAGAACAGGGGGAAATAAAAGGCATCAGCATCAGCCAGGACTTCGGAGTATGCAGCGATGGAGTAGTGTCCAAGCTTAATTCTCCCTGCTGCTGCAAAGCTCCAATTCATGGCATCATTAAGACGATTCCTTCTAATCGCATTAGAGGAGCACCAAAGTGGAATTATCAGTGTACACACATAGTTAACGGTTGCTCTAATCCGGGAAGACTATGAATGCCGACAGCATCAGTATAAAGGCTAGAGCACTGTGGGATTATATTTCCAACCTGAGGCACCAGGAGTAATGGGGAGGAGTCCCCCCTGTGATTGTAGGGTATTTGATAAGGTCACACTGGACATACTATAGTGGCACATGCTCCACTATTGCATTAGAGGACAAGGGAATGTGAATTGGGATTATATAGGAAGGATGCTACATGTGGTAACAAGGACGCTGCATGTGGTAACAATGGCTTTAGGGAAATAACTCCATCCCAGGATAGCTTGAGGCCGTAAACAAGCAGCACATGCTCCTTTAATTGAGTATTGTTCACTTCCCTTATTTGTTTATGCTCAACCCTGCACCTCTGACAAAACTCCTATTTTACATTAGTCCTAGTTTAGATATTTAATTTGTTATCCTGATTATTGTACCGATCTAGTTATAGTTTGATAGTTGTCCTATAGTATATGTCACCTGTTTACTCATACGCAGCTGATGTCTAAATCAGTGCATGGTGCCAACTCATTTACACTCGGACATAATGACCATAATGACACACCAGTGTCTGAAGCCTCACACTGCAGGGATTAACATATCCAAACCAAGCACTCAACACCACCCACAACCGCACATGCATGCAAACAAAACAAAACGCTGTGTAAGAATGTATTCAGTCTAAATTCATTCTGGGTGAGACCAATTGCCAAATAGTTATGGCGAATATGATATTGGTTCAGACTGCCATCTACAGCATGTCCCCAGTTGGCCAGTTCAACTCCCGGACCGGGCATACAATTTGATGTGTCTTTCTCCTGCTCTGTTTCCTGTCTAAGTAAAGCATAAACCTTAACATATAAAATAAGACATAATTTATTATGTTAACCTCATGTAATTACAGTTGTGCTATACTCTTGCCAAGACAACCACTTTATTATACAATAAACAGCAGTACAATTATGAATGGCAACATGGCTGCAGTGCTTTGAAAACTCCCTGTCAAGTCCATGAAAGCACGCATCGGAGACACTTTACATGTTGAGTAGACACACACACACACACACACACACACACACACACACACACACAGGTGTGTGAATGTAATACACAATCTATGTAAAGCGCCTTGGATAAAGGCACTATATAAATCAATAAATGCACCATTTACCCCACACACTACATACATGCAAACATACAGATACGTCTGAAATGTAACACCCATGCTAAAGTACACAACAAACGTTTATAGTAACAGCATTTAAATGGACAGACTGGCATGAAACAAGTGTTTTCCAGAGTTTTGGTGTGTATAGTCATGTGGGATATTTTGCAGGAAATGTTGAGCTGTTGACGGCAGGGCCTGTCAGAAATATGCCTGCATGCTGCACTAGTTTCAGCTTGTAAGGTCTTGTTTGCCCTGTGTGTCATGGTAATGCACAATGATCTGATCACAATCCACTTCTATGAAGAGCATTTTGCTGAATTGCATGTTATACATTTTCAGGTATTCATATTACAATGCTGTGTATGGGCACTGCAGCATTGTAAGTGACTGCAATGATCAATAGTTTCATAGTTTTAGTATTTCCAATAAAAAATGCACATGGATGTTCCAAGACTGTGATGACCCTGCAGGTCTTGTTGTCTCAGGCAGGATGAGGCCAAAGTGGATCTCAGTCAGCCAGGTGTTGTTTCCAGAACATGTCTAAGAAAGTAATGTGATGTTAATGTGATCTCCATCTACAAAACGCTCATTTCCCAGGAGTGGGTGAATGTGGTTGCTAATTAGACTTTTTGTTTCTCTCTCTTAAAGCCCATGACAAATTAGATAGTGATATTGCAGGACAGGGCAGAGGGGGGTATTTTGGACACCATGGAAAATCATGGAAGCGGTGTAAAACTCGACAGCAGTCACGATTCACGAAACCACTATTTGTAGAAAGAAAAGAAAATGTTTGATCTTACCTTCTCTCGGTTGGGTAATGTCTGAGAGAGAGATAGAGAGAGAGAGAGAAAGGAGGGAGAGATTGTGATATTTGTGATATTGAAGGACTCAAGTCAGTTTCTGAGAGATACATACACATAATATAAACATTTTGTGCCTAAGATAACAACATGCATGCAGCTTCAGATGTGCTTCAGATGAGTTATACATATTGTCCATGAAAGGTGTGCTGAAAAAAAATCATTTGTTTGACAAATACTCTGCTCCATTTGATACATGCCCGAGATAAAATAAAAACAAGCATTTTGACAAGTCTTCCCATCTTTCTGCTTATGCTACAGTAGTCACTATAGGCTCATGACTTGAACACTGAAATAGTCAAATACTGACAGTTCCAGATGCTACAGAGAGAGGAGAAAGAGCAGAGTATCTCTGGGGGTCAAGAGAGAGAGGGGGAGGGTTCAATAATAAAATGTACACCGATAGCAGCAATAGAGTAGAGAATAAAGACATTAGCCATGGTGTATCTACCTGCACTCTCACAAACAGACAGAGGGGGGCATATGTGAGTGCACCATGGCAATAGTACACCAGCATGTGTGGGAGGTGGAGAGGGTGTAACTGATGGGGAGAAAGAGATCCTTTGTATGAGGCAGTGAGTGAAAAGAGGTACAGAGAGAAAGAGTAGGAATTCAACATGTACGCAAACAAGCAACGGAAGAGAGGCAGTTAAAAAGGGTAGATGAGAGAGAAAGGTAAATGATGTTACGATTAAGAACAACAGCAGCAGTGAAAATGGGGAGGGAGCGAGGGAAGGAATGGAAAGGAAGCCAGGGAAGAAATGGAGGAGAGGGGGTTGCAAAGAGAAGAAGAAGACAGTGGAATATGTCTGACTCATTCAGGCACATAGTGTGAAGCCTACTTTATATTTTGATGTATGACTCACTAAATAAATGCACACTTCCTTTACCTAAAGCATGCAGACAATGAGCTGTCAGAGATATTTTGACATGTTATCCATCCATTATTGTTACAGAAACCACAATGATGTTCATACAAGGCTAAAGGCTCAAGACACAAGGCTCCATAAAGCAGAAAGGTAGGCAAATACATTTTGGGGTGTTTTATTTACCAACCACATGATTAACAGTCAGTGCCAGCAGAACAAAACGAAAATAAATACGGGCCAAAAGCAGCGTTCCAAGAATAGGAAATAAGGAATTAACACTTGACGGCTAAACTCAGGGAAAAACAACAAACCGCTACTTAAAGAAACTGAAACACATGCTAGGCCCTTTCTATATCGAAGGACCCTGGCAGCTCTTAACTGGTGATATCCCCTGAAAGCCCCAAGTTAAACTGAACCCTCCTCACCTGTAGCAATGTAGCATGCCTGCCCTTTAAACAGGTGGGATAAACCAAGCACAATGAAAGTAATTTGTATCAACAAACGAAGGCAAACCAAAGCCCATGAGATCTACAATTACATAGTTGTTTGAGCTTATATTATTTTCAATACCTAATATTTCAGGCGCCAAACATTCACATTTCACCAAGTATAAAAAGACAAAACATAATACAAACATGAACAAACACCCCTCCTCCTCTACAGTGCTTAAAGGACCACTTCACCACTTTTCAACCTATCTTCATATAATAGGTCCTCACTAATAATCATGATAAAATGGCACAATTTCTTTCTACTCTGTCTGTGTCTCATAGGAGGGCTGTGGGCAGTTCAGAAACCGTCTTCCAGTGACATCATCGATGGGGAATACAAGCTAATAAAAACTGCAGGCTTTCTATAGTCCTGAAAAGTTGCAATGCGAAAATGGAAGCCATCGTTCTCACAATAATGAAAATCTAAACATTTTTGTAAAACAATATTGTTTAAAAAATAATCTGCCTAATGATGATGTCACTGGAAGACTGTTTCTAAACTGCCCACAGCCCTCCTATGACTCTGAGACACAGACTGAGTAGAAAAAGGTCGTGCCATTGTATCATGATTATTAGTGAGGACCTATATGAAGATAGGTTGAAAAGTGGTGAAGTGGTCCTTTAAGCCCCTTTGAATCAACTGGATTGCCAGCACTGCAGAGGATAGATTCACATGGGTGAAGTGAGTAAGTGACCACCCCTATTACCACCTTGTTTAACACCCTATAAAAAATAGCAATGCTTTAAAACAGTCAAATGAAATGCAAAGGATGTCATGCCACACAAATGTCCATAAACAAACCACATGGTCACTACCAAACCAACTAGCCATGTAAATTAGTAAGTGGGAGGTATCAGTGTAGTGTAGTAAGGTGCATGTGCGTCATAAAAAGTGTTACCGATACAAGAACTAGATTAGTGGGAAATTCTCTCTCTCTCTCTGATGCACATGCATAAGCAGGTCTGCTAACAACAAAGCCTCAAAAATCCAAAATAATACTCAGATTGTCATTCTGCTTTTCATGACAGATGGTCGAGCTACGGCAGCTTCTAAAAATGTCTTCTACATCCTGACAGTTTTCTGAAAAAGCTATGTTTCTGTCAGTCATTCTTCGATTTTTCAAATGGTGGCGCGCTATGAGCTTGTAGATCTGCTATTTTTCAACAGCTAAAGCATGACATCCTAACACCAAAAGGGGTTAATTATAGTGCCAAATCAGTTGTCTCAAGCCATTTTACATAATAGAGCAGAGTCCCTTTAATGAGAAGGGACCTTATAGGTACAACCAGGCTAGGCGGCCATCTGCCTCGACTGTGGGTCAAAGCCTCAATGGCTGAACATTGATAGTGTTCCTACAAAATGACATCTATTTATTTTCTTATGATAATATAATGTCATGTGTCATTAACTGTCTTCGAACAATGGACATCCATAATTGTGCTGTGGAGCCTGCATCACCCTCCAGCCAATGTCAATACATCAGAGCAGATTCCAAAATAATCAATAATGTGAAAGAGACACCTATATACTAACAATAAGAAGAGAAATATTGTTCTTCACAGTTCACACCCTATATGTGTGTGTGCTTGTCTGCTCGCTTGGATGTTGATTTGCATACAAAGCTGAATTTGCTCAGAACATTGCTGAGCATTTACCAAAGATGCATGGCAAGAGCAACATCCCAATAGCAATTGCAACATGAGGGACAAGCCTAGGGGCAAGCCTACTGCTGGGAGTTGGATCAACCACCATGATCTTATCCCAAGCATAGCTGGAAGTAATCGTGTCATACTTCTCAATGCACTGCAATTGTGGTGGTATACCATATCCACCCCAAAGTGAGCAGTTAAAGATACTACTAGGAAAACACAATCCTCTTATCAAGGCTACATTCAAGATCCGAACAGCAGCTGGCTGTGTATTTCATCCACCCATTCATGCTTCCTTTTGTCAGAGATTATCAATCCACTGACTAAACCAATAGAAATTACATTTCTCTTGCCCTGTAGGCTACAATAGGATGAACTGCAAGTGGACATGCAACCAACAAAGCCTCCCTAGCTTTCGTCCTCATTGCTGACTGCCTTGCACTGACCTCCCCAGTCAGTTAAAACCCCCGGCAGTGCACGCAGGTATGACCTAAACGCAGATGCTGAACATGAGCTGTTGACTGACAAAAAACAAGAAACCGACTGCACAATGCAGGAATGGCAAAATTGTCTCCAACCATACACTGTAAGACACAGTCCCAAAACATACTGTCTTTTATAATAAGAAAGTGAAACAGGCATGGCATGGTTATTCAGCAGAAAAAAATAAGTGCATTGTGCTTAAAAACACTTGTCCCTATAAAAATAAATCTAGTAAGGATTTTTCATCAGATATCCCCGAGTCCAATGTTAGTATATTAATTGGCCAGCCCAGCCCACACCCTGGAGATAAGCTGACCTTGATTCAGTTGTAGTGGAATGAGTATGAAATGTGTATGGCAGGGCCCAACGTATACAGGACTGTCACTGAAGCACAGCACAGTACCAATGGCCAATGGATGGAGATGTAATGAAACTGAGGGCTTATATAACTATGAATGGTGCACAAGGAAGGAGGCTCAGGCTACTCACACAATACGGCCAATGGTGATGAGAGAAAGAGAAAGAGAGGTCATAGAGAAATGTGAAGTGAAGGCTTCCTTTCAAGCATGGAGAATAATGGCATGCTTCCTGGACTGATGTGAATCCACATCAGAACCAGGTCTGACCCATATCAGGGATAGTAGTGACTAATGTAACAGAGTTTAGTGGGTTCCACTTGCTCCATCAGTAATGACATTTCTTATTGGTTAGTGGGCGGCACCTCATTGAACAACACTGGTGTCCACGTTTAGAGTGGTGTCAGTCTAACATGAGACATGCTCATGGTAAGATGTGTTCCTCAGCACACTATATTTTCAACAAGAGTCTGTATGTTTACTGTGATACTGTGATGAATACTAGTTGTTCTAAACATGCTAAATGTACCAACATGAAGTGGTGATGTTTTGTACATGTTTTCAATTCATTATTTTGACATACTAAACTGTAAACTCTTTATACAAATGTACTCTTGGTCACACTGTTAATTCTGTTACAGACGTGCTGAGGATTGGGTGTGTTACACAGACAGAAACTGACCAGATACGTCTTGTGTATTTACCAGGTACATTGTGTTGTTATTTCCTTGAAATCTGTATGTTTATTGAGTGGGGTCAGTCTAACATGAGACATGCCCATGACGTGCTGAGGATTGGGTGTGTTACACAGACAGAAACTGACCAGATACGTCTGTGTATTTACCAGATTAAACTGTCAACAAAGAGAGAAGTCGTCCTGAACTTAATTATTCCACAACACAACGCAGATCACAGGTTACACTAGCATGCATGGGCCAACTTCTGCACTATTGAGGTTTCTGAACTAGCTTAGTCATTCTGACAAATGACAATTAAGAGCAAAGGATCTGTGCCAAAGACCTACACTGACTATTAGCCTACAGCTGAATCAAGCCCCAAAATACATTTTGTCCCGGATCTGGAGCTATCCACAGCGTTTGCCATGAATCTGACAAACTTGATTCTTACTGCTGATCAGTCATTCTGATGGTGGCCTGCTCTATGTATCATTAAATGTGAGAACCAGGCAAAGTTTGCAACATTACCAGTCAATATATATTGTAAATCACTGCACTGTCAACATTAAATGTGATGTGAATTGTATTTATTTTTGTTGAAACATATTCTGCAACTATTCTGAGCTCTATATCATTGCTATAGATTGTTTGTTCAGTAACACAGATCTCCCCATCTCTCCATCTCTAAACAGAGAATATAATGGTTCATCTTATTTTTGTATATCTGCTTTTTCTTTTCTCATCACTTCCGATTTCACTTGTTTATCCTATATATCACGTATGATTCATATCTCCTCATTTGATACAATTGGTATCCCAACCTGAAAATGTTATGTTTACAAACTGAAGAGATGGTATACCAAAAAACCCTGTTACTGAACAAACACTAGCAATTATATTTAACACTTATTTTAACAACAAATACAAATTAGAATACACTTACTCCCATGAAAAAAACTGTCTATAATGCTGTCAACCGTCAGTCTATTTGAGGCACTATATCAAATCTGTGTCAGCGACACACATAAAAGAGAACAACAGCAGTACACAGGCTCATGCGGTATAAGATAATGCAAGATCAGATCAACCTTTATTGATCCCCAGAAGGAAATGCAGGTGTCACAGCAGTAAGAATGAAACACAGGACCAGACCAAGATAAGTAAAGTATAATAAACTCATAGCGTTATAAATTATGGCACTATAGCACTGGGTGTCTGAATGAGTTAACATACATTTAAATGTATTGTGATATCCAAAAGCCTTGTCCCATTTATTTGGGTTTCAGCCCTATATTCATTAATCTGTAGTATCAGTAGTAATAGGCATGACACAGATGCACAGCGAGCGAGCCCATGGACCAACACCAGGGTTGTACACTGCCGCAGTGATCACACTGCTGACATTCACAGTAAAGCCTCCTGATTGCCCAATACCACATAACCTGCATTGTATAGGCTGAGGAGAGGGAAGTGCTGACACGCACGCACGCACACATGCACGCACAACAGGGAGGGTACACTCAGGATCACTTTGTTCTTATAGGTACTGGAATGGCTCCAGGAATTCAAGAAAGATTGTACCAAGAGCCCCTGCAAGCACAACGTAGGACAAAAAAAAAAAAAAGACAAGCACATCCTGCTATTTTGAACTGATTATAGACTGTCCATGACAATAGCTAAACACAAGTTAGCATTTGACTGGCATATGCTTTTTCCAGAAACACAAAAGCCAATAGGTATTCATCATGGTTTAGTATAGGCATATCACTGTGACAAAGCCTCCTCTTCATCACGTATCTGTAAACAGATGGCTTCTCTCTCTATGAATATAAATGCCACAGCATTATAGGCTATCAGTACTGTACAATTTAATCAATCTATGCATATTAATTATTAATATTAAACACAAGTGTAGTGACTTAGGCAGCCATGATTGTTTACAGTCCAAGACTAAACCAGGTGGCATCATCAATATTTGTTGAATTTAAGACATTTCATTAAATTAAATCTGAATTATTATGTAGCTTCATTACAATTTTCAATAGGGTACCACGTTGATATCATTGCATTCACACCATTTTAGGACCATTCATTCAGGTGTACTTTGGGTTTTAAAATATATATCATAATCAAATGTGATATTGAGAGTAGTTATCTTATAGGACTTAAAACTCCTCAACCTTTCATTGTGGTTGAGACTCTTTTCATAGGGAGCATTTATATCGGTATAGTCTCTGTGCCTTCTGTCACAGATTAATTTAGTTATGTTAAAACATTTATCACTGTGTGTATTTTGTTGTTGTTGGGGATTTCTGTGATTCAAGACTGTCTTGTCTCATGCTTGCAGTGTTACAGAATTTGATTAAATCTGTAATGCATGCACTCCTCTGGTAAACAATGAGATCCTATCCTATGACAATTTTGCTGTGATGGGATACTTTTCTTGGCTTTATTATTATTACTTGCGCAAGCAGAGCGCGCAAGTAATGTTTTCGCCCGGTCTCTTCCGCCGTGACAGCTGTCCCGCCATTCGATGTTTATGCAGAAAAACATCAAATCTGTGCCTGTTTTGCTGGGACCAAATGACCACAAATGACCATATTTCTTACGTCATCATTTAGAGCTAGTCATACATATACACACCACGTACTCTGGTCCCAGCTTTTTCTTTTCTCATCACTTCCGATTTCACTTGTTTATCCTATATATCACGTATGATTCATATCTCCTCATTTGATACAATTGGTATCCCAACCTGAAAATGTTATGTTTACAAACTGAAGAGATGGTATACAAAAAATATATACTTGAACTGAACACTTATACTGAACAAACACTAGCAATTATATTTAACACTTATTTTAACAACAAATACAAATTAGAATACACTTACTCCCATGAAAAAAACTGTCTATAATGCTGTCAACCGTCAGTCTATTTGAGGCACTATATCAAATCTGTGTCATTTGTGGTCATTTGGTCCCAGCAAACCAGGCACAGATTTGCTGTTTTCTTGCATAAACATCAAATGGCGGGACAGCTGTCACGGTTTTTGGCGCAAAGTAACCACAGTATACCGCTAATCAACTTACAACTACACACTTTATACAGTATAGAGTATAGAGTATATATGTATACGTATATAGTATATGCCTATATACTATATATATACTATATATATATTTCTTACGTCATCATTTAGAGCTAGTCATACGTATACTATATACATAATCAGTAAAAATAAAATAGCAAATTGTGCCTGATCTGCTGGGACCAGAGTACGTGGTGTGTATATGTACATATGACTAGCTCTTAATGATGACGTAAGAAATATGGTCATTTGTGGTCGTTTGGTCCCAGCAAACCAGGCACAGATTTCCTGTTTTCTTGCATAAACATCAAATGGCGGGACAGCTGTCACAGTTTTTGGCGCAAAGTAACCACAGTATACCGCTAATCAACTTACAACTACACACTCTATATAGTATATATGTATACGTATATAGTATATGCCTATATACTATATATATATACTATATATAGTATATGCCTATATAGTATATGCCTGCTTTGCTGGGACCAAACGACCACAAATGACCATATCTCTTATGTCATCATTTAGAGCTAGTCATACGTATACTATATACATAATCAGTCAAAATAAAATAGCAAGTTGTGCCTGATCTGCTGGGACCAGAGTACGTGGTGTGTATATGTATGACTAGCTCTTCACCCAAACTTATATAGATAGAAACTTGAATCATACTTAATAATACTAGGTGTTTATATGCATAAAGTAGGTAGGTAGCAAATAGTTACATCTAAAAATTATACATTTCAAACGTCCCTTCACAGAGATACTGAGATTTGACAGTTTACAGCGGTCGAAAGGACTTGCGTGCTCTGCTTGCGCACTAGTTGGCCATTTATGGCCTACTAGTGTGCAACAAGCAAGTATGCACTCGACAGAGTGCAGTTCTAGTTATTATTATTATTATTAGTACTTTTGACTGATAAGGCAGATAAGGCTGTATTGGAAGGGGGGCAAAGAAAAAACCTATCAAGGGAAACACATGCATGATTGAGGGAAAGAGGGATAGAAAATAGAAATCAGAACAACATTTGCCTTCCTTCAGAAGGCAAATGTGGGATAGTAAGACTAAGAGAGTGAGATGAGCAATTCTGTTCCCAGTAGTAGGCAGCTCTTCCCATGTGTAACCTGATCCACTCTGAGACCTCTCTGTGCTGCGCCCATCAGCAAGAGGGGCAAGGAGATGTGGGGAAATGCACATATCTCTGCCCTTAATGTGTGTTAATTTGGCATGGGACTTGTGTAATAGTGTCATATTGAGTGTGTGTGAGCATGTGTGTGTGTGTGTGTGTGTGTGTGTGTGTGTGTGTGTGTGTGTGTGTGTGTGTGTGTGTGTGTGTGTGTGCATACAGTACGTGTGCATGTATGTGTGCAGTATGTGTCTGTCTGAAACCTTCAAATGCTGACACAACAGAAAACCATTAAATTACTGTATATCCCTGCATGTGTTCTGGCTGGCTTAGAAGGCAAAACAACTGATGTAACATACCATGTTGGTTCTAAATGAGAGACATATACGTGTTACCTATAACGTGTATTTATTAGATTAGGCCTAGGGGCTATATTTTGCACCACCCCTTACCCCTTTGTTTGTGTTTACGCGTCCACTAAAAGCTGGACGACAAATATACGTTTAGAGATGAGGGCTAATGCTAATGGGTGGAACAAGATATGGCCCTAGATGTAATAGCCTAGTTCAAATCTAGTAGCATTTATTAGAGCACTATATGTCACAAGAATCTTGGCCAATCAAATCCGGATGTTATGTTTGTGACCGGATTTGGCGAATCAAATCATGTTGTTACGTTTGTGACGCCAACATGGGCATGGCAAGTTTTAATATAGGATTAAATGGATGTGTGGTGGGTGTCTCACACGCGTAAAACCTTTAGGCAAACCTATAACTCCTGTGGTTTCAAAGTCTAATACAGGCCTCTAATCCAACTAAAGCTCTGACAACTGCCCACACACCACACCGTTCCTTCAATCAGCACACAACTTGCCACAAACACTGTACAGGGGTCTGCCATGACTATATAGTTACACGAGGGGCCACATGTGTGTGTGTGTGAGAGAGAGAGAGAGAGAGAGAGAGAGAGAGAGAGAGAGAGAGAGAGAGAGAGTCCACCAAGGCCTCTACCTCATCATGAACAGATAAGGTGGCACTTTCCACTTATTTCTCAATTGAGTTATGGTTTGCTTTGCTGCAGTCCACTGCGAAGTGGACACATGACATATGAATGCACACAAGACAGTGTGCAGTTGCACAAAACTGCTGAACATGATGTCCATATTTTGGGCATTTCATTATAAGACAAAAAACAAGTAACAAATACATATAACAATTATAAAAGGTTTTACATGACAAAAATAGCAGCTCTACAACCTCAAAATATTGTATTGTGATGTGAGCTTGTAGTTTGGCTATTTTTGCTATCAACACATTAAGTATAGGGCTTATGTGGTTATATCATCCCAACTGGATGTCCCTTTCACCTTCACATCACTCCGCACATCCCCTGCAGTCAGTGCTCTAGTGCCTCCCTGGGAAGGTGCCAGAGCTGGAGGGGTAAACTCGCCGTTTGTAAACCCTGCTAGCTGGTCACAGTTTATCACAACTTGCATTGTTACATGTTATACTGTAGTGTAGGGATCCAGTTTGGAGACTGTCTGCAGATTCTTCTTTGTCCAAGGAAATAACAATAACACAATGAATTCCATCCATCATATTGACCTCAGATTTATTGGACAACTGCCACTCATCTGAGACTGATCCTCCAAACATTCTCGTTCAAGTGTCTGTTAGATTACAGCTGTCATGTTCCATGATTGATGGGGGTCTACTGTATAGCTTACTTTTTTGACAGTAACATTTTCTGCACCAATGACAATTAGCCAACATATAATATTCCCTGGTGTAATATGACAACCAGGGATGTAGTTACAGTATTCTAGGATTAATACTTTCTGTATCATCTCCTTTCATCTCTGCTGGCCTGCATTTCCTCACATGGGAGTGATCACCATTCTTCCTACATGGGTCTGTTGGGAGCAGTATAGGCAACAGTATAGGCAACCTTTTAAGTCAGTAATGTTACATCCATTGATTATCTATAACTGAAAGGTTCCTGTTGTCTTGACACAATGCTGAGAAGACCCGTTAGGTTGAAACATATCCGTTGGTCTGTCCATGATCGTGGAGAGGTCAAATAATACTGTGCTGGCTGTGCTCAGCTTCTAAATGAAAGGTAGATGTCATTACTAACATGAATTGGCTAGTTAGCTGCTGACTAGCAAGAAAAAATTAAACAGGGCCACATGGACCATGCCAAAAATGACTGACAAATTGGGACAAATTCCGATCACAAAATAAAATAAAACAGCACCCATGTACATGGCAAGTGACTTGATTAATGCAATTCAATTGTATATCTGAATATCACAATTGTGTTAGCATCAGGAAGAAAACATGAAATCACAGGACGAAATAATAAAATAAGAAACACTGTCAAGTGCACTGCTACTACACAACGTTTTAGTTACTTAAACAGCAGTTTTACCACTGTCTGCCACTGCAAACATATTCAACACAAAGCACAATAAATAATGTATACTTCTTTCTGAATGTCCTTGTCTTTATTTATAGTATGTGGAGAGAGAGAGAGAGAGAGAGAGAGAGAGAGAGAGAGAGAGAGAGAGAGAGAGAGAGAGAGAGAGAGAGAGAGAGAGAGAGACAGGGAGGGGGAGCAGGCGAGTGACAATGCAGCAAAAGGTCAACACAGCCTGGAGAAGAACCAGGGACTTGCTGTCAGGCAAGTGTTACACACCATAAACACTCGGTTAGCAGGTGCTGCATAACTGCATTCCTTATTATTACCCCAAATAAGTTGTTATGACCTGGCTCTTGGGCCATAACAAAGGAGGAAGACACACGGCTGTTTAAAAGTGCACAAACCAATATTTATTTACAACTTAATATGCATCAAACAATACTAAAGTACTAAGTGGGTTGTGTTAATCAGTAGACCAGTAGTGTAAGTGAGTGGATGTGTGGTAAATGTAGTGTGTTGAATGGTGCAAACACATGCTGCTGATCTCATGGAAGGAGAGAGAGAGTGAGGAGGCCAGCCAACTCCCAGCCCTTTATAGAGCACACTGGCCAGGTGCTCCCAATGCACTGATTGGCAATTCCTCACACAGGCCCTAGTAGGCCAAACTACAGGGGGCTGTACGAGGGCCCTTAAGGGACCAAGACACTATCAGCTAATAATCAAAATGTCATGTACTAAATATTTGTGACCTTTAGCAATTAATAATCAAAAATGTAACCAAAGTCTGTTTAGCAGATGTTTGTTTTTCCCACACCAAACCGAACCGTTTGCGCAGACTTACCCCCCCCCAATTTAGATGCAAACAGCAAACCAATACAAATACAAAATAGAGCACAACCTATGCTTGCTGAAAAAAATAGTTTTAACAGTGGCAGTATCTGGCTGAGGGGCAGGTAACCCTGTCAGCTCTAGCCCTAATGCACAACAGCACCAGCTTGTTTGGAGCTCCACCTCTCAGAGGCGGAAGGCCAGCCGAGACTATCAGCAACACAAAAGTGCTTTAGTCAATTCATTATTATAATTTTTAAGGATGGGAATATGCACAAACCAACTTAACCAAACCAATATAACCAACGTACCAGACATAGTTTACCTAAAATAACTATAACCCAACATTAAGACAAACTCCAAAATTAATTTCAGCTCAACCAATTCAATCTGCACACAGCACACCAGGCCTTCTATCAGCAACTAAGATTACCGGTATTCTTGAAGCATTTAAGAATAGAGGAACAGGGACATAAGGTAGATACGAGACAAACAGGCCAGACTTGAAAATGACAAAACACAGTTCACGTTGTCCAACATAATACACTCCCTCACAACATTTTCTGATCCAATATACAAAATCCAGTCATTCAGTACCCTTTAATAAGGCCAACCGGAATAAAACAGAGGGTGGAGGCTCCTCCCCCGTTCACCGGGAGTGTATGCACAAATCCCCACACCTATCCATCCAGCATTGCCCTTGACCAAACCCCCCTCCCCAACTGACCCATATGTCAGAAGGACAGGGGAAACAAACACTGTCTCCGAGCCATTCCAACCTGGTGAGACAAGTCACAAACTTTACAGGATAAAACCAAAGTCTACACCTCCCAACCATCTACAGCCTGACAGATACAACACTGTCTCTCAGCTGCACCAGCCTGGTGAAGACTACTCCTGCCATTACCAATTTTAAACAACAGCTCCCACACATGAAGCTCACAAGATATGTACTCACAACAAAATGCTGGACCAACCAATTCAGACAGAAATCTATGAGGACCAAACTAGGAGGACAAAGTGAATTACAATTGACAATTAATTCACAATTAATCAACACACAAAAAATGCTCCCTCTCCAACCCTGCAAAGCCAGGACAGATATGACAGGCTGATCCCCCTACCTCAACTGGCCTAACCAAAAACTAAACTGCCTCACTTGCCCTGGTCTTCAGTGGTCCTCCTCATACCAACAAGGCATCCCAGTGGTACCACCCTGTCCCATCTTGTGTGGAACAGAATCTACAAAGACAAAACAAATTAAAAAAAATACAGCGAGACCCACAGGGGGAAACACCATTAAACCTACACAGGGACCACCACGCCTCAGACAAAACACACCTGTCCCACCCATCCTAACTTCTAACACTGTAGTAATACACATGAAATGACCAGCACCAAACCAAATATCTTATATATAAACAAACTGAACCAACAAATACAACCAAAACAGTTTTAACTACCGTGCACCTCTTCCTAACACCAAATACCATGACTAATTTGCCAATCTACAAGTCCAAACAAAACAGGAAGTTAGTTTCTTTACCTGTTAACGTCACAACCAATCCGAGTTCAAATCACGAGCCCCCATGTTATGACCTGGCTCTTGGGTCATAACAAAGGAGGAAGACACACAGCTGTTTAAAAGTGCACAAACCAATACTTATTTACGACTTAAACAACGTAATATGCATCACACAATACTAGAGTACTAAGTGGGGTGTGTTGATCAGTAGATCAGTAGTGTAAGTGAGTGGATGTGTGGTAAATGTAGTGTGGGCTGTTGAATGGTGCAAACACATGCTGGAAGCCAACTCCCAGCCCTTTATAGAGCACACTGGCCAAGGTCAAGGCCAGAAAGTAGTGTTTTGCCACTCAGTAGGCATTCCCGCATAACTTCAGGGCCCACCACAAAGTCATTAGCGCATTCTGTGATTATTTGGCATAATCATATTAAAAATGTATCATTTTCGGCTATTCAACGAGACCAGAGGTATAGGGGTGCACGGCCTAAAAGGTTTAGTGTCCCACACTGAAAAGGTGTGCCATGCAGCCAGTTTGTGTGAGTGAGTGAGTGAGTGAGTGAGTGAGAGAGTGAGAGAGTGAGAGAGTGAGAGAGTGAGAGAGTGAGTGAGTGAGTGAGTGAGTGAGTGAGTGAGTGAGTGAGTGAGAGTGAGTGTGAGAGTGAGAGTGAGAGTGAGAGTGAGAGTGAGAGAGAGAGAGAGAGAGAGAGAGAGAGAGAGAGAGAGAGACCAGGTCCACCAAGGCATCTCTACCTCATCATGAACATGGAGAAGACTGGATCATCACCTAAATCTGCATATATGGAGCCGGCCAACAACTCTACATCTGACCTCACGGACAGCATGTTGATCTGACCTCATCAAACCCATCTCCATATATGGAGGCTTGGAGCTGAACAGTTCTGACATTTCATATGTTGATCCTTCCCCGTAGGCCTATACCTGTCCTTCCTCTTCGATGTCTCCCTTTTGACTGATACCTGTCCATTCAAACTCGCAAAGTCATTAGTGCATGGGAGCCGACGAAAACTAGAGGCGAGGTCGCTTCTCGCCCTCAGGGCGTCTTGGTAAGTACTGGTATAACCATGGTTACAAGAACATGTACTTATTGCTAAAGAATCAAACAGTCACACAGTCTAGCATGTGTAATGATTTCTCTCTCTCTCTCTCTCTCTCTCTCTCTCTCTCTCTCTCTCTCTCTGACTGCCTTATGAGGGAAAAGAGGCTGATTGTGTAATCAAAGCACAAACTGTAGGCAATTTTGTAATTATTGCCTTTCCAAAAAAGTTTGAATATAGCAATTCATGAAATATCTAAGTTCAAGTGGAATTACTTATGTTAGAATGTAGTCAAAGAAATGCATGAAAACACCACTCATGTCAACGTACATAAATGAGTGTTGTAATTAGTTAGACGTGTGCATGTCTAGGTATACGGCCTAAAACGGCCTAAAAGGTTTAGTGTCCCACACTGAAAAGGTGTGCCATGCAGCCAGTTTGTGTGAGTGAGTGAGAGAGTGAGTGAGTGAGTGAGTGAGTGAGTGAGTGAGTGAGTGAGTGAGTGAGTGAGTGAGTGAGTGAGTGAGTGAGTGAGAGTGAGAGTGAGAGTGAGAGTGAGAGTGAGAGTGAGAGAGAGAGAGAGAGAGAGAGAGAGAGAGACCAGGTCCACCAAGGCATCTCTACCTCATCATGAACATGGAGAAGACTGGATCATCACCTAAATCTGCATATATGGAGCCGGCCAACAACTCTACATCTGACCTCACGGACAGCATGTTGATCTGACCTCATCAAACCCATCTCCATATATGGAGGCTTGGAGCTGAACAGTTCTGACATTTCATATGTTGATCCTTCCCCGTAGGCCTATACCTGTCCTTCCTCTTCGATGTCTCCCTTTTGACTGATACCTGTCCATTCAAACTCGCAAAGTCATTAGTGCATGGGAGCCGACGAAAACTAGAGGCGAGGTCGCTTCTCGCCCTCAGGGCGTCTTGGTAAGTACTGGTATAACCATGGTTACAAGAACATGTACTTATTGCTAAAGAATCAAACAGTCACACAGTCTAGCATGTGTAATGATTTCTCTCTCTCTCTCTCTCTCTCTCTCTCTCTCTCTCTCTCTCTCTCTCTCTGACTGCCTTATGAGGGAAAAGAGGCTGATTGTGTAATCAAAGCACAAACTGTAGGCAATTTTGTAATTATTGCCTTTCCAAAAAAGTTTGAATATAGCAATTCATGAAATATCTAAGTTCAAGTGGAATTACTTATGTTAGAATGTAGTCAAAGAAATGCATGAAAACACCACTCATGTCAACGTACATAAATGAGTGTTGTAATTAGTTAGACGTGTGCATGTCTAGGTATACGTCTGACCCAGTCAGTCGGTTCATGTGTGCTAGTTTGGCTTTGGCTCTGTAGCTTGTTGGTGTAAATACAAAGGTGTTTTGGCTATAGGGCTGCTCTGTGTGTAAATAATATGATCATCATCACAGAGCTGACCTCAATACAAAGCGGCGCGGTGCCCTAACAAAGCCAACGCAACAGTGAGCATGTGCCCCAGTGACACACAACAGCTCACATCGCATGGAGTGTCCACTGCCACAAGCCCACAGGCATGAGACCCAGAGACACAGTGGAAAAAGAGGATGTGAGAGAGAGAGAGAGAGAGAGAGAGAGAGAGAGAGAGAGAGATTAGACAGACGTAAGGGAAAGTGAAAAACAGACAGACAAGACAGAGAGAAAAAGAGAAATATGCAAGAGAGATGGGGGAGGGGCAAAATAGGGAGAGGAAGGGTGGCCATGAGAGAGAGGGAAAAATGAGAACGATATCAAGATAATGTGGTACTGAGAGAATGAAAAGACGGGGTAGAGGAAAGGGAGAAGAGATCAACCCAGCAACAGAACACAGTCAGATAAAGCAGAGCAGTGGAAGGATATATGAGAACAGGACAGGTACAATATAGCAAAGGGTGGTAGTAGCAACATTTAATTGGTATATATTACCTTTCATAAATTATATTATGGAAAGAATGGCCATGCTAAAGATAGACACAATGAGGAGAGGGGGAGGTAAAACAGAAAATTGAACAAGGGCGGAGGGGGGTGGGGGTGAGAGGAATTGAGTTTGTTTGAGACTTACACACAAAATTAGGGCAGAAGCAAGAGGTGGGGGTGGGTGCAGGGAAACTGAGTGAAAGCAAAGCAAGCATCAGCGTGCAACAGAGGAAGAAAAAAAGAGGGATAGAGGAGCATGAATACTTGGGAAGGCGTGTGTGTGTGTGTGTGTGTGTGTGTGTGTGTGTGTGTGTGTGTGTGTGTGTGTGTGTGTGTGTGTGTGTGTGTGTGTGTGTGTGTGTGTGTGCATGTGCGCGCCTGCATGCACATGTGTTTATGAATGTATGAGCACATCAGTGGAAAAATAAGGGCAATTCTCTCAGGCTACTGCAGTTCTGCTTCATAACTGCTTTAGTGAGCCCTATGACGTGTAAGTGTGTCCTCTTCACCTTCTCTCATGGTGACACCGACTACACTTTAATGAGGGAAACACCGTCACAGACAATCGCAGACACACACTAACAAGGTGTGTTGCAGTACGAGTGATTCTCAAAGAAGACTCTCTGCGTGCTAACACAATTGTGTGGCTCGGCTAAGCAAGCAGGCAGACAAAGGCAGTGGAGTGAGAAGAAACCCACAACCCCCCAACCTACCAACTTAACAGACCTGAGGCTGATAAAAAAGGCTTTTAGATCCCAACAGTTTTCTGAAAAACCTGTTTTTATGTCAGTGGTTCTCAACTTTTTTATCTGTATTTGGCCGCGGACCCCCATCTGAAAATATGTTGTTGCAGGCACCCCCCAGAAGCAAAGATTTGAGTTAAAAACATTCGTTGTGAAAGAATATATATATATATATATATATATATATATATATATATATTCAAAGATTTGCACCAAACAAGCATATGAGCTTTAGCTTGTAGATTTGCTATTTTTCAATAGCTAGAGTATAACATAATGCTTTAAATACCTAAAGGGGTTCCCCTCCTGAAAGGGTAAAGTTAAAATGGCAGTAAGAACACAAGATACAGTATACTGTGTACAGTATATAGTTGCAGGATTCATTCATTTATCCCCACTATAACTGATGATTTTTTTAAACCAAGGCTTATAACTGCAAAGTCTTAAATCAGTTGCATTTGTTCTTGATATATTACTATTTTTAAAAACACAGACATCAGTCTAACAAAGCCAACACACACACACACACACACACACACACACACACACACACACACACACACACACACACACACACACACACACACACACACACACACACACACACACACACACACACACACACACACACACACACACACACACAGTGGTGGTTTGTTTACTTTATTTGTCATGCAGCTAACCTACTTCCTCAAGAACACATGCTGTTGCTCCTGTTTGTCTGTATGCATATTGCATACTTGCACAGTACACAAAACTTGGGGTCCTGAACAACTGAGGGTGCCCATACAGAAGCCTGAACTAAAATATAAAATAGGTCCTGGAGAATTACTATAGATAACTATAGGGAATTTTGTACACATTTTGTGTCAGGTACCTTTTTTGGTCATACAGTATGTACTATTTATTAATGATATTGTTGTTTTCTATGCACAGTGTACTGTTTACATAGTGAACCATGGCCAAAATAAAACATGGAAAAGTGAAAGCATACATTGATTGAACCTATGTGATCCACTGAGGTCGCAACAGCACTGGTTTGCTTTAATGAGATGCACTCATTTTTAATCACAGCAGTAAATCTCATGTGTGCCATGTGCTGTCCTAGCACAGCTTGGCACTGTTACATCTCTGTTACCGTTACATCTCTCTCTCTCTCTCTCTCTCTCTCTCTCTCTCTCTCTCTCTCTCTAAAACAGGGCTGTCTTCTCCCTACAACAATATCTACTCATTCCTTTCAGTCGTCCTTCCACACCCACATCTTGCATTGGTCCATGTGTTTCTCAGCAGGTCAAAAATGTGAGCTAAAACTGTTGAACTTTCAACTCTGCCTCTCAATTGCTATAGGCAAATAAATCTGAGGTTGACCCAGTTGCTGGAATAAAAAGATTATCCCCATAATAGAAAATGTCTAATTAAGAGTTTGATCTGTCCTCGTTATTGCCTATGTGTCCGCACCATCTGGTGACTGATTTACATTGAGGATTTCCCTTGACATAATCCATGTGTTTATCTCAATAAACTAATTTTCCTTAAATACTGTGAGAAAGCTAAGAGTAGCCATGCAAAAGACACATCCCCTCCCCCTTCCATCCTGGTCCCCCCATCAACACCACTCCCTCTCTGCTGTTGCTAGGACCACCGATCAGGCACACGAGGCTGGTAGTGGAAACCATGCAGTAGCTTCAGAGAGCTTGATCTGCTAGTGTGTTGCTAGGGGCAACACACTCAGCTTACCGCCATGCAGACTTGCATAGAGCTGTTGAAATACAGCCTGTTTGTAATGTGCCATATGAGCCAGATGTAAATAGAAAAAAATACACAAAATTATTACTGTGATGCACGTTACATTACTGAACAACACATAGTAGAATATGTCAAATTCATGGCCTTTCAGAGCAGAGTGAAACAGAGCAAATGGAATAAGCTGGGAGCAGTAATTGCTTGTAGCATTCAAATCCCATAATAATGAATTGCATGTCCCTGGAAAAGCAGTGCACGCAACCCCAGCCAACTGTCTGCACACTGTGAGTCACATGCAGCACACCAACTGGGAGCAGCTCTATGTCCTGGCCTCAGCCAATCATGGCCAGATTAGTCTCACATAGAACCCAGACCTCTAGTGACTATCTTTATATGTACAGTACATGATACAGGAACCCACATGGGTAGACATGATGATCACATATGCAGCAACATGTCACACACAAAGCAACCCAAACAAAGCAATAAAGCAAAGTCGCTACTCTATATAATTGTATTTGTCTTATAGATGAATGTTGATATGATTACATACAAAAAAGCATATCTGGAAAAAGTCATATGTATGCCTTACTAGCTTATTAGCTTACATCCCTAGAGGAAGAGTGACTATAGGATAAATAATAAGCCTCTCAAGTCAGGGTCCTAATAGTTCCCCAAAAGGCTTTGGAAACAGATGATTTGTATGAGGGGTCAACTACTGCAAGGATACAACAAGGTTCTTTCCTCTAAGAATAAACGTTAGGTTTTAGGTCACAGTGTTCGCAATAGTTTAGTGGCTGGCCCAGAAATGTGCCACAGAGATTTCACAGTGTAAAAGAATATTTCCCCTACACGGGACATGTGCAATAGAATCGTTTTAGCATAACATATAGCTGTTGGGCTGAAACCTTACATCTTCATATTTATTTATTTTTATATATTTTTGTAAATGAATGCCCTACTTCAGGTACTTCAGGGGTCATTAATGGGTTTTTTTCAGGCCAAGGACCCCTTAGCTGAGAGAAAGATGAAGCAAGGGCCCCACTTGGATTATGTTAAATGTGTATTTTCAGATGTAACGACTTAAACTGTGCTATGCAATTATGTATAGATTTATGTGTAGGGGATCTGAGTCAGTAATTGACATCATTGATGTCATAACTAACCCTAAAATATCCATAAAGTCTATAAAATAGATTAAACTCTCAATACTTTGTAAACTTCACCTTTGACTCGGTACTTGGTCTGCTCGTTTTCCCTGTACACCAAAAATAGGCGATCTACAAGCTCACAGCCCTTCTGAGCTTGTAGATCTGCTATTTTTGGGTAAAATGTTACCCACAGAATAAGCGAGGATGCGAGGGTTCAAGAGGTTAAATGATAAAATAAAGTCCCTATAATCACACAAAGACTTGGTGACCCGCCTGCAGTGACCCCCTGGAGGTTCTGAACCCCTACTTCATCACTCAAGAGTGTTGCAAAAAGGTAATGAAAATAGCAGGTCTACAAGCTCACAATGTATTGCATCAGAACATACAACCCGACAGCAACGATGAGCAGCCTTTTTTAATAAATTAGTCATAAAATCTGTTGAAGAGGTCAAATTGACCATAAATATTAATAGCAAAATCAATGCACTATTTACTTTTGTGAATAAAGTATTTTCACATCTAAGGACACATAATCAACACAACCTAACGCAGGGGTCCCAAAACTACTTGACAAAGTGTTGTATAGTGACATCAAGACTAAACCCTCCATGGCACATATTGCTTAACTCTGACCTGATGCACTCAGCATTGTTCAATGGGGGAACAATGTCACCCTTTCTTGGCCCAGACGGAACAATCTGGGCACCTAGGCTGCCAAGCCAGCCTGACGGCATGCTGCGGGTTCGACTCCCGATGCCCCCCCTCTCCCCATTTCCTCTCTCTCCCCCATTTCCTGTCAAAAAAAATTTCAACCCATCAATAAAGGCGGAAAAAATACACACAAATACAGTTCCCAGCGAGAATGTCATACTAAAGCTGAGACATGAAGCTGCTCATAACTTTCCTCTACTATCGTGGATTTGAACCTATAGTTTCCTGCACAAGTGCTGACACTTTTACCATTGATCTAATAAAAATGAGGGGAAATTTTTAATCATGACCATCAGGTCAAAATTCGTGTCAGATCCTGTGTCTGGGACATGACATTTGACACAATCTAAAAGGTCTCAATAGAAGAGCAGGGAGACAAAATACAACATGAAATGTGTCATGAGGCGTGACGGACTGACTGACTGACATGAAATGTAGGTTTTCATAGTAAACTGCGACCTATGGTCGCAATAATAATAAAATAATAATGCATAGTTCCGAGTTCAATTTCCCTAAATTAAAGTGGGAAAGTGGTAAAGTCAACAAGCAACACTCAACCTTGACTTGACTTAACATGAGAGTTTATCTAATGACTTGATCTTGACTTCCATCATGAGGATCTAGATAGTTAGGCCTATATGAGCTCAGATTATGAGACGGTAGTGGTCTATTATGTGTCCTTGTTGTGCATCATGCTCACATTAAATATCATGCACTCCTCACATACTGTAAATTTTGCCAAATGCCATGTTAACATGCAATGGTTTCAGCACCAAGGACAGCAACCAAAAAATAATGTAGCAATTAATGTAGCACTGCCACACAGTATTTTCCTGTAAAAATACTTTTACTGCTCCTAGTATTGATGATTTGTTGTATATAGTATTTCATGTATTTATATGGATTGATGAATTGAATACACAGGACCTCAATGGAAACAAGACCTCAGGGCTTAGTGTTATCCTTTTAGTATTATTGTACAGATGTACCTCTGTACTTTTAGCTGTTAAAGTATTCATTGATTGAATGCAGTTCATGTCAAACGTGAACAATATTTTGCATTGATTGTACATGTCATACATATAGTCCCACACAAACTGACCACTATAAGTATTTTGACTGATATTCAATTGCTCAAAGATTATTCTTACCTCTCCAGATGCAGGACGCCTGTCAGGGATCATTAGAGTATTCCCATTGCTTCCTGGAACTATTGTAGACCCTATACTCATTCTGGGTCCAACTAACATGTACCGCCTGTCTCCGGACCTGTACTGGATGCTATGGCAAAGTGTCCCATCATAATTAGTCTCTTGCAAATGCTTGGAGGAATATGCTGTAGGTTTGGAACACTGCATTATAATCAGCACGATAATACTGATGATAAACAGTACTGAAACTGAGCCCAAAGTTATGATCAGATAAAAAGCCATGTTGTTTTCCTCTTCATCTCTTGCTGACGTTTTAACATCAGAAGCTGCAAACGCCTCTTTGGGTTCAACAGCTTTTACAGATACAGTAGCTGTTGCTGAGAGTGAAACATTTCCATTGTCTTTGACCAGTATGACCAGTTTATGTTCAGCCTCGTCTGTCTCTGTGAATGAACGCAGTGTTCTTATCTGTCCTGTATAGCGGTCCAAACCAAACAGACTGTGGTCGGTAACTTCTTGCAGTGAATATAATAACCAGCCATTATATCCTATATCTGCATCATAGGCTCTCACTTTGGTCACCAAATATCCTGGGTTCACATTACGAGGAATCTCCTCAACACCTTCAGCAGTACCGTTAGCACTGACTGGATATAAGATGACTGGAGCGTTGTCGTTCTGATCCAGAATGAACACATTCACTGTGACATTGCTGCATAGCGATGGAGTTCCAGAATCTTTAGCGAAAACAAGGATTTGGAATCTTTTCAGTATTTCAAAGTCAAAGTTTTTAAGTGCCATAATGTCACCATTTTCAGAGTTAATATTAAGAAATGATATGGGTTTATTTTCAATACCTCCATCTCTCTGAATATGATATGAAATATGAGCATTATCACCCTCATCACGATCAGATGCCCTTACAGAAAATATTTTGGCTCCTGGAGTGTTGTTCTCACTAACATAAAAGGTATAAGGGCTCTGTGAAAACTCTGGACTGTTATCATTCACATCTGATACGACAACTCTAATTGTCTTCATAGCTGACAAGGCTGGTTCACCTGCATCTTTAGCCACTATTGTTACATCGTACTCCGACAGATGCTCTCTATCCAGCAGGGATTTAGTGACTACAGAATACATGTTATTCTGAGAAGATGGTGATAATGTAAAAGGCACCCCCTCACTTATAAAGCAAATAACCTTTCCATTGAGTCCTGAGTCAATATCATTTACACTTATCAATGCTATAGCAGTTCCAGGTTTTGAGTTCTCCGGTATAGAATTTGAAAAGGATGTCACTTCAATCTCAGGGGCATTGTCATTGAGGTCAACTACTTTTATAATCACACTTTTATCTGTTGTCATTGGAGCAGGTCCCTTATCAGATGCTTTAATATCAATCTCATATCGATCTCTCACTTCAAAATCTATCAAACCTTTGACAATAATTTCACCAGTATTGGTGTCTAACTCAAACAGGCTACGTATTTTATTATTCACGTTATTGCCAAATGAATAAATGACCTCCCCGTTTAAACCGTCGTCTAAATCAGTTGCATTTACTTGTATAATGGTTGTGCCAATAGGTGAATTCTCGGTGAGGATCGCAGAATACGAATCTTTAGAGAAAATGGGCATGTTGTCATTCACATCCAAAACGTGCACGTTGATGACTGTGGTACCTGACTTGGCAGGCTTTCCCCCATCAATGGCTGTAAGCAGTAATCTATGATTCCTTGCAGTTTCTTTGTCAAGTGGTTTAAGTAAATGTAAAATGGGGATTTTCCCATCCTCCCCTCTATCTTTAATTTCGAGGCGAAAGTGTTCATTGTGGCTGAGTTTGTACTGTTGAATGGAATTCGCGTCGCTGTCTGGGTCGCGAGCACCTTGTAGTTGGAATCGTGCCCCTGCTAAAGCCGATTCGGATATCTCTAAAAGTGTCTCGTTCGTTGAGAAGCTGGGGGCATGGTCGTTCACGTCCAGAACCTCCACCGCCACATAATGGATCTCCAGTGGGTTCTCGAGCACGGTTTTCAGGTTGATCAAACACGTACTGCTCCGTTCACATATCTCTTCTCTATCTATCTTTCGGCTCACATAAAGGATGCCGTCGTTTTGATTTACCTGCAACAGGGGCTGGGTTGAACCAGAAACAATACGAAATCCCCGAGTTTTCAACGCATTGAGATCTAGTCCCAGGTCTTTTGCAATATTTCCAACGAGTGTACCCTCCGCAGTTTCCTCTGAAATAGAATATCTTATCTGTGCAGAAGAAATGTTCCAGAAAAGGACCAGTGAAGCCAAGAGGACAACACATCGCTCCCACCATGCGTCGTATCTTCTTTGGGCCATTTAAAAAAAATCTTAGAAGTGAAGGTTCCACAAGAAATGCCTATTACGTAAAGGAGAGATCGGGCATCACAGCTAAACCAATAACTGTCCAAATATCAGACGAGACATTATGTTAATTCCATTCGAAATCCGCATGCAGCTCCTGGCCAACGCCAAGAAAGACCAAACAAGCAAGAGGCAGGTTTTAGTAAGTGTTGCCACATATCGCGAGAGAAATAAGCAACCAGGTCTATGATAACATGCAAAGTGAGCTCTCGTTGCAATACACTGGTGACTGGTCCAGGCATTTTTGTCCTTTAAAATTTAAAACATATCAAATACATTTGCCAAGATGGTCAACATAACTAATAGATGTAGCTAGAAGCTTTGATCTTACAGAGGAACAACAACAACAACATGCACAGCGCAACATCGCAATATGATAAGCTGACTTGGCAACTCTCGTGACAGGCGAAGTAGGCCTAGACTACTTTTTGTGCGCTGACACCGTGCGGGCCAACTTTACATTGCATGATACGGAATGCTCTTGGAATGGTCTTAAAGTTTAAGACCACTGCAAGCGTGTAAGACTTAAACGCTTGCAGTGACTTTTTGTGAACTGTTGCGATAAAAGCTTCATACACTGCATAACGGCACAATGTTTAATGATGCAATGTTTACACAATGCTGTACACCCTCCAACTGTATACTTTCCCCAACAGTTTTATTATAGTTTGACACTTGCTTTGCAAATTGTAATGTAAACGTATGTTTTCTCATGCCAATAAAGCTCCTTTGACTTGCATTGACATACAACTAAGACTTGAAACATTTTACAAGTAGCCTATAAATATGTATTCAAGATATTGTACTTGAAAGTTAAAACCCATATATATTCCAAAACGTAACAACTTCTAAATGAAGGTGCAAGTGCCTATATCTTACCTCTCCAGATGTATGTCGCCGGTCAGAGACCACGAGAGTATTCCCATTACTGCCAGGAACTATAGTGGAACCAATACTCATTCTGGGTCCAACTAACATGTACCGTCTGTCTCCAGATCTGTACTGGATACTGTGACACAGTGTCCCGTCGTAATTTGTCTCTTGCAAATATTTGGAGGAATAATCCGTAGATTTGGAGCATTGCATTACAATCAGGACAACGATACTAATCAGGAAAAGTGTTGAAACTGAACCCAAGGTAATAATGAGATAAAATGTCACATTGTTTTCCTCCTCGTCTTTTATTGCACCTTTAACATCAGAAGCTGCAAACGCCTCTTTGGGTTCCACTACTTTGACAATCACAGTAGCTGTTGCTGAGAGTGAAACGTTTCCATTGTCTTTTATCAGTATGACCAGTTTATGTTCAGCCTCGTCTGTCTCTGTGAATGAACGAAGTGTTCTTATCTGTCCTGTATAGCGGTCCAAAGCAAACAGACTGTGGTCAGTAACTTCCTGCAGTGAATATAATAACCAGCCATTATATCCTATATCAGCATCATAGGCTCTCACTTTAGTCACCAAATGTCCTGCGTTCACATTACGTGGAATCTCCTCCACACCTTCAGCAGTACCGTTAGCACTGGTTGGATACAAGATGACTGGAGCGTTGTCGTTCTGATCCAGAATGAACACGTTCACTGTGACATTGCTGCTTAGTGATGGTGTTCCAGAGTCTGTGGCAACAACTTGAAATTGAAAGGTTTTAAACGTTTCAAAGTCAAAACTTTTTAAAGCCAAAATGTCCCCATTTTCCGAATTTATGTTTAAAAATGAAGTCAATTTAGTATTGTCTGTCCTATCCCTGGCAATATTGTATACAATCTTGGCATTGTCATTCTCATCACGGTCAGCAGCTATGACTGAAAATAATGAGGCACCTGGATCATTGTTCTCAGTGATATAAAAAGTATAGGGGTTCATGGAAAACTCTGGGACATTATCATTTACATCTGATACAATAACGGTGACTGTCTTTTCAGATGATAATGAAGGTTGACCAGCGTCCTTGGCGATTATAGTTATTTCATATTGAGACTGTTTTTCCCTATCCAGATGTGATTTGGTTATTAAAGAATACATATTATTTTTTAAAGATTGCGTTAAAGCAAATGGAACGTCCTCCCTAATGGAACAAATAACTTTTCCATTGAGGCCCGAGTCCAAATCACTGACACTAATCAGCGCAACTGTGGTTCCATGTCTGGCATTTTCAGATATTGCGTCTGAAAATGATGTCACTTCAATTTCAGGAGGATTGTCATTAATATCAACTATCTTTATGATTACACTTTTTTCAGTTGTTAGCGGAGCAAGGCCTTTATCTGAGGCTTGGATTTCAATGTCATATATGTCATTCTGTTCATAATCTATTACGTCTTTCACAAGTATTTCGCCTGTTGATTGGTTAATTTCAAACAGCTTGAATAGTCTATTATTTACACTATTGCCAAACGAGTACACTACATCTCCATTTGGACCATCATCCAAATCAGTCGCATTGACTCGGATGACAACTGTACCAACTGGAACATTCTCATTCAATAGCACAGAGTAACTATCTTTAGTAAACATGGGCGTGTTGTCATTTACATCAAGTACATATACTGTAATATTCATAGTACCCGATTTAGGAGGTTTCCCCCCATCTAAGGCAGTTAGCACCAATGAGTGGTTTCCCATAGCCTCCCTGTCTAAAGCCTTTTGCAACACTAGTGTGGGAATCTTTCCATCTTTTCCCTTATCCTTCACTTCCAAACGGAAGTGGTCGTTGTTGCTTAATCTATACTGTTGTACAGAAAACTGGTCACCATCTGGGTCGCGTGCGGCTTGTAGTTGAAATCGTTTTCCTGGTAAAGCGGATTCAAACAATTCTAACAGTTTCTCTGTCTCGGGGAAAGTGGGAGAATGGTCGTTTATATCAAGCACTTCTACTTCCACGTAATGGATTTCTAAGGGGGTTTCAAGTACGGTTTTCAGACTGATCAAACATGCGCTGCTCCGCTCACATACCTCTTCTCTGTCTATCTTTCTGTTTACATATAATATACCATCGTTCTGATTCACATGGAAAAGGGGATCAGTAGAGCCAGAAACAATGCGATACCTCCTTTCTTTCAGTGTGTTCTTATCCAAGCCCAAATCTTTTGCTATATTCCCAACGACTGTTCCTTCTTTAGCTTCCTCTGGTACAGAATATCTTATTTGCGCTGAGGCCACGCTGCACAAAAGCAAAGCAACCAGGAACACAAACCACCGCCGTATGTTCCTCCGTGCCTCGCGTCCTCTTTGTTCCATGATGAAGCAAAAGAAAAATCTGTAATCCTCAAAAATAACTATATGACAGCGGGTTACTTCAGCCAACATATAAGGATATACATTATCCCAATTTAGCAAAACATTGTTAGAAATGCTGACGAATGATTACAAATGTTCATGCGCCTGTACAAGTAGGCTACTAAAGCCCTTGAGGGGTGGAACCAAGATCCTATGATGAAAAGGTATTTCTGAATCATTTTCTGCACAGTACACTGACACCATGCGATCTCACAACTCAGTGCAGGATAAATTAAAGGAATTCAAAATCTGTAAACCTCTAATCTAATGATCTAAAAACAGAATTACGTGAGATTCGTTAATCACCTCAATACACCTCAAATGTTGACCAACTTAACTGCAAGAAACAAAAATAAAAAACAACAATTAATAGTAAGAAACATGAAAACCTTTGCCGAAACCTTTGAGAATGCGAATCCAGCACCATGGAGAGCGGCAACTCCTGTTTGAGTTACAAGACATTTGCAGGGGACAGCTAAAGCCAATTAAAGGGTATAAATGGTTGGTTGTTGAAACATATCAAATATGATGCATATATAGCTGAATTCACGATCTCCATGTTAAAGGATATCTATCTATCTATCTATCTATCTATCTATCTATCTATCTATCTATCTTAGATAGATAGATAGATAGATAGATAGATAGATAGATAGATGTGTGTGTGTGTGTGTGTGTGTGTGTGTGTGTGTGTGTGTGTGTGTGTGTGTGTGTGTGTGTGTGTGTGTGTGTGTGTGTGTGTGTGTGTGTGTGTGTGTGTGTGTGTGTGTGTGTGAGAGAAGCATAATTCTGGGTCTGCGTTATAGGTTTGTTTCAGTTATTGAGCATGTCAACCCTCTTACCTCTCCAGATGAACACCTCCTGTCAGAGACCACTAGAGTATTCCCATTACTGCCAGGAGTTATAGTAGATCCAATACTCATTCTGGGTCCAACTAACATGTACCGTCTGTCTCCAGATCTGTACTGGATGCTGTGGCACAGGGTTCCGTCGTAATTTGTTTCTTGTAAATATTTGGAGGTATAGTCCGCTGGTTTGTAGCACTGCATTATAATCAACACGATGATACTAATCAGGAAAAGTGTTGAAACAGAACCCAAAGTTACAATCAGATAAAATGTCACATAATTTCCCTCCTCCTCTGTCATTGTACTTTTAACATCAGAAGCTGCAAAAGCCTCTTTAGGTTCCACAATCTTGGCAATTACAGTAGCTGTTGCTGAGAGTGAAACGTTTCCATTGTCTTTTACCAGTATGACCAGTTTATGTTCAGCCTCGTCTGTCTCTGTGAATGAGCGAAGTGTTCTTATCTGTCCTGTATAGCGGTCCAAAGCAAACAGACTGTGGTCAGTAACTTCTTGCAGTGAGTATAATAACCAACCATTATATCCTATATCAGCATCATATGCTCTCACTTTGGCCACCAAATGTCCTGCGTTTACATTACGAGGAATCTCTTCCACACCTTCAGCAGTACCATTAGCACTGACTGGATACAAGATGACTGGAGCGTTGTCGTTCTGATCCAGAATGAACACGTTCACTGTGACATTGCTGCTTAGTGGTGGAGTTCCAGAGTCAGTGGCAACAACTTTAAATTGAAAAGTCTTTAGCGTTTCAAAGTCAATACTTTTTAATGCCAATATGTTCCCGTTTTCTGAATTTATGTTTAAAAATGATGTCAATGCATTATTGCCTGTCCCATTCCTAAATATATTGTAGACAATCCTGGCATTGTCATTCTCATCACGGTCAGAAGCCCTGACTGAAAATAATGAGGCACCTGGAGCATTGTTCTCAGTGATATAAAAAGTATAGGGGTTCATGGAAAACTCTGGGGAGTTATCATTCATATCTGATACAATAACGGTGACGGTCTTTTCAGATGATAATGACGTTTGGCCAGCGTCCTTGGCGATAATAGTTACGTCATATTGAGACTGTTTTTCCCTATCGAGAGGTGATTTGGTTATTAAAGAATACATATTATCTTTTAAAGATTGCGACAAAGCAAATGGAACGTATCCACGTATAGAACAAATAACTTTTCCATTGAGGCCAGAATCCAAATCACTGACACTAATAAGAGCAACTGTGGTACCAGATCTAGACTGTTCAGATATGGCGTTGGAAAATGATGTCACTTCAATTTCAGGAGTATTGTCATTCATATCAACTATCTTTATAATTACACTTTTTTCTGTTGTTAGTGAAGCAAAGCCTTTATCTGAGGCTTGGATTTGAATTTCATATCTGTCCTTTTGCTCATAATCAATAAGGTCCTTCACAATAATTTCGCCTGTTGATTGGTTGATTCCAAACAGCTTAAATAGTCTATTATTTACACTGTTGCTAAATGAGTAAACTACCTCTCCGTTTGTTCCATCATCCAAATCAGTTGCATTGACTTGTATGACAGTTGTACCGACTGGTACATTCTCATTCAATCGCACAGAGTAAATATCTTTAGAAAACACAGGTGCATTGTCATTTATATCAAGTACATCTACTATGATATTCATATTACCCGATTTTGGAGGTTTTCCACCATCTAAGGCAGTTAGCACCAATGAGTGGCTCCCCATAGCCTCCCTGTCTAAAGCTTTTTGCAACACTAGTATGGGAATCTTTCCATCCTCTCCCCTATCCCTCACTTCCAAACGGAAGTGATCATTGTTGCTCAGTCTATACTGTTGTACTGAAAACTGATCACCATCTGGGTCGCGTGCGGCTTGCAACTGAAATCGTGTTCCTGGTAAAGCCGATTCAGACATTTCTAACACTTTCTCTGTCTCAGGAAAAGTGGGAGAATGATCATTTATATCTACAACTTCGACTTCCACGTAATGGATTTCTAAGGGGGTTTCAAGTACGGTTTTTAGACTGATCAAACATGCGCTGCTCCGCTCACATACCTCTTCTCTGTCTATCTTTCGGTTTACATATAAGATACCATCGTTCTGATTCACATGGAAAAGGGGATCAATGGAGCCAGAAACAATGCGATATCTCCTTTCTTGCAGTGTGTTCTTATCCAAGCCCAAATCTTTTGCTATATTCCCAACGACTGTTCCTTCTTTAGCTTCCTCTTGTACCGAATATCTTATTTGTGCTGATGCCACGCTGTACAAAAGAAGCAAAGCAACCAGGAACACAAACCACTGCTGTCGGACCCTCCATGACTCGCGTCCCCTTTGTTCCATGACGAAATAAAAATAAATGTACGTAATCCTCCAGAACTATAACAGCTTAATGACGTTTACTCCAGCCAAGATACTCATAAATGCCAATGTTCATTATCCCCACCCACGAAAAAACATTCTTAGAAATGCTTGGGAATGATGACAAATGTTCCTGCGCATATAGGCTACTATAAAGCCACTGAGAGGTCGATCCAAGATCCTATCACGAAAAGGACTCTCTGAATATTTTTCTGCAGCGCACACTGACACCATGCGATCTCACAACTCGGTACAGGAGCATTACAACCGCTAATCTAATCATCTCAATATTGCAAAATGCGTTATAAACATCCATAACACACTGAAACAATGACCAGCCAATAGGAAAAACTAAATAGAAAAACGTCAAATCAAAATAACACAAATAGCCTGGAAAAAACATGAACACGTTTGTCAAATGATTGCAGCATGTGAATCGACCTGTAATCAACATATTCTCACTCGGGTTGTGTGAATTAAAATTGAGCACCATGGAGAGCGACACATTCTGTTTGAGAGACATAAAGCAATTTCACTTTAAAATGCTTAGGGTAATTGTAATGTCTACTCTGGCTTGTGCGCGCGCATCTCAGACAGTATTTAAGTCGCTTGATTCAATATTTAGATATTTGATTTTCATTTTATCAGACACGCCCCTTATTTAACCCATTGAACCCATCAAACTTCAATTTAACCACAGACTAGCCTATTTGCAAACGCACGTCTCTCCATGATTAGGGTGACTGCTCTTGCAAGGTCAGTGACGGATTGCACATGGTAACCTGACACAACACCAATACATGTGTAACACAGAGAGGTCCTCTGTTTCTCATGTTTGCACATAAACCTTTATTTATTGAGTCTGCGTGATTTGCACAGCTTTGACACTTTATATTTTTACACAGCACATTGGCACTTTAATTGTGTCCAATATTAAGTGTAATGTGTGTAATGTGGAAGTGCTATGAATTGTGAAGTTATATTGTTGAGTCTAATCAGGATGTCAGGGGGGGGGGGTGTGATGTGCTTTTGCTATTGTAGACTGTAGTTTAGTGTGAAGAGGGATAAAGACGCATTATTGTTGTAGTTCCTAAGAGTTTGTAATATAAGTGATATTTTGTATGTTTGTATGTTTATGGATGTTTAGAGTTTGAATACATACACCCCTGTGGGCTGTGGAGCAGTCCAGGCTAATTAGCTTCAGCTTTATATTAAAGTCTGCAGGTAGAGGTTGGGAGAAGGAGGGGTGTAAGGCTGGACAACACCATGCCAATGTATACACAATGATTGAATGTTATCTATATTGGTGTTTTTGGAGGAAAGATATACCAGCCTTTTGAACTCTATAGCATGCCTCTGTACTGCCTTCCAACGACTAAGACGGTCATTCGTACAACATGTATTACAATTTAT
This sequence comes from Protomyctophum parallelum, assembly GCF_964188405.1. Lineage (NCBI taxonomy): Eukaryota > Metazoa > Chordata > Actinopteri > Myctophiformes > Myctophidae > Protomyctophum > Protomyctophum parallelum. The sequence goes on along the minus strand of NC_139711.1, from coordinate 30,902,545 downwards.
ACTTGATTGTGATGAGCAACCCATGAAAATAAATCTATTTTAAAAGTTAAATCTTGTAGAGGACAGACCCGAATCTCAGTTAATCTATAGTCTAGGCCATTTTCGAGACCAAGACCAGCGAGGAGTTGGTGCCAGATTTAAACCAGTATTAGTGTCTGAGAGAAAGTTTGTTGTAAAATCCAGATGACAGGGATTCCCTCTTTCTCTTCTCAAAAGCATGTTAAGCCTAATGCTTTCTGATGTGCACATTATAGACAGGCATATAGCGAAATATGAGCGAACACTTTAATTGACAGCGATATTATAAGCAGTCAATCTTACCTCTCCAGATGTGCGCCTCCTGTCAGAGACAACTAAAGTATTCCCATTGCTGCCTGGAACTATAGTAGAACCTATACTCATTCTGGGTCCAACTAACATGTATCGTCTGTCTCCAGATCTGTACTGGATGCTGTGGCATAGAGTTCCGTCGTAATTGGTTTCTTGTAAATATTTGGATGAATATTCTGCTGGTTTGGAGCACTGCATTATAATCAGCACAATGATACTGATGATAAAAAGTACTGAAACTGAGCCCAACGTTATAATCAGGTAAAAAGCCACATTGTTGTCCTCTTCATTTTTTGATACACTTTTAACATCAGATGCTGCAAAAGCCTCTTTAGGCTCCACAACCTTGACAGTCACAGTAGCTGTTGTTGATAGTGAAACGTTTCCATTGTCTTTTACCAGTATGAGCAGTTTATGTTCAGCCTCGTCTGTCTCTGTGAATGAGCGAAGTGTTCTTATCTGTCCTGTATAGCGGTCCAAAGTAAACAGACTGTGGTCAGTAACTTCCTGTAGTGAATATAATAACCAGCCATTATATCCTATATCAGCATCATAGGCTCTCACTTTAGCCACCAAATGTCCTGCGTTCACATTACGAGGAATCTCCTCCACGCCTTCAGCAGTACCGTTAGCACTGACTGGATACAAGATGACTGGAGCGTTGTCGTTCTGATCCAGAATGAACACATTCACTGTGACATTGCTGCTTAGTGATGGAGTTCCAGAGTCAGTAGCAATAACTTTAAATTGAAAAGTCTTTAGAGTTTCAAAGTCAAAACTTTGTAAAGCCAATATGTTCCCATTTTCTGAATTTATGTTTAAATATGATGTTAATGCATTATTGTCTATTCCATTCCTAAATATATTGTATACAATCTTGGCATTGTCATTCTCATCACGGTCAGCAGCCCTGACTGAAAATAATGAGGCACCTGGAGCATTGTTCTCAGTGATATAAAACGTATAGGGGTTCATGGAAAACTCTGGGACATTATCATTTACATCTGATACAATAACGGTGACGGTCTTTTCAGATGATAATGACGGTTGACCAGCGTCCTTAGCGATCAGAGTTATGTCATATTGAGACTGTTTTTCCCTATCGAGAGGTGATTTGGTTGTTAAAGAATACATATTATTTTTTAAAGATTGCGATAAAGCAAATGGAACGTCCTCCCTAATGGAACAAATAACTTTCCCATTGAGGCCAGAATCCAAATCACTGACACTAATAAGAGCAACTGTGGTTCCAGGTCTGGAATCTTCAGATATGGCGCTTGAAAATGAGGTCACTTCTATCTCAGGTGCATTGTCATTAATATCAACTATCTTTATTATTACACTTTTCTCTACAACGAGTGGGGCGGTACCTTTGTCTGAGGCCTGAATTTCAATTTCATATCTATCCTTTTTCTCATAATCAATTACGTCTTTCACAATAATCTCGCCTGTTAATTGGTTAATTTCGAACAGTTTGAATAATCTATTGTTTACACTGTTGCCAAATGAGTACACTACCTCTCCGTTTGTTCCATCATCCAAATCAGTCGCATTGACTTGTATGACAGTTGTACCGACTGGTACATTCTCACTCAATAGCACAGAGTAGACATCTTTAGTAAACACGGGAATGTTGTCATTTACATCAAGTACATTTACTCTAATATTCATATTTCCCGTCTTTGGTGGTTTCCCGCCATCTAAGGCAGTTAGCACCAGTGAGTGGCTCCCCATAGCCTCCCTGTCTAAAGACTTTTGCAACACCAGGATGGGGATTTTTCCATCATCTCCCTTATCCTTCACTTCCAATCGAAAGTGGTCATTGCTGCTCAGTCTATATTGTTGTACAGACAACTGATCACCATCTGGGTCGCGCGCGGCTTGTAGTTGAAATCGTTTTCCTGATAAAGTGGACTCTGACATTTCTAACAGTTTCTCTGTCTCGGGGAATGTGGGAGAATGGTCGTTTATATCAAGCACTTCGACTTCCACGTAATGGATTTCTAAAGGGGTTTCCAGCACGGTTTTCAGACTGATCAAACATGCGCTGCTCCGCTCACATACCTCTTCTCTGTCTATCTTTCTGTTTACATATAAAATACCATCGTTCTGATTCACATGGAAAAGGGGATCAGTAGAGCCAGAAACAATGCGATACCTCCTTTCTTTCAGTGTGTTCTTATCCAAGCCCAAATCTTTTGCTATATTCCCAACGACTGTTCCTTCTTTAGCTTCCTCTGGTACAGAATATCTTATTTGCGCCGAGGCCACGCTGCACAAAAGAAGCAAAGCAACCAGGAACGCGAACCACCGCTGTCGGCCCCTCCGTGGCTCGCATCCTCTTTGTTCCATGATGAAGCAAAAAAAAGTGCTAATCCTCCAGAAGAACTATGAAAGCTTAATGACGTTTACTCCCTCCAACATACTCCTAAATGTCAATATGCATTATCTCCCACTTACGCAGAAACATTCTGAGAAATGCTTGGGAATGATGACAAATGTTCCTGCGCATATAGGCTACTATAAAGCCACTGAGGGGTGGATCCAAGATCCTATGATGAAAAGGACTTTCTGAATCATTTTCTGCAGCGCACACTGACACCATGCGATCTCACAACTCGGTACAGGAGCATTGCAACCTAGGCTATAATCTATTCATCTCAAGATATAAGCAAGAATTATTTAATCATCCTCAACACACTGAAACATTGACCAGCCAACTGAAAAACCTTCAAATCAAAATGAAAGAAAGTCAGAAATGCATTAAAACGTTTGTCAAATAATTGCAAAATGTGAATCAACATTATTGTCATTCTCAAGCCGCTACCGCAGCACGAGTTGTGTGAATTCTAATTCAGCACCACGGAGAGCGACAGATCCCGTTTAAGAGACTTATTTCACTTTAAAATACTCCTATGGTCCTTTTATCTTCTACTCTGCCATTTGTGTGCATCGCAGACTGTTTTTAAGTCGCTTGATTCAATATTTAGATATTTGATATATTAATTGTATATGATTATAAACCAAGTGAACTTCAACCTCTAGTTTAACCACATTTGTCTTTTTGGAAACACACATCCCTGCATGGTTCTGGTGACTTATATTGTCATTGCGTGAGGGGCCGTGTTTTATTTAAATTATCATTCCCTTTTTATCAAAAAATAAATAAAATGAAAACACTATAGTCGCTCACACAAATCACTCACCAGACCCAGGGAAATTAGTCTAAAATGGGAAATAGGAGAGGGTGATTAAAAATAATATCAACAAGAAACTTTAAAAAATACCCCTTTAACGTAACACATTAGTTATTTTTGAGTTAATTCCAATTGAAAGCTGTAATTGTTGTTCACTGATGTTAATGTTACAAATTATGCTTAGAATATAAATAAATCTATCATGGTTAAAATGGAGTTTGAAGTTATAATGGGTTTGTATGGAAAGGGGCGGGGCAGCTGAAATTAATATCAAATGTATAAATACTCAATGGAGCAACTTAAAAACTGTCTGGGGTGTTCACATAAGCCTTAGTAGACGATAAAATGACCAATTTTTTTTAACTATATGGAATCGCGGATTTCCCGCCAGTTAGTGTGCCGGGCACCATATATGGTGGTCGGGGTGAGAGAACACGTGACAGTGACACCATCACGGATGGAGATCAATATTAAGCCCATATAGGAGATCCCTGATGTAATCAATATTGGCCAGCGACTCTACATCTGACTTCAAACCTCAAACCCTTAGATCTCCATATATGGAGCTGCCCTGTTCTGATCCTTCCCCATATATCCCTCTTCTTCGACCGATACCTGTCCATAAGTTATTAGTGCAGCCGGTACTAATAACGCGCCCGGCAGCCAGCGAAAACTAGAGTTCTTAACAGGCCCGACAATCATTAAGATCGTATATGCCACAGCGCTTGCCCACAGGCGTCTTACTGATTTTATTTTTCATATATATTGTATTTGAACGAAACAATTTTTTTTGTTATAGGTTATAGGTTATAGGTTTTGAGTTATAGGTTTGCGTTAGTCAAAAAACACATCAACCCTCTTACCTCTCCAGATGAATGCCTCTTGTCAGAAACCACTAGAGTATTCCCATTGCTTCCAGGAGCTATAGTGGATCCAATACTCATTCTGGGTCCAACTAACATGTACCTTCTGTCTCCAGATCTATACTGAATGCTGTGGCACAGTGTTCCGTCGTAATTTGTTTCTTGTAAATATTTAGAGGTGTAGTCCGCTGGTTTGGAGCACTGCATCACAATCAACATGATAATACTAATCAGGAAAAGGGTTGAAACTGACCCCAAAGTTATAATCAGGTAAAAAGCCACATTGTTCTCATCTTCATCTTTTGATACACTTTTAACATCAGAAGCTGCAAAGGCCTCTTTGGCCTCCATTACTTTGACAATCACAGTAGCTGTCGCTGAGAGTGAAACATTTCCATTGTCTTTTACCAGTATGACCAGTTTATGTTCAGCCTCGTCTGTCTCTGTGAATGAGCGAAGTGTTCTTATCTGTCCTGTATAGCGGTCCAAAGCAAACAGACTGTGGTCAGTAACTTCCTGCAGTGAATATAATAACCAGCCATTATATCCTATATCAGCATCATAGGCTCTCACTTTAGCGACCAAATGTCCTGGGTTCACATTACGAGGAGTCTCCTCCACACCTTCAGCAGTACCGTTAGCACTGACAGGGTACAAGATGACTGGAGCGTTGTCGTTCTGATCCAGAATATACATGTTCACTGTGACGTTGCTGCTAAGTGAAGGAGTTCCAGAGTCCGTGGCAACAACTTGGAACTGAAATGTTTTCAAAGTTTCAAAGTCAAAGTTCTTCAGCCCCATAATATCACCGCTTTCTGGATTAATATTTAGAAATGAAGCTGCTTTATTGTCAGTTGCTCCATTTCGTTGAATGTGATATAAAATAAGGGCATTATCTCCCTCGTCACGATCAGACGCCCTTACAGTAAACAATAATTGTCCTGGAGCATTGTTCTCACTAACATAGAAAGTATAGGGACTGCGTGAAAACTCAGGACTGTTGTCATTAACATCTGACACAATAACACTTATCGTCTTTTCAGATGATAGCACTGGTAGGCCAGCGTCCTTGGCCATTATAGTTATGTCATATTTAGTCTGTTTCTCTCTATCAAGAGGAGACTTTGTTATTAATGAATACATGTTGTCTTGCAAGGACGCTGTTAAATCAAAATTAACTTCCTCACTTATAGAACAAATAACTTTCCCATTGAGACCCGAGTCCAGATCACTGACACTAATAAGGGCCACTGTAGTTCCAGGTCTGGAATCTTCAGAGATGGCGCTTGAAAAGGAAGTCACTTCTATCACAGGTGCGTTGTCATTCACGTCAACTATTTTTATGATTACACTCTTTTCTGTGACAAGCGGAACACCGCCTTTGTCCGAGGCTTGAATTTCTAACACATATTTGTCTTTTTGCTCATAATCAATAAGACCCTTCACAACAATTTCACCTGTAACTGGGTTTATATCAAACAGTTTGAATAATCTTTCATTCATACTATTCCCGAAGGAATAAATTACCTCTCCATTGGGACCCTCGTCCAAATCAGTTGCATTTACTTGAATCACCTGTGTGCCTATGTCAGCATTTTCATCAAGTTGCACTGAATTAATTTCTTTGGAGAAAACAGGTGCGTTGTCGTTGACGTCTAATACGTCAACGATAATCTTCGTGTTACCTGATCTTGGTGGTTTACCTCCATCAGTTGCGGTCAGAATTAACGTGTGACTTTTAATAGCCTCTCTATCTAATGACTTTTGCAGCAGTAAAACGGGTGTTTTCACATCTCCTTTATCTTTCACTTCCAAACGGAAATGGTCATTCTGGCTGAGTTTATAATGCTGCACAGAAAATATACCACGATCAGAGTCGCTCGCAGCTTTCAACTGAAATCGTGTCCCTGGTATAGTGGACTCGAATATTTCTAATCGCCGTTCCTTCTCTGGGAAGCTCGGAGAATGGTCATTTACATCTAGCACCTCCACGGCGACATAATGGATCTCCAGTGGATTCTCCAAGACGGTTTTCAGGTTAATAATACACACGCTAGTGCGTTCGCACAGCTCTTCTCTGTCCAGTAATTTGTTCACGTATAGGACTCCATCGTTCTGATCAACTCGGAAAGGGTGGTCGTTGGAGCTAGACACAATTCTAAATCCCCTTCCTTTCAAACCGCCAACATCGAGCCCCAAATCCTTGGCTAGATTTCCAACAAAGGTTCCCTCCTTGACCTCTTCAGAGATTGTATATCGTATCTGAGCCACTGCTCCATTCCAGAAAAGAAACACAGCAATCGCGAAAGATATCCACCACTGTCGCCTCCCCCTTATAGCCACACTGCATCCTCTTTGTTCCATGATACAAATAGTGTTCCGTTAAAACGATAACAGTATTCAAATGTGAACGTCATCCGTCATTCTTAAAGACAAATGTGTTGCCTTGTTCCCTGCATAAATGGCAACTATGCAAATAGTCATTTGGAGAATGTGATGTGATCTCGCTGCTCACGCTGTTCTATACGGAAATGTTTAAACCACAACGAAAGGTTAACACCAGAAATGGGTGGAACCAAGTGCAGCCTATGAAAAAAAAAGCTAGGCTAAAATAATTGTTTCACTGGAACACTGACACCATGAGATCCTGAATCAGATTGCAGGTCATGTCAACATGTTATAATAATCACAGCCAGTATTGGTAATCAACAACTCAAACTGTTCCGAAGTATAATAGGCCAATCGCCATATTGATAATCTTGACATAACATAAGACTATTTTGAACCTATGCCTGATACCAACGAATCAGCACCATGGCCAGTGCCAAAGAAGTCATCCATGGCGGTGACACGGGTTAACACCACGTTTCAGTTTACGCAACCTATACTGAAGTTAAATATTTGCCTTAATTCTCTGAGAGAGAAATTCAGTTGGCAGCAAAAACATATATTTTACACCTCATATAGTGTGAGAGAGTCAAAGTAAAACAGCATTCACAGACACGTAAAAAAGGGGAAACAGAAAACAAACCAAAAAACACACTTTTAGTCGTGATATGCAGTCCACACAGACTGCCATTGGTGAATAAAATGTAGCCTATAATATAGGCTACATTCTATTCACCAATGGTGAATATAGGCATATATAGGCACTATATGTCCCAATTTCGAATACCTCCTTTCATAGACAAGGAGTGAACTTTTTTTCCCCTCCATTTTATTAAATGCGTTATTTCAAAAGTGATACTTCAAGGAAGGTCAGACTTAATTAATTGTTCACACAATTACTCTAATAATAGTAATGAATAGCTTCTGACCACTAAAGTATTCCCCAGAATATAATTTAGGGATATACACTAATTTGGGTCCAGCTAACATGTAGCCTATCGTTTTTCTTTAGAATGGTAAATATATTGAGGAATGGCTTGTGGATTTGGAACACTGAATTGCGATGACACTGGAAACCCAGTTTCAATTCACTCACATTTCGTTTCCAGACCAAGGACAGATGGGATAGATGGGGATTTCAGCACCAAGGACAGCTGTAATGCATGCTAGGCAGCTAGGGCATTTGAGGCACAAAACAGTCTATTCTAAAAGCTAATAAACAAATGGACTCACTTGGCAGCCTTCTGATTGGTCCCTGACTCCCTGTGACACCCTGACTGACGAGCCATGTTCTTCCACATAGCAGAGGTTGTTTATAATGACTTTGCTAAACTAATAATAAAAGACATATCCAGTTTGGAGAATGAATGAATGAATGAATGAATGAATGAATGAATGAATGAATGAATGAATGAATGAATGAATGAATTGAATATGCCTATCAATACAAGACAACAGGCTTTTCTCTTGTAGTGGGTCCATGGAGAGGGGATATTTGTCCAAAGCAACTGCATGGGCAGGACTTAAAAAGAGTCAGTTGTTATTTCAGTTAATATAGAGTTTTGCTGTGATGGCAATTTACACATTCAACAAAAGGATAGGGGGAATGCTATACGTTTATTTGTTTGTTTGTTTGTTTTAAATAAATTGTTCACAAAATTCATGAGTTTTCTTCGACGGGTGGCTGGCATCTCCCTTAGAGATAGGGTGAGAAGTTCAGTGACACGAGAAAGTTTCCTTTCCTTCGCCTGGAAAGGAGCCAGCTGAAGTGGTTCGGGCATCTGGTTAGGATGCTTCTCGGGCGCCTCCCTAGGGAGGTTCTCGATGCATGGCCCACTGGGAGGAGACCCCGGGGCAGACCAAGGCGCAGTTGGAGGAAACACATCGACTCACTGGCCTGGGAACGTCTCGGAATCCCCCAGGAGGACCTGGGGGATTCCGAGACGTTCCCAGGCCAGTGAGTCGATCTAATGTTGTCACTAATCACTAATGTTGCTCTGGTCACTAATGTTGCTCTGGAGAGGGAAGTCTGGAGCACTCTGGTGGAGCTGTTGCCCCCGCGACCCGACTACGGATAAGCGGTTGAAGATGGATGGATGTTTACAAAATTCCTCTTACCTCTCCAGATGCACACCTCCTGTCAGAGACCACTAGAGTATTCCCATTGCTTCCTGGAACTATAGTAGAACCTATACTCATTCTGGGTCCAACTAACATGTACCGTCTGTCTCCAGATCTGTACTGGATGCTGTGACACAGTGTCCCGTCATAATTTGTCTCTTGTAAATACTTGGAGGGATAGTCTGTGGATTTGGAGCACTGCATTATAACCAGCACAATGATGCTGATGATAAAAAGCACTGAAACTGAGCCCAAAGTTATAATCAAATAAAAAGCCACACTGTTTTCCTCGTCTTCATTTACAGCACTTTTAACATCAGATGCAGCAAAGGCCTCTTTGGGTTCCATTACTTTGACAATCACAGTAGCTGTTGCTGAGAGTGAAACGTTCCCATTGTCCTTTACCAATATGACCAGTTTATGTTCAGCCTCGTCTGTCTCTGTGAATGAACGAAGTGTTCTTATCTGTCCTGTATAGCGGTCCAAACCAAACAGACTGTGGTCAGTAACCTCCTGTAGTGAATATAATAGCCAGCCATTATATCCTATATCAGCATCATAGGCTCTCACTTTAGTCACCAAATGTCCTGGGTTCACATTACGAGGAATCTCCTCCACACCTTCAGCAGTACCGTTAGCACTGACTGGATACAAGATGACTGGAGCGTTGTCGTTCTGATCCAGAATGAATACATTCACTGTGACATTGCTGCTTAGTGACGGAGTTCCAGAGTCTGTGGCAACCACTTGGAATTTGAATGTTTTCAATGTTTCAAAGTCAAATGTTTTTAGCGCCAAAATGTCACCGTTTTCATGATTTATGTTTAAGTATGACGCAAGTTTTTCATTGGCTCCTTCCCTAGGAATATGATATGATATAACAGCATTATCACCTTCGTCATGATCATAGGCTTTTACCGAAAAAAACGACGCCCCGGGAGTGTTATTTTCAGCAACATAGAACGTATATGGATTTAGTAAAAACTCTGGAATATTGTCATTTACATCCGATAGAAGTACACTTATAGTTTTTAAAGATGACAAAGGTGGATGGCCTGTGTCTTTAGCAATAATTGTAATATCATAATATGATTGATGTTCTCTGTCTAATAGTGACTTAGTGACAAGAGAATACATGTTATTTTGTAAAGACGGGGTTAGTGTAAAAGGAACTGCCTGATCTATAAAACACGTAACTTTTCCATTGAGACCAGCATCAGAGTCTTTTACATTAATCAGTGCCACTGTGGTTCCTGGTTTGGAATCTTCGGGGAGGGCACGAGAAAAAGATGTCACTTCAATCTGAGGTGCATTGTCATTCACATCAATAATATCAATAATAATTGTTTTGTCTGTTGTCATTTTAGCTGTACCCTTGTCAGACGCTTGTATGTCAATTTCATATCTACTATTCTCTTCATAATCTATACCTCCTGATACAATTAGTTCTCCAGTCAACATATTTAAATCAAAACGCGCTCGTGCCTTTGCATCCACATCATTCCCAAAATAATATTCAACTTCTGCATTTGAGCCTTCGTCCAAATCCGTTGCATTTACTTGTATAACAGTTGTGCCTATAGGGGAATTTTCGTATAGTTTTACAGAGTATGAATCCTTTGTAAAGACAGGGGGATTATCATTAACATCTGACACATCGATAGTAATTCTCATTTCTCCCGACTTTGGAGGTTTACCTCCATCAATGGCGGTAAGCAGTAACACATGTCTCTTGACAGATTCTCTATCAAGTGGCTTTTGAAGGATTAATATAGGAGTTTTACGGTACTCGCCTCGATCTTTGACTTCTAAACGAAAGTGATCATTGTGATTTAATTTGTACTGCTGGACAGATAATAGTCCACTATCCGCGTCGTGCGCAGCTTGTAGTTGATATTTTGCTCCAGGTATAGCAGACTCAAAAACCTCTAGTTGTTTCTCTTTCTCTGGGAAGATAGGAGAGTGGTCGTTCACATCCAATACCTCCACTGAGACATAGTGGATCTCCAATGGGTTCTCTAGCACCGTTTTTAAGTCGATCAGACACGCACTGATTCGATCACACACATCCTCTCTGTCAATGTTTCGGTTTACATAGAGAATACCGTCCTCCTGATTAACTCGAAAAAGAGGCTCATTTGACCCGGCCACAATACGATATCCTCTCTGTTTCAGGGTGCTCTTATCCAGTCCAAGATCCTTAGCTATGTTGCCAACAACTGTCCCTTCTTTCACTTCTTCAGAAATGGAATATCTTATTTGTGCCGAGGCCTGCACGTTCCAGCAGGACAGAACCAACGCAGTAATTACGGTAACCATACCAGGTCGAACCCTCCATACCCTGCGTTCCCTTTGTTCCATGGTGTGATGAAGTGATGACATATAATCCAATTGAATTTAACTATTATGGCATTGCCACGCCTAATCTTGATACTGCAATCCACAGTGTAGGTCTATTTCTATTTTATATGACCAATTGTGTGGATAGTCCCATAACTCCCATTCAACGCCGTTGGCTAACAACAACCTCGTTTCATTCTTCCGATACCAACATTGCAACCAAATAAATGGGTGGACGCAAGTGAATGACGAAAGCCAATATATATCACGCACTATATACGTTCATATAGTGACACCATGCGTTCCACAACCGCAATAAGAGATAACAGAGTAATGGAAAACAGATGAGGAATGAATGATTGTACATAAATAATATAATGTTGATATTGCTTGCGTACAACAAAGTTGAGAGGCAAATCTGCTGTTATGCGAATGTTTTACAAACAAATGCGGGTGACATCAACATATTGTCTTCTTGGTCAAACAACACTAAGAATACTATTATCTGTATTATCAACTATTCATAACTATTTTAGTTGTTAAATTGTGACAATGTTGTCAGTGTTAACTTTATTATAAAAAATCTTATTTCTTTATTGCTCCGTAAAGCATTTTGAGGCGCATTTCATGCACCTCATAATAATAATAATAATAATAATAATTATTATTATTATTATTATTATTATTATTATTATTATTATAATAATTATAATTATAATTCACCAGTTGTTGGTCTCCTAGAGTTTCCCCATGGTTAAACCATTATTCTGCTTCCATCTGTTTGTCTCCAGATCTGTACTGGATGCTTTAGTATAGCTCAGTTATTTTTTTCTAATTTTCCAAAGTTCCATAATGTTATTAAATCTAAGATTACTGCATTACTCTAACACAGCTAGCTGTTGTGCAAAGCTAATTGCACAATTCCTGTAAAGTGCATTCAATTACAGATTGAACAGCTTAAGTTACAGTGATTTTAGGTAACATTTTTTATAGTATTTTCTTTTTTACATTTATTGAATATGAATATAGAAATTCCCAGAAATTCTGGGATAAATGGTCATGGTCCATGCATGAGGTCGATGTAGATAATGGAAAATGACGTAGTTGTAGATAATGTAGTAAAACTGTTATGGTCCTTTAATAAGAAATGGGTTTCAGCACCAAGGACAGCAACACGGAATTTGGGGGACTTTTTTGATGCCACACATGCGCAATGTCTTCTAAAACTTTAAAAGTAAAAAAATTGGTTAACATAATATGACCGAGTATATATTATGCGATGACAGAACAAAATGTTGTGTGCCATATAAATCAACAAGTAACAACATTCTCAGAAAAAAATGCAGTTATATAGACAAGGAGGCTGAAGGAGCTATGCCATTATGTATGTGTATTATATTGCTTACCTCTCCAGATGCTCGCCTCCTGTCAGGGACCACTAGTGTATTTCCATTGCTTCCTGGAACTATAGTAGAACCTATACTCATTCTAGGTCCAACTAACATGTACCGTCTGTCTCCGGATCTGTACTGGATGCTGTGACACAATGTGCCATCATAATTTGTCTCTTGTAAATGCTTAGAGGAATATTCTGTAGATTTAGTACATTGCATCGTGATCAAAACGATTATACTGATGAGAAAGAGTATTGAAACAGAGCCCAACGTTATGATCAGATAAAAAGCCATATTGTTCTCATCTTCATCTTTTGCTGCACTTTTAACATCTGAGGCTGCAAAAGCCTCTTTGGGCTCCACAACTTTGAGAGTCACAGTAGCTGTTGCTGAGAGTGAAACATTTCCATTGTCTTTTACCAGTATGACCAGTTTATGTTCAGCCTCGTCTGTCTCTGTGAATGAGCGAAGTGTTCTTATCTGTCCTGTATAGCGGTCCAAAGCAAACAGACTGTGGTCAGTAACTTCCTGCAGTGAATATAATAACCAGCCATTATATCCTATATCAGCATCATAGGCTCTCACTTTAGCCACTAAATGTCCTGCGTTCACATTACGAGGAATCTCCTCCAGACCTTCAGCAGTACCGTTAGCACTGATTGGATACAAGATGGCTGGAGCGTTATCGTTCTGATCCAGAATGAACACATTGACTGTGACATTACTACTTAGTGATGGAATTCCAGAGTCCGTGGCAACAACTTGGAATTGAAATGTTTTCAAAGTTTCAAAGTCAAAACCTTTTAATGCCAAAATGTCTCCATTTTCAGAGTTGATGTTAAGTATTGATGCCAGTTGGTTTTCTTCACTTCCATGTCTCAAAATATTATATGAAATAACAGCATTATCACCTTCATCAAGGTCAGAGGCCTTGACTGAAAATAATGAGGCACCTGGAGCATTATTTTCAGTCACATAAAATGTATAGGGACTTGAGGTAAACTGTGGGTTATTATCATTCACGTCTGATACGAGAACACTTATTTTCTTTTCAGATGTCAAGGATGGATCACCTGCATCTTTAGCAACTATTGTAACATCATACAAAGATCTGTGTTCTCTGTCCAACTGTGACTTAGTGACTACAGCAAACATATTGTCTTGTATTGAAGGGGATAATGTAAAAGGAACATCATCTTTGATTGTGCAAATAACTTTGCCATTAATGCCAGAGTCCAGATCAGTAACACTTATCAGTGCCACAGTTGTTCCAATCCTTGCTTTCTCAGGAACAGAGTTGGAAAATGAAGTCACTTCTATCTCAGGAGCATTATCATTAATATCAATTATAGTTATTGTTACACTTTTATCAGAGGTTAAAGGAACGTGTCCTTTATCAGAAGCTTGTATGTCAATATCATAGCTCTTACTTTCTTCAAAATCTATCAAACCAGTTACTTTAATTTCACCAGTGATGGGATTCACACTAAACAGATTCAATAATTTTAAATCAACTTCGTTGCCAAATGAATATGTTATTTCACCGTTGGCACCCTGATCCAAATCCGTTGCATTGACCTGAATCACTATAGTGCCAATTGGGGAATTTTCCCTTAATGATGTAGCATACGTCTCTTTATTAAAAACAGGTGAGTTGTCATTAACATCAAGTACATCCACGTGAATTACTAAAGTCCCAGACCTGACCGGTTTACCTCCATCAATGGCTGTAAGCAGAAGCGTATGTTTCCCTGCCGTTTCTCTATCCAGCTGTTTTTGTAAAATTAAAAATGGTATTTTACGATCTTCCCCTCTGTCCTTAACTTCAACTCTAAAATTCTCATTGGGGCCTAGTTTGTATTGTTGAACAGAAAACTGTCCGCCGTCAGAATCACGCGCAGCTTGGAGCTGGAATCTCGCTCCTGGCATTGCGGACTCAGAAATCTCAAGCCTTTTCTCCTTCTCTGGAAAAGTGGGAGCGTGATCATTTACATCAAGCACTTCCACCGCGACATAATGTATTTCTAATGGGTTTTCTAACACGGTTTTCAGGTTGATCAAACACGTACTGCTCCGTTCACACACTTCCTCCCTGTCAATGTTTCTCTTCACGTACAATATGCCATCATTTTGATTCACCTCAAAGAGAGGTTCAACTGATCCTGCTACAATGCGATACCCCCTGTCTTTTAATGTGGTCTTATCGAGGCCCAAATCCTTAGCTATATTCCCGACGACTGTCCCTTCTTTCACTTCTTCTGATATAGAATATCGAATCTGAGCTGATGCTCCGCTCCACAAAATATCGACTAAGATGGTAACGACCATCCACCACCGTATATCCCTCCATGTATCGTATCCTCTTTGTTCCATGATTAGTGGTTAAAAACAAATCTGTCCTAAAAGGTGAAGATCGCTTCAAGCAGTCATTGTATGTCACATTACAAAGCGTAGTCCAGGGTACACGCGTTCTCGAGTGATGACATTCAAATTATTATATTCCTTGTCAGCTGCAATCACGCTGGCGTTATAGAAATAACGAGCCCTGTTATGCGCGGCCTATATAAATATCGTGACGAAAGCACGACTCTGTACCCAACCTACACTGACACCGTGTGTCAGAATGAAAATCTTCTATATCTGACGAGGATAGTGTTCACATAAACCATAAGAACAAATCAAATTTGAAGACTGTTAACAAAATAAATGACACATTTGTATGATTCTATAGATAACGTTATGGTAAATCATGGTACGATATGTTCTCAACACATTCACTCCACTCCATGTCCATGTCCTTGTCCTCGTTCAACACGCAAAGGTTTGCCAAGCCAAGTGCCATCATTCAGTGTATTTCAGCACCAAGGACAGCGACATATAGTGCAAAACATAAAGCTTGCAAGCACAAGAACAGGAGGGCGGACACATGCCAACATCAAGTGTGCTTTGATTCTAGTTGGCCACTGGCACCTTCAAAATATTACAATATCAAATGGTACTGAACAATGTAACTTGTAGCCATAGTTAGTATGGGCAAAGCGAAACAGCAACATGCACCATAGAATATAAACAGTAAAGAAAACAGATATTATTATATATTATTAATAATAATAATAATAATAAAGTTTATAATCAGTCCAAAGCTTGTGCAATAGCTCAGAATTTAACTTTCCAGGGTCGACAAAATAATTCATGTTCATGTAGCCAAGACTCTTTCAATTTGCACTTAGCCAATTAGACGATGGCGTGTATGCTCAACGACCTGTCAATCATTCACTATTATAATGCACATATGGAGTGCAATGCCAACACTCTGTAATACTTGAACTGTTATTCTTTTCAACTTGATCTAAAGTTATTGACATTTTATAGAAAAAAAAAGGCAACAGGTGTTCATGCAATAAATGTGGTGGAATTAATTTAGTTCCATGGACAGTTATTTAGGTTGTATGCATGCTGGTGTAGCCTACTTGTATAATATAAATACTGGTACATACACAGCAATAAAAGCAAACTGTTCAGATCCAAAATAATGCACTATATTAATGTAAAAATATCCCTGTATAATCCACACACAACAACACAGCAAACAGAAGCCTTATGTGTATTCCTTACCTCTCCAGATGCACACCTCCTGTCAGGGACCACTAGTGTATTTCCATTGCTTCCTGGAACTATAGTAGAACCTATACTCATTCTGGGTCCAACTAACATGTACCGTCTGTCTCCAGATCTGTATTGGATGCTGTGACACAGTGTTCCATCATAATTGGTCTCTTGTAAATGCTTAGAAGAATAGTCTGTAGATTTAGTACATTGCATTGTGATTAAAACAATTATACTGATGAGGAAGAGTGTTGAAACAGAGCCCAATGTTATGATCAGATAAAAAGCTATATTGTTCTCATCCTCATCTTTTGCTGCACTTTTAACATCAGAAGCAGCAAAAGCCTCTTTGGGCTCCACAACTTTGACAGTCACAGTAGCTGTTGCTGAGAGTGAAACATTTCCATTGTCTTTCACCAGTATGACCAGTTTATGTTCAGCCTCGTCTGTCTCTGTGAATGAGCGAAGTGTTCTTATCTGTCCTGTATAGCGGTCCAAAGCAAACAGACTGTGGTCAGTAACTTCTTGCAGTGAAAATAATAGCCAGCCATTATATCCTATATCAGCATCATAGGCTCTCACTTTAGCCACCAAATGTCCTGCATTTACATTACGAGGAATCTCCTCCACACCTTCAGCAGTACCGTTAGCACTGACTGGATACAAGATGACTGGAGCGTTGTCATTCTGATCCAGAATGTACACATTCACTGTGACATTACTACTTAGTGATGGAGTTCCAGAGTCCGTGGCAACAACTTGGAAATGAAATGTTTTCAAAGATTCAAAGTCAAAACCTTTTAATGCCAAAATGTCTCCATTTTCAGAGTTGATGTTAAGTATTGATGCCAGTTTGTTTTCTTCACTTCCATGTCTCAAAATATGATATGAAATAACAGCATTATCACCTTCATCAAGGTCAGAGGCCTTGACTGAAAATAATGAGGCGCCTGGAGAATTATTCTCAGTGACATAAAACGTATAGGGGCTTGAGGTAAACTGTGGGTTATTATCATTCACGTCTGATACGACAACACTTATTTTATGTTCAGATGTCAAGGATGGATCACCTGCATCTTTAGCAACTATTGTAACATCATACAAAGATCTGTGTTCTCTGTCCAACTGTGACTTAGTGACTACAGCAAACATGTTTTCTTGTATTGAAGGGGATAAAGTAAATGGAACATCATCTTTGATTGTGCAAATAACTTTGCCATTAATGCCAGAGTCCAGATCAGTAACACTTATCAGAGCCACAGTTGTTCCAATCCTTGCATTCTCAGGAACAGAGTTGGAAAATGAAGTCACTTCTATCTCAGGAGCATTATCATTAACATCAATTACAGTTATTCTTATGCTTTTATCAGATGTTAGAGGAACTTGTCCTTTATCAGAAGCTTGTATGTCAATATCATAGCTCGTACTTTCTTCAAAATCTACCAAACCAGTGACTTTGATTTCACCATTGATGGGATTCACACTAAACAGATTCAATAATTTTAAATCAACTAGGTTACCAAATGAATATGTTATTTCGCCATTAGCACCCTGATCCAAATCCGTTGCATTGACCTGAATCACTACAGTGCCAATTGGAGTATTTTCCCGTAAGGATGTAGCATACGTCTCTTTATTGAAAACAGGTGAGTTGTCGTTAATATCAAGTACATCCACGTGAATTACTAAAGTCCCAGACCTGGCCGGTTTACCTCCATCAATGGCTGTAAGCAGAAGCCTATGTTTCCCTGCCGTTTCTCTATCCAGCTGTTTTTGTAGAACTAAAAATGGTATTTTACGATCTTCCCCTCTGTCCTTAACTTCAACTCTAAAATTGTCATTATGGCCTAATTTGTATTGTTGAACAGAAAACTGTCCGCCGTCAGAATCACGCGCAGCTTGGAGCTGGAATCTCGCTCCTGGCATTGCCGACTCAGAAATCTCAAGCCTGTTCTCCTTCTCTGGGAAAGTGGGAGCGTGATCATTTACATCAAGCACTTCCACCGCGACATAATGTATTTCTAATGGGTTTTCTAACACGGTTTTCAGGTTGATCAAACATTTACTGCTCCGTTCACACACTTCCTCCCTGTCAATGTTTCTCTTCACGTACAATATGCCATCATTTTGATTCACCTCAAAGAGAGGTTCAACTGATCCTGCTACAATGCGATAACCCCTGTCTTTTAATGTGGTCTTATCGAGGCCCAAATCCTTAGCTATATTCCCGACGACTGTCCCTTCTTTCACTTCTTCAGATATAGAATATCGAATCTGAGCTGATGCTCCGCTCCACAAAATATCCACTAAGATCGTAACGAGCATCCACCACCGTATATCCCTCCATGTATCGTATCCTCTTTGTTCCATTATTAATGGTTAAAAACAAATTTGTCCTAAAAGGTGAAGATCGCTTCAAGCAGTCATTGTATGTCACATTACAGAGCATAAAGTCCAAGGTACACGTTCTCGAGTGATGAAATTCAAATATTATATTCCTTGTCAGCTGCAATCACGCTGGCGTTATAGAAACAACGAGTTCTGTTATGGGCGGCCTAACAATATCTTGACGAAAGCACGACTCTGTACCCAACCTACACTGACACCGTGTGTCAGAAATAAAATCTGCGATATCTGACGAGGATAGTGTTAACATAAACCATAAAAACAAATAAAAGTTGAAGACTTAACAAAATCAAGGACACATTTCTATATTATATGTATGGATTATATATAGAACGTTATGATGAGATCCAGTAGAATTAAATGGTACGATATGTTCTCAACACATTAACTCCACTCCATTTCCATGTCCTTGCCCTCGTTCAACACGTAAAGGTTTGCCAAGCCAACTGCCATCATTCAGTGTGTTTCAGCACCAAGGACAGCGACATATAGTGCCTTTTGGAACAAAGCTTCAGCTTGCAAGCGCAAGAACAGGAGGGCGGACACAAACTCAAGCCAACATCATGTGTGGTATGATTCTAGTTGGGCACTGGTACCTTCAAAATATCACAATATCAAATGGTACTGTTTACAATGTAACTTGTAGTGCCATAGTTAGTATGGGCAAAGCGAAACATAGCAACATGCACCATATAATATAAACAGTAAAGGTGCCAACTAATATATGATCAGAAAACAGATATTATTATTATTATTATTGTTATAAAAGTTTATAATCAGTCCAAAACTTGTGCGAAAGCTCAGAATTTAGCTTTCCCCTAGTCAAAACAATTCCATTCAACCATTAACCGTGGTCATGTAGCCAAGACTCTTTGAATTTGCACTTAAACAATTAGACGATGGCGTGTAGGCTCAACTACCTGTCAATCATTCCCTATTATTATGAGCATATGCTAAGGAGTGTAATGCCCAAACTCTGTCATACTTGAACTATGTTATTCTTTTCAACTTGATCTAAAGTTATTGAAATATTATAGAAAATAAAAAGCAACAGGTGTTTATACAGAAAATATAGTGTATTTAGTTCCATGGACTGTTATTCATGTATGCTGGACTGGTGTACCCTATGTATATTATGAATACTAGTACATACACCAAATTAAAAGCAAACTGTTCAGATCCAAAATATTGCATTATATCAATTTAATATATACCTGTATAATCCACACACAACAACAGAGCAAACAGAAGTCTTATGTGTATTCCTTACCTCTCCAGATGCTCGCCTCCTGTCAGGGACCACTAGTGTATTTCCATTGCTTCCTGGAACTATAGTAGAACCTATACTCATTCTGGGCCCAACTAACATGTACCGTCTGTCTCCGGATCTGTACTGGATGCTGTGACACAATGTGCCATCATAATTTGTCTCTTGTAAATGCTTAGAGGAATAGTCTGTAGATTTAGTACATTGCATCGTGATCAAAACGATTATACTGACGAGGAAGAGTATTGAAACAGAGCCCAACGTTATGATCAGATAAAAAGCCATATTGTTCTCATCTTCATCTTTTGCTGCACTTTTAACATCTGAGGCTGCAAAAGCCTCTTTGGGCTCCACAACTTTGACAGTCACAGTAGCTGTTCCTGAGAGTGAAACATTTCCATTGTCTTTTACCAGTATGACCAGTTTATGTTCAGCCTCGTCTGTCTCTGTGAATGAGCGAAGTGTTCTTATCTGTCCTGTATAGCGGTCCAAAGCAAACAGACTGTGGTCAGTAACTTCCTGTAGTGAATATAATAACCAGCCATTATATCCTATATCAGCATCATAGGCTCTCACTTTAGCCACTAAATGTCCTGCATTTACATTACGAGGAATCTCCTCCAGACCTTCAGCAGTACCGTTAGCACTGACAGGATACAAGATGAATGGAGCGTTGTCGTTCTGATCCAGAATGAACACATTCACTGAAACATTACTACTTAGTGATGGAGTTCCAGAGTCCGTGGCAACAACTTGGAATTGAAATGTTTTCAAAGTTTCAAAGTCAAAACCTTTTAATGCCAAAATGTCTCCATTTTCAGAGTTGATGTTAAGTATTGATGCCAGTTTGTTTTCTTCACTTCCATGTCTCAAAATATGATATGAAATAACAGCATTATCACCTTCATCAAGGTCAGAGGCCTTGACTGAAAATAATGAGGCGCCTGGAGCATTATTCTCAGTCACATAAAATGTATAGGGACTTGAGGTAAACTGTGGGTTATTATCATTCACGTCTGATACGACTACACTTATTTTATGTTCAGATGTCAAAGGTGGATCACCTGCATCTTTAGCAACTATTGTAACATCATACAAAGATCTGTGTTCTCTGTCCAACTGTGACTTAGTGACTACAGCAAACATATTGTCTTGTATTGAAGGGGATAAAGTAAATGGAACATCATCTTTGATTGCGCAAATAACTTTGCCATTAATGCCAGAGTCCAGATCAGTAACACTTATCAGTGCCACAGTTGTTCCAATCCTTGCATTCTCAGGTACATTGTTGGAAAATGAGGTCACTTCTATCTCAGGAGCATTATCATTAACGTCAATTATAGTTATTGTTACACCTTTATCAGATGTTAAAGGAACGTGTCCTTTATCAGAAGCCTGTATATCAATATCATAGCGCTTACGTTCTTCAAAATCTATCAAACCAGTTACTTTGATTTCACCATTGATGGGATTCACACTGAACAGATTAAATAATTTTAAATTAACTAGGTTGCCAAATGAATATGTTATTTCACCGTTGGCACCCTGATCCAAATCTGTTGCATTGACCTGAATCACTATAGTGCCAATTGGAGAATTTTCCCTTAATGATGCATCATACGTCTCTTTATTGAAAACAGGTGAGTTGTCATTAACATCAAGTACATCCACGTGAATGACTAAAGTCCCAGACCTGGCCGGTTTACCTCCATCAATGGCTGTAAGCAGAAGCATATGTTTCCCTGCCGTTTCTCTATCCAGCTGTTTTTGTAGAACTAAAAATGGTATTTTACTATCTTCCCCTCTGTCCTTAACTTCAACTCTAAAATTATTATTATGGCCGAGTTTGTATTGTTGAACAGAAAACTGTCCCCCGTCAGAATCATCCGCAGCTTGGAGCTGGAATCTCGCTCCTGGCATTGCGGACTCAGAAATCTCAAGCCTGTTCTCCTTCTCTGGGAAAGTGGGAGCGTGATCATTAACATCAAGCACTTCCACCGCGATATAATGTATTTCTAACGGGTTTTCTAACACGGTTTTCAGGTTGATCAAACACGTACTGCTCCGTTCACACACTTCCTCCCTGTCAATGTTTCTCTTCACGTACAATATGCCATCATTTTGATTCACCTCAAAAAGAGGTTCAACTGATCCTGCTACAATGCGATACCCCCTGTCTTTTAATGAGGTCTTATCGAGGCCCAAATCCTTAGCTATATTCCCGACGACTGTGCCTTCTTTCACCTCTTCAGATATAGAATATCGAATCTGAGCTGATGCTCCGCTCCACAAAATATCCACTAAGATCGTAACGACCATCCACCACCGTATATCCCTCCATGTATCGTATCCTCTTTGTTCCATTATTAGTAGTTAAAAACAAATTTGTCCTAAAAGATGAAGATCGCTTCAAGCAGTCATTGTATGTCACATTACAGAGCGTAGTCCAAGGTACACGTTCTCGAGTGATGACATTCAAATATATATTATATTCCTTGTCCACTGCAATAAAGCTGGCGTTATAGAAACAACGAGCCCTGCTATGGGCGGCCTATAGAAATATCGTGACGAAAGCACGACTCTGTACCCAATCTACACTGACACCGTGTGTCAGAATGAAAATCTGCGATATCTGGCGAGGATAGTGTTCACATAAATAAACCATAACAACAAATACAAGTTGAAGACTGTCTACAAAATAAAGGACACATTTTTATATTAAATGTATGGATTCTATAGATAACGTTATGGTGAGATGCAGACAGTATAGAATTAAATGGTACGATATGTTCTCAACACATTCACTCCACTCCATGGCTTATGTCCTCGTTCAACACGCAAACGTTTGCCAAGCCAACTGCTATCATTGCAGTGTATTTCAGCACCAAGGACAGCGACACGTGTATAGTGCCTTTTGCAACATCTATAAGCTTCATATCAGTTTCCAAGCACAAGAACAGGAGGGCGGACACAAACTCATGCCAACATCATGTGTGGTTTGATTCCAGTTGGGCACTGGCACCTTCAAAATATTTGATATCAAATGGTACTGAACAATGTAACTTGTATATAGTGCCATAATTAGTATATAGGCAAAGGGAAACAAAGGAACATGCACCATATAAAATAAACAGTAAAGGTGCCATCTAAGATCAGAAAACAATTATTATTATTATTATTATTATTATTATTATTATTATTACCCTTGTTATTACCCTTGTTATTACCCTTGTTATTATTATTATACAAGTTTATAATCAGTCCAAAGCTGAAAGCTCAGAATTTAGCTTTCCCACGTGGTCAAAACTATTCCATTCAACCATTAACCATGGTGATGTAGCCAAGACTCTTTGATTTAGCACATTGATAGCGTGTATAGGCTCAACTACCTGTCAATCATTCCCTATTATAGCTGAACATATGCTAAGGAGTGTAATGCCCCAACTCTGTAATACTTGAACTGTTATAATTTTCAACTTGATCTTAAAGTTTTTGAAAGTTTATGGAAAATATAAAGGAACGGGTGTTTATGCAATAAATATAGTGGAATTAATTTTGTTCCATGGACAGTGATTATGAATGCTGCACTGGTGTAGCCTACTTGTATAATATGAATAGTAGTACATACACCGAATTAAAAGCAAACTGCCAATAGCCTACATGTTAAAAATATCCCTGTATAATCCACACACAACACAGCAAACAGAAGTATTATGTGTATTCCTTACCTCTCCAGATGCACGCCTCCTGTCAGGGACCACTAGTGTATTTCCATTGCTTCCTGGAACTATAGTAGAACCTATACTCATTCTGGGTCCAACTAGCATGTACCGTCTGTCTCCGGATCTGTACTGGATGCTGTGACACAGGGTGCCATCATAATTTGTCTCTTGTAAATGCTTAGAGGAATATTCTGTAGATTTAGTACATTGCATTGTGATTAAAACGATTATACTGATGAGAAAGAGTGTTGAAACAGAGCCCAACGTTATGATCAGATAAAAAGCCATATTGTTCTCATCTTCATCTTTTGCTGCACTTTTAACATCAGATGCTGCAAAGGCCTCTTTGGGCTCCACAACTTTGACATTCACAGTTGCTGTTGCTGAGAGTGAAACATTTCCATTGTCCTTTACCAGTATGACCAGTTTATGTTCAGCGTCGTCTGTCTCTGTGAATGAGCGAAGCGTTCTTATCTGTCCTGTATAGCGGTCCAAACCAAACAGACTGTGGTCAGTAACTTCCTGCAGTGAATATAATAACCAGCCATTATATCCTATATCAGCATCATAGGCTCTCACTTTAGCTACTAAATGACCTGCGTTTACATTACGAGGAATCTCCTCCACACCTTCAGCAGTACCGTTAGCACTGACTGGATATAAGATGACTGGAGTGTTGTCGTTCTGATCCAGAATGAACACGTTCACTGTGACATTGTTGCTTAGTGGTGGAATTCCAGAGTCTGTGGCAACAACTTGGAACTGAAATGTTTTCAACGTTTCAAAATCAAAACTTTTTAGCGACAAAATATCTCCACTTTCAGGGTTGATGTTAAGAATTGATGCCAGTTTGTTTCCTTCACTTCCACGTCTAAACATATGATATGTAATAACAGCATTATCACCCTCATCAAGGTCAGAGGCCTTGACTGAAAATATAGATGCAGCTGGAGCATTATTCTCTGGAACATAAAATGTATAGGGGCTCGAGTTAAACTGTGGATAGTTGTCATTCACATCTGATACGACAACGCTTATTTTCTTTTCAGATGTCAAAGGTTGATCACCTGCATCTTTTGCAACTATTGTAACATCATACAAAGACTTGTGTTCTCTGTCCAACTGTGACTTGGTGACTACAGCAAACATGTTTTCTTGTAGTGACGGGGATAATGTAAAAGGAACATCTTCTTTGATTGTGCAAACAACTTTGCCATTAATGCCAGAGTCCAGATCAGTAACACTTATCAGAGCCACAGTTGTTCCAATCCTTGCATTCTCCGGAACAGAGTTGGAAAATGATGTCACTTCTATCTCAGGAGCATTATCATTAACATCAATTACATTTATTCTTATGCGTTTATCAGATGTTAAAGGAACTTGTCCGTTATCAGAAGCCTGTATATCAATATCATAGCGCTTACTTTCTTCAAAATCTATCAAACCAGTAACACTGATTTCACCAGTGATGGGATTCACACTAAATAAATCCAGTAATTTTATATCAACTTCGTTACCAAATGAATATGTTATTACACCGTTGGTACCCTGATCCAAATCAGTTGCATTGGCCTGAATCACTAATGTGCCAGCAGGAGCATTTTCCCTTATTGCTGTAGTATATGTATCTTTAATGAAAACTGGTGAGTTGTCATTAACATCAAGTACTTCCACGCGTATTTCTAAATTGCCAGATTTTGGTGGCTTGCCTCCATCAATAGCCGTTAAAAGAAGCCTATGTTTTACAGCCGTTTCTCTATCTAGCTGTTTTTGTAGTACTAAAAATGGAACTTTACGGTCGTCCCCTCTGTCCTCAACTTCCACTCTGAAATGTTCGTTATGGCTGAGCTTATATTGTTGAACGGAAAATTGCCCTCCGTCTGGATCACGTGCAGTTTGGAGTTGAAATCTGGCTCCTGGTAATACGGATTCAAAAATCTCTAGTAGCTTCTCTTTCTCAGGGAAAATGGGAGCGTGATCATTTATATCGAGCACTTCCACTGAAACATAATGGATCTCCAGCGGATTCTCTAAAACGGTTTTCAGGCTGATCAAACACGTACTGCTCCGTTCACACACTTCCTCTCTGTCAATTTGTCTCTTCACATACAATATACCATCATTTTGATTTACTTCGAAAAGGGGTTCAGTAGATCCTCCCACAATTCGATATCCTCGGTCTTTCAACATAGTTCTTTCGAGACCCAAATCCTTAGCTATATTCCCGACGACAGTCCCTTCCTTCACTTCCTCAGATATAGAATATCTAATTTGAGCTGAAGCTCCGCTACACAACATATCCACCACGACAATAAAGGCGATCCACCACCGTGCAGCTCTCCATCTTCTTTGTTCCATGATGACAGTGTATACAGGCTATAAAATAAAAATTATCCCAAAGGTGTTGTGGAATTATGAAGCATTGTATGTCAAATTTCAAAACGTTGTCCAATATTCTTTCTCTGCAGAGTGATGAAAATGATGTAGGCCTACATACTCCATAAGAACAGCAAATACGAGTAGCCTAATTGTGGCGTTGCAGAAACGAGTCAGTTATTAGAGGAGGACCTAAACTATCAGAGACCAACGATTCTGTAAGCAACGTACACTGACACCAAGCGATACAACGAAACGTTGCACTGACCACATAAGACTTTGGACACACATTTTAAAAATAGATAACAAAATCGGACCATAGATTGCCCCGTCCGTCTTCAATAACTTTTGTGTAAGTGTATGCAGTATGCTTCAGTAGATCTCATTATACATTTTTAAAAGACATTCATGTTTAAATATTGTGGAAAACCTTCCGCAAGAATTAAAGGTTGCTATGTAATAAATAAAGTATGCATGCCCTTTATTTTATCTAAAATTAGGCCTACGTTATTAGCTACGTTAATACGCCATTGAGCGGCCTGATTGTAATAGGCTTACGTTTGGAAAATGGGTCCTCACAAGCACTGCATTTCAAACTGAAAATTTAACTTCAATTTAATTCTATTAAATATTGTATACAGACCTATTGTCAAATAATTTCAGATACACTTTGTAACTATAGGCTTGTCACAACTTGACATTTTCAATTGACAATAAAGTATAACAGTATAGAGTCTATCAATGACAGCAGCCATTCATATTGGGGACTGTGATAAAAGTGATTTAAAAAACTGCCAAAGTCTCCGAAGGTAACATAAAATAAATTGCATGGCTACTGTTGACAATGGAAAATGTGTGTTTCAGTACCATGGACAGCAGCCCTCATATTGGTAACCGCAGTTCATATAGAATTATAGATAGGCCGTAGGCTATGTGATTTCTGAGTAAGCCTATACCTATGTACATTTCCTAGCCAACCACACTGTTTCTATTTGCAGTTAGTCAATGAGGCGATGAGGCGACTACACATTTCTTTCATAGTAGACTGAGGGTAAGTTTGCTTGAGTTTAATCCCGACGCACAAATCTGTAACTGTTATATGTTAGAGATGTGTAGGTTAAAAGGCATTACTCTTTTTAACTTGGTGAGTGTGTGTGTGTGTGTGTGTGTGTGTGTGTGTGTGTGTGTGTGTGTGTGTGTGTGTGTGTGTGTGTGTGTGTGTGTGTGTGTGTGTGTGTGTGTGTGTGTGTGTGTGTGTGTGTGTGTGTGTGTGCGTGCGTGCGAAAATACATCTCAGATCCTAAATGAAACAATGATATGCACAAGTTAATATTGCACATATTTATACTCATTTAAGGATTTGATCGTAAAGACACAAACGCAATTAAAGAAGAAGTCAAGCATGGTTATGTATTTCTTACCTCACCAGATGCACGCCTCCTGTCAGGGACCACTAGTGTATTTCCATTGCTGCCTGGAACTATAGTAGAGCCTATACTCATTCTGGGTCCAACTAACATGTAGCGTCTGTCTCCGGATCTGTACTGGATGCTGTGACACAGAGTTCCATCATAATTTGTCTCTTGTAAATATTTAGACGAATAGTCTGTAGATTTAGAGCACTGCATTGCAATCAACACAATGATACTGATGATAAAAAGCATTGAAACTGAGCCCAAAGTTATGATCAAATAAAACGACACGTTGTCCTCTTCATCTTTTGCTGCACTTTTAACATCAGAAGCTGCAAAAGCCTCTTTGGGCTCGACAACCTTCACAACCATAGTAGCTGTTGCTGAGAGTGAAACATTTCCATTGTCTTTTACCAGTATGACCAGTTTATGTTCAGCCTCGTCTGTCTCTGTGAATGAGCGAAGTGTTCTTATATGTCCTGTATAGCGGTCCAGAGCAAACAGACTGTGGTCAGTGACTTCCTGAAGTGAATACAACAACCAGCCGTTATATCCTATATCAGCATCATAGGCTCTCACTTTAGTCACCAGATGCCCTGCGTTCACATTACGAGGAATCTCCTCCACACCTTCAGCAGTACCGTTAGCACTGGCTGGATACAAGATGGCTGGAGCGTTGTCGTTCTGATCCAGAATGAATACATGCACTGTAACGTTACTACTTAGCGACGGAGTTCCAGAATCTTTGGCAACAACTTGGAAATCAAAAGTTTTTACTGTTTCAAAGTCAAAGCCTTTCAGTGCCAATATTTCTCCATTTTCAGAATTGATATTTAAAAACGGTGATACTTTATTTTTATCACTGCCATCTCTAGCAATATAATACGAAATTAATGAGTTTTGATTCTCATCTGTGTCAAAAGCTCTAACTGAACATATTACTGCTCCTGGAGGATTATTCTCGGTAACATAGAATATATAGGGGCTCAGTGAAAACACTGGACTGTTATCATTAACATCTGACACTATAACACTTATTGTCGTCATAGATGACAAGGCCGGTTCACCTGCATCTTTAGCAACTATTGTTATATCATATTGAGGCTGCTTCTCTCTGTCCAAAAGGGCCTTGGTTACTATGGCGTACATATTATCTTGTATTGAAGGAGTTAAAGTAAAAGGGACTTCGTTGCTGATGTAGCCAACAACCTTCCCGTTCAGTCCAGAGTCCAAGTCGGTAATGCTGATGAGAGCCACTGTTGTTCCGGGTCTGGAATCTTCAGAGATAGCACTAGACATGGATGCGACCTCAATCTGTGGTGCGTTGTCATTTACGTCCACAATTTTAATGAAAACGATTTTGTCTGTTGTCAGTGGAACTGAACCCTTATCAGAGGCCTGTATATCAACAGCAAAGCTTTCTTCCCCCTCGAAATCAATGAGTCCTTTAACAGAAATATCTCCCGAATTCGAATCTATATTAAAGAGTTCCCGCACTTTGCTATTTGCATTGCGACCAAACGAATAAAACACCTCTCCATTCAGACCCTCATCCATGTCGGATGCATTCACTTGAATGACCTTTGTGCCAATTAGGGAGTTTTCATTCAGTGTTACAGAGTATACCTCTTTATTGAAAACTGGCATATTGTCATTTACATCCAAAACATCTATGGATAGTTGTACCGTTCCAGACAATGGAGGCTTACCCCCGTCTATTGCTGTAAGTAGCAGTTGATGACGACTACTAGTTTCTCTGTCCAATTGTTTGTGTAAATATAAAATTGGAACTTTTCCATCCTTGCCTCTATCACTAAGCTCCAAGCGGAAATGGTCATTGGAGCTAAGTTTATATTGCTGCACAGCGTTCACGCCACCATCGGCATCGCGTGCAGCCTGCAACTGAAATCGTGCGCCTGGCAGCGCGGACTCTGAAATCTCGAGCTCCCTTTCATTCTCTGGGAAGCTGGGAGAATGGTCATTAACATCCAGTATCTCCACTCCAACATAATGTATTTCCAGTGGGTTCTCCAGTACCGTTTTCAGATTGATGAGACATACACTGACCCGTTCACATACCTCTTCTCGGTCTATTATACGTTTCACATAAAGCATCCCATCATTCTGATTGACGTGAAACAATGGCTCAGTTGATCCAGACACAATACGGAACCTTCTCTCTTTGATGATACCGATATCTATCCCAAGGTCCTTTGCTATATTCCCAACAAGAGTCCCTTCTTTAAGCTCCTCTGATATTGAATATCGTATCTGTGCTGAGGCTCCACTAAAAACAAAAACCAAGGCAACCGCGAAAACGACCAACTGCCTTCGATCTCGCCATGCATCGTGTCGCCTTTGTTCCATGTTTTTAGAATGAAAACACAACTCCAGTTGATCTGCTATTCCGTAGCCATTAGTTCCAATCCATACCCATTGGAGATACAATCAGACCGATAGCCTATATTTCAATATATGTTTCATATAGAGCTTATACCTGACTTGACTTTGAAGCTCATAGGCTATAGCTAAATGTTTTATCCTCCTGCATGAACAAGATTGAGAATGTGGGCGGACACACGCACTCATGCGCCTCAATAATAGGTGTGGTTTCATTTCAGCTGGGTACTGCCACCATGCGAACTCTTGTATATATTACACTGTTTACAGAAACAATGCACTGTAGTGCCCTCTAGTTAGAATGGGGAAAATAAATAGCAGCATTATGCTAAAAACAACATTTATATAAATCTATCTAATGTCTAACTGGTAAGCATGTGTCCCAGTATTTGAATGAATGCCCAGCTTTGAGTGTTGATCATGTCCTTATTGGAATATAAAAGGACAGAACAGGCCAGTTTAGGATCACAGTAGAGTTAACACACTGTCAAATGCCATGCAATGAGCACCTCAACAGGGGACAGATGAGAGTAGCGCGCGCGCGCGCGCGTGCGTGCGTGCGTGCGTGTGTGTGTGTGTGTGTGTGTGTGTGTGTGTGTGTGTGTGTGTGTGTGTGTGTGTGTGTGTGTGTGTGTGTGTGTGTGTGTGTGTGTGTGTGTGTGTGTGTGTGTGTGTGTGTGTGTGTGTGATTTCAGGACCATTGACAGCGATACATGTTTATATGGACACTTCACTGAATTAATTGACTGCTGTAAATATGTATATTCAATATTCAAACAATAGATACACAACATGACAACAACAAAGCAGTTCCATAAGCCATGAATACCGTGATGTGTTTTCCTTACCTCACCAGATGCACGCCTCCTGTCAGGGACCACTAGTGTATTTCCATTGCTTCCTGGAACTATAGTAGAACCTATACTCATTCTGGGTCCAACTAACATGTACCGTCTGTCTCCAGATCTGTACTGAATGCTGTGACACAGTGTGCCATCATAATTTGTCTCTTGTAAATGCTTAGAGGAATAGTCTGTAGATTTAGAGCACTGCATTATGATCAAAACAATGATGCTGAAGATAAAAAGTGTGGAAACTGAACCCAAAGTTATGATCAAATAAAATGTCATGTTGTTGTCATCTTCATCTTTTGATACACTTTTAACATCAGATGCTGCAAAAGCCTCTTTGGGCTCCACAACTTTGATAGTCACAGTAGCTGTTGCTGAGAGTGAAACGTTTCCATTGTCTTTTACCAATATTACCAGTTTATGTTCAGCCTCGTCTGTCTCTGTGAATGAACGAAGTGTTCTTATCTGTCCTGTATAGCGGTCCAAAGCAAACAGACTGTGGTCAGTAACCTCCTGTAGTGAATATAATAACCAGCCATTATATCCCACATCAGCATCATAGGCTCTCACTTTAGCCACCAAATGTCCTGGGTTCACATTACGAGGAATCTCCTCCACGCCTTCAGCAGTACCGTTAGCACTGATTGGATACAAGATGACTGGAGCGTTGTCGTTCTGATCCAGAATGAACACGTTTACTGTGACATTGCTGCTTAGTGAAGGAGTTCCGGAATCTTTGGCAACAACTTGGAAATGGAATGTTTTCAAAACTTCAAAGTCAAAACTTTTGAGTCCCGAAATATCTCCGGTGTCTCCGTTAATATTTATAAATGATGTCAGTTTACTGTTATCGCCTACATCTCTCTGTATGTGATATGAAACAACAGAATTGTCGCCATCATCACGATCAAATGCCTTGACTGAGAAAATTGAGGCACCTGGGGCATTGTTTTCATTAACATAGAAAGTATAGGGTCTCAGAGAAAACTCTGGGCTGTTATCATTCACATCTGACACGACAACTGTTATCGTCTTTTCTGATGTTAAAGCTGGTTCACCTGCGTCTTTAGCTATTATAGTTATATCATATAGTGATTGTTTTTCTCTATCAAGCTTTCTCTTTGTGACCACAGCAAACATGTTTTCTTGTATTGATGGAGTTAATGCGAATTCACTGCTTTCAGCTAGGCCTACATTGCTTATAAGCTTGCCGTTGAGTCCAGAGTCTAAATCTGTAATGCTAATCAGTGCTACTGTTGTACCTGGTCTCGAATCTTCTGAAATTGCACCGGACAATGATGTTACCTCTATTTCAGGATTATTATCATTCACATCTTCAATTTTAATTATTACACTCTTTTCTGTTCTATGTGGAACGTTATTCCCCTTATCAGATGCACGTATATCAATATCATATGTGTCCTGCACTTCATAATCTACCTGGCCTTTCACAATGATTTCCCCAGTAACAGAATCTATAGAAAACAACTCCCGTATTTTACTTTTCACATTGCTGCCAAACGAATAAACAACCTCGCCATTGGAGCCATTGTCTAAATCGGTGGCATTTACTTGAATGACTGTTGTGCCAACAGGGGAGTTCTCCCGTAGCACAGCGGAATATATGTCCTTACTGAAAACGGGCAAATTGTCATTTACATCTGAAACATCGATGAATATATCAACTGTTCCTGTCTTTGGGGGTTTACCGCCATCAATAGCTGACAGCGTTAATTTGTGTTTACTTCTTGTCTCTCTATCAAGTGATTTCTGCAAATGTAATATTGGGGATTTACCATGTCTTCCTCTGTCTTTCACTTCTAGACGGAAATGATCATTCGGACTTAGTTTATACTGCTGGACAGAATTTGTGCCACCATCTGGGTCGCGCGCATCATGCAATTGATATCGTGCCCCTGGCAAAGTGGACTCTAAAATCTCCAATCGCTCTTCTTTTTCCGGGAAAATGGGAGAGTGATCATTAATGTCTAGTATCTCTATTGCAACATAATGGACCTCTAATGGGTTTTCTAATACTGTTTTAAGGTTAATCAAACACACGGTGCTGTCTTCACACACCTCCTCTCTGTCTATTTTGCGGTTCACATAAAGGACTCCATCATTCTCATTTACCCTGAACAGGGGATCACCGGTGACAGACGCGATACGAAATCCTCTCTCCTTTAGAATGTTTAGATCTATTCCCAAATCCTTGGCAAGATTCCCAACAACAGTTCCTTCTTGAACTTCTTCAGATATAGAATATCTTATCTGTGCCGAGGCCCCGCTGAAAACCAAAATGACTACTGTGGTCACAAAGGCAAACCACTGTGTTCGACCCAGCCACGTCTTCAGTCCTCTTTGTTCCATATTTTCAAACAAAACCAATATAATTCCAAACGTTGACTAGTCCTCCCAGCCTGTAACCTCTCCATCCATTGCAGTAACGAATATTCCCTCTCCTGAATCTGATCCCAATTCGTCGACTGCTAGTCCAAAACTCATGTGGCTGTATAGGTTATATTTTCCGCTGAGATCTGTATGGGCGTACTGACTCACATGTGATTGTAAATTAGGCTTTATTCTGTAAGGATACCGCCACCATGCGAATCTAAGCAATACTGCAGGAATATACGTTGTTTTACTTACTTTCATAATACACGTTTCATATAGTTTAACATGACAATCATTACTTGCAACTTCTAGACCCGGTTTACACGCAGTGGCAATGGCAATATAAATGTAAAAACAAGCAAATCAGCACACCAGAAAAAGTATCAAGTCGAACATGAATACTTAACAGTGAACCATTTCACAGCGTAAATCCCCTCAGAACCTGCAGTTTTACTTTGCCTGTTACAGGTAAAATATGACAAATAGACTAATAGATATCACACCCGTGTGAAGTGAGGGGCGCTCTTAGTCTTATCATCATGCATCATACATTATCTCATTCTGGCCATTCACAATTTGCGTTTTCAATTTTCTGCCCTCACGTTTTATCCTCAATACGTTCTTTGCTCAGCCAATCAAATCATCTCAATTCCATGGTCAGCCAATGAAATCATCGCTATTATTCACGCAAACACAAGAAACTGGGCATATGGGGCTAGCGACCCTTAAAAAGTAATTTGTTACAGTTTAACAAATACACCAATCATCAAAAAATCAGTGTTTTATGAGTCAATACTTAAAAAGAACAGCAGGAGCACATATGAGCACTAATTCAGCACCATGGATAGCGAGACAAAGTTTTCTATGTGGAGAATGCATTTCAGGTGTTTTTCTTTTTCTGTTCCATAAAATGTGATGAAGCAAAGACACCCTTTTAAGCACCTTTAAGACATTTTAATCATATTATAAGCACGTGCACATTATTAATGTAATTACTCTCTAATGTAATGTTTTGTACTGAGTGTACGTTGGTTCTGTGTGTGTGTGTGTGTGTGTGTGTGTGTGTGTGTGTGTGTGTGTGTGTGTGTGTGTGTGTGTGTGTGTGTGTGTGTGTGTGTGTGTGTGTGTGTGTGTGTGTGCGCGCGCGCGCGTGCTTACGTGCGTGGGTGCGTGTGTGAGAGAATACAGATGAACATTAACATCTATTCATTAAGATTGATACATTTCAGCACCATGGATAGCGTTTTCTATGTTCAGGTGGACATTGCACTTAATTGACTGCTCAGATACCAAAAAATTCCATTTCACAACTTTAAACAATCCATACACAACATTACAGCAAATACAGCAGCCATGCATACCGTTATGTGTTTTCCTTACCTCACCAGATGCACGCCTCCTCTCAGGTACCACTAGTGTATTTCCATTGCTTCCTGGAACAATTGTAGAGCCTATACTCATTCTGGGTCCAACTAACATGTACCGTCTGTCTCCAGATCTGTATTGAATGCTGTGACACAGTGTGCCATCATAATTTGTCTCTTGTAAATGCTTAGAGGAATAGTCTGTAGATTTAGAGCACTGCATTATGATCAAAACAATTATGCTGAAGATAAAAAGTGTTGAAACTGAACCCAAAGTTATGATCAAATAAAATGTCATGTTGTTGTCATCTTCATCTTTTGATACACTTTTAACATCAGAAGCGGCAAAAGCCTCTTTAGGCTCCACAACTTTGATAATCACAGTAGCTGTTGCTGAGAGTGAAACGTTTCCATTGTCTTTTATCAGTATGACCAGTTTATGTTCAGCCTCGTCTGTCTCTGTGAATGAGCGAAGTGTTCTTATCTGTCCTGTATAGCGGTCCAAAGCAAACAGACTGTGGTCAGTAACCGCCTGTAGTGAATATAATAACCAGCCATTATATCCTATATCAGCATCATAGGCTCTCACTTTAGTCACCAATTGTCCTGTGTTCACATTACGAGGAATCTCCTCCACACCTTCAGCAGTACCGTTAGCACTGACTGGATACAAGATGACTGGAGCGTTATCGTTCTGATCCAGAATGTAAACATTCACTGTGACATTGCTGCTTAGTGGTGCAGTTCCAGAATCTTTGGCAAAAACTTGGAAATGGAATGTTTTCAAAACTTCAAAGTCAAAACTTTTCAGTCCCAAAACATCCCCGGTGTCCTGGTTAATATTTAGAAATGATGTCAGTTTAGTGTTATCACCTCCATCTCTCTGAATGTGGTATGAAATAACAGCATTTTCGCCATCATCACGATCAAATGCTTTAACTGAAAAAACGGAGGCACCTGGGACGTTGTTTTCATTAACATAGAAAGTATAGGGGCTCAGAGAAAACTCTGGGCTGTTATCATTAACATCCGATACAACAACTCTCATAGTCTTTTCTGATGTTAACGCTGGCTCACCTGCGTCTTTTGCGATTATATTTATATCATATAGTGATTGTTTTTCTCTATCTAGCTGCGACTTTGTGACCACAGCAAACATGTTGTCTTGTATAGATGGAGTTATTATAAATGGACTGCTTTCAGCTATACTGCTTATAATCTTCCCGTTGAGGCCAGAGTCCAAATCAGTAATGCTAATCAGTGCTACTGTTGTACCTGGCCTCGAATCTTCTGAAATTGAGCCTGATAGTGATGTTACTTCAATTTCAGGATTATTGTCATTGACATCTTCAATTTTTATTATGACATTTTTGTCTGTTCTAAACGGAACGCTTCCCTGATCAGAAGCCTCTATGTCAATATCATATGTATCTTGTACTTCATAATCTACCTGACCTTTCACAATTATTTCCCCAGTTACAGAATTGATATCAAAGATTTCCCGTACTTTACTTTCCACATTGCTGCTAAACGCGTAAACAACCTCACCATTAGAGCCATCGTCTAAATCGGTTGCGTTTACTTGAATGACTGTTGTGCCAACGGGGGAGTTCTCCCGTAGCAAAGCGGAATATGTATCTTTACTGAAGACGGGCATATTATCATTTAGATCTAAAACATCTATAAATATGTCAACAGTTCCTGTCTTTGGAGGTTTGCCGCCATCGATAGCTGTCAACGTTAATATATGGTTACTTTTTGTCTCTCTATCGAGTGGTCTTTGCAAGTGTAATATTGGGGTTTTTCCATTTCTTCCTCGATCTTTAATCTCTAACCGAAAGTGGTCATTAGGACTGAGTTTATATTGCTGTACAGAATTTGTGCCACCATCTGGGTCGCGGGCATGTTGCAATTGATAGCGTGCCCCTGGCAAAGCGGACTCTGAGATCTCAAATCTTTTCTCTTTTTCTGGAAAAATGGGAGAGTGATCGTTAATGTCTAGTATCTCTATTGCAACATAATGGACCTCCAGTGGGTTTTCTAAAACTGTTTTAAGGTTAATCAAACACACGTTGCTGTCTTCACACACCTCCTCCCTGTCTATTTTGCGGTTCACATAAAGGACTCCATCATTCTCATTTACCCTGAACAGGGGATCACCGGTGCCGGACACGATACGAAATCCTCTCTCCTTTAGAATGTTTAGATCTATTCCCAAATCCTTGGCAATATTCCCAACAACAGTCCCTTCTTGAACCTCTTCAGATATAGAATACCTTATCTGTGCCGAGGCCCCGCTGAAACCCAAAAGGACTACTGTGGTCACAAAGGCAAACAACTGCGTTCGCTCCAGCCATGTCTTCCGTCCTCTTTGTTCCATATTTTTGAAAGAAAAATAATATAATTCCGAACATACTATTCCTCAAAAACTTGTCACCTTTCCACCATCCATTACAGTGATGAATAACTCCACTCCTAATCCCAATGCGCTGGTATTTCCTATAGATGTCTGAACGTCGTTTGTTGTAGGCCTGTGCTGTGTTCATGTCCTGTAGTTTATATTTTCTGCTGAGATCTGTAGGGGCGTACTCACTCACTCAGATATGAGTGTTAGGTTTTATTGTGAAAGGGTACCGCCACCACGCGATATTATGAAATATTGCACGAATAAATGTTACCTTACTTTCATGATTCATATATTTCAGATACTTCACAACATAAAATAATTATATAAGATTTAAGAAAAAATATCAAATTTAACAGATACCTAAATGTCAAACGTAATTCTGAGTGTTTCATGACGTTAGCCAAACCTAAATATGCGACCAGATATGAACACTATTTCAGCACCATGGACAGCGATAAAAATGTTTTGACTGTTTTTACAGAGTATGCATTCAGAATGTGTTGTCTGCATGCATGACAGGCAAAGTTGTATTCCACAATGGTGCAAAGAAATCACAGCTTGAAGCAAATGTTATTGAATTAAATCCATTGCCAATTAAATTGCACAATGAGGAATAGCCTGAGTTAATTACTTAAATGACAACACGATCTAGATCCTTGCGGGTCAATATTTTACACTCTGAAAGTTAAGTTTACCACTCAGTCCTTATATGTGCAAATAGGGTGCAACCCGGCCATACCATGCATGCATCAGGTTTTGCTATTTGTCTTGAGACTTAACTTTAAAAAATGTCACAACATTACAATAGCTATAAAAGAAAAGAAAACATGTCTTACCTCTCCAGATGCACGCCTCCTATCAGAGACTACTAGAGTATTCCCATTGCTGCCTGGAACTATAGTAGAACCTATACTCATTCTGGGTCCAACTAACATGTACCGTCTGTCTCCGGATCTGTACTGGATGCTGTGGCACAATGTCCCGTCGTAATTTGTCTCTTGTAAACACTTGGAGGAATAGGCTGTAGGTTTGGAGCACTGCATTGCAACCAAACCGATAATACTTATGAGGAAAAGTACTGAAACTGAGCCTAAAGTTATGATCAGATAAAATGTCACATTATTCTCCTCTTCGTCTTTTGTAGACCCTTTAACATCAGAAGCTGCAAAAGCCTCTTTGGGTTCCACTACTTTGACAATTACAGTAGCTGTTGCTGAGAGTGAAACGTTTCCATTGTCTTTTACCAGTATGACCAGTTTGTGTTCAGCCTCGTCTGTCTCTGTGAATGAACGCAGTGATCTTATCTGTCCTGTATAGCGGTCCAAAGAAAACAGACTGTGGTCAGTAACTTCCTGTAGTGAATATAATAACCAGCCATTATATCCTATATCAGCATCATATGCTCTCACTTTAGCCACCAAATATCCTGCGTTGACATTACGAGGAATCTCCTCCACACCTTCAGCAGTACCGTTAGCACTGACTGGATACAAGATGACTGGAGTGTTGTCGTTCTGATCCAGAATGAACACATTCACTGTGACATTATTGCTTTGTGACGGAGTTCCAGTGTCTGTGGCAACAACTTGGAATTGAAACTTTTTCACAGTTTCAAAGTCAAAGTGTTTTACCGCCAATATATCACCATTTTCGGGATTCATATTCAGAAATGATGTCATTTTGTTATCTCCCCCATCTCTCTTTATGGAATAAGAAATAATAGCATTATCGCCCTCGTCACGATCAGAGGCCCTTACAGAAAATAATGATGCTCCTGGAGTATTGTTCTCAGTGACGTAGAATGTATAGGGGCTCACTAGAAACTCTGGTCTGTTATCATTCATGTCTGATACAACGACACTTATTGTACTTTCAGCTGATAAGGCTGGGTCACCTGCATCTTTTGCAACTATCGTTACATCATATTTGTTTTCCTTCTCTCTGTCAAGCTGAGACTTGGTGACAACAGCGTACATGTTATCCTGTATGGAAGGGGTTAGTGTGAATGGGACGCCCTCGTTTACATAGCTGACAACCTTTCCATTCAGTCCAGAGTCCGAATCCGTAATACTTATAAGTGCTACAGTTGTTCCTGGTCTAGAATCTTCTGATATTGCGTTGGATAACGACGTCACCTCAATCACAGGTGCATTGTCATTTATGTCTGTAATCTTTATAGTAACACTTTTATCCGTTCTAAAAGGTGAGGCTCCTTTATCGGATGCTTGGATATCAATCTCGTAACTGTCGTCTAACTCATAGTCTATTTGTCCTTTCACTGTTATTTCTCCTGTGTCTGGTTCAACGTCAAAAAGGTATCGTACTTTACTATTGACATTTCCAAAAGAATAAACCACCTCCCCGTTTGAACCGTCATCCATATCAGTGGCGTTAACTTGAATGACTGTTGTACCAATGGGCGAGTTCTCATTAAGTGTCGCAGAATATGTATCTTTTGTAAAAACAGGCATGTTGTCGTTCACATCTAAAACATCAACTAATAACACTACAGTCCCTGATTTTGGAGGCTTTCCTCCATCGATGGCTGTAAGTAGTAATTTATGACTATTAGACGTTTCTCTATCAAGTGGGCTTTGTAAATGTAAAATAGGGATCTTACCATCTTTGCCCCGATCCTTCACCTCTAACCTAAAATGATTATTGCGACTCAATTTATACTGCTGAATAGAATTGACACCACCATCAGGGTCGCGGGCAGCATGCAATTGAAATGTTGCTCCTGGTAAGGTGGACTCTGAGATCTCAAGTCTTTTCTCTTTGTCTGGGAAGCTGGGCGAGTGATCATTAACATCCAATATTTCCACGGCAACATAATGGATCTCCAAGGGGTTCTCCAACACGGTTTTAAGATTGATCAAGCATACACTGGTCCGCTCGCATATTTCCTCTCTGTCTATAATGCGGTTCACATAAAGGACACCATCGTTTTCATTTACACTGAAAAGCGGCTCGGTGGAGCCAGACACGATGCGAAATCCTCTGTCCCGCAAAATATGCACATCTATTCCTAAATCCTTAGCTATATTCCCAATTGCAGTTCCTTGTTTAAGCTCTTCGGATATAGTGTATCTTATCTGTGCAGAGGCCTCGCCAACGAACAACCCAAACACGATAATAAAGGCAACCCACTGCCATGGCAATCGCAATGTCCCTTGTCCTCTTTGTTTCATCTTCTGGGTTAAAAGCACATTTCCAAGTAAACTTGAATTGATATCATGTGTTTGTCCATCACCTATGCGAGGAAATCATCCTAAAAGTGCACCAGATGACAACGACAGCTAGAGTTGAAACGGTATTGCAAAGATAAAAAAATTGAATGTATTCCTCAGTGAATGGGCGGACTCAAACGAGTGGCTTAATTTTAGCTAAGTAGTGCCACCATGCGATTCCAGCACGCACCCTTTAGGTTAGATATACTGTGTGTGTGTGTGTGTGTGTGTGTGTGTGTGTGTGTGTGTGTGTGTGTGTGTGTGTGTGTGTGTGTGTGTGTGTGTGTGTGTGTGTGTGTGTGTGTGTGTGTGTGTGTGTGTGTGTGTGTGTGTGTGTGTGTGCGTGTGTGCGTGTGTGCGTGTGTGTGTGTGTGTGTGTGTGTGTGTGTGTGTGTGTGTGTGTGTGTGTTTAGCCTACAATATCAGTTTAGATCTTCTGAAATCAGGAATTGGTATTTTCACCAGTTATAATTTAACTAGCCTATACCTAATCTAAAATATGTATTATATAAATGGGGAAAAACAGTCAGAACCAAGGACAGCGAACATGACCATGCAGTCATTTATTTTATCGATTTCCTTTTTTGGGAAAATGAAGAAAATAAAATGAATTACAAATATCTAAATATACTGAATCGAACAACTTACTTTTTCTCCATTTTTTTAGGGGTGCTAGCCCCTCCTATATACAGCTTTTGTCCACACAAAATGTCCGCAACACAAACATTGACAATGCCATTGACAATGAAGGGAAAATGTACTGTCCCCACACGTCTCATATTTGCCATCGACAATGAAAGGAGAAATTAGGTCATATGTCCGCCAAATATGAGGTACATTTGTGGCAACAGGCATTCTGATTGGCCAGTATGAGATGATTCATGATGATGTACGATTACAAGAGCGCTCCTCACTTCACACGGTTGTCACTTTTAAGTGAAATGTCCCTTAAAGCACCACAACATGTAACATTACTACAAAAGTAAAATACACATTAGGTGAAAATAGGTCTTACCTCTCCGGACACGCGCCTCCTGTCAGAGACCACTAGAGTATTCCCATTGCTTCCTGGAACTATAGTAGAACCTATACTCATTCTCGGTCCAACTAACATGTAGCGTTTGTCTCCAGATCTGTATTGGATGCTGTGGCACATTGTCCCATCATAATTGGTGTCCTGTGAATACTTAGAAGAATAATCTATAGGTTTGGAGCACTGCATTAATATCAAAACGATTATACTGATGAGAAAAAGTGTTGACACTGAGCCCAAAGTTATAATCAGATAAAAGGCCACATTGTTCTCCTCTTCATCCCTCACAGAACTTTTAACATCAGAAGCTGAAAACGCCTCTTTGGGTTCCATTACTTTGACAATCACAGTAGCTGTTGCTGAGAGTGAAACGTTTCCATTGTCTTTTACCAGTATGACCAGTTTATGTTCAGCCTCATCAGTTTCTGTGAATGAGCGAAGTGTTCTTATCTGTCCTGTATAGCGGTCAAAAGCAAACAGACTGTGGTCACTAACTTCCTGCAGTGAATATAATAACCAGCCATTATATCCTATATCTGCATCATAGGCTCTCACTTTAGCCACTAAATGTCCTGGGTTGACATTACGAGGAATCTCCTCCACACCTTCAGCAGTACCGTTAGCACTGACTGGGTACAAGATGACTGGAGCGTTGTCGTTCTGATCCAGAATGTACATGTTCACTGTGGCATTGCTGCTTAGTGGTGGAGTTCCAGAGTCTGTGGCAACAACTTGGAACTGAAATGTCTTCAGAGTCTCAAAATCAAAGCCCTTTGATGCTGAAACGATTCCATTATCGGAATTTATATTAAGGAAAGGTGTCATGTGATTTTGTTTGCCTTCTCCTCGAACAATGTGGTATGAGATAGCAGCATTTTCATTCAAGTCTTTGTCAGAAGCTGTTACAGAGAATATAGCAGAACCAGGGGCATTGTTTTCTAATATGTAGAATTCATATGGACTTTTAGAGAATACTGGCCTGTTGTCATTTACATCTGATATCTGAATGCTTAGCGTTTTGACATTGGAGAGTGGAGGCTGGCCACAGTCAGAAGCCTTTATGGTAAAGTCATAATGGGAAACTAACTCTCTATCCAATGGTTCTTTTGTGACAACAGAATATACATTGTCTTTGTATGAGGGTTTCAACTCAAATGGCACATTCTCCAATATACTAGATATTACTTTACCATTAAGACCAAAGTCTTTATCTGTAACACTGATGAGAGAAATAACTGTCCCTGGTTTAGAGTCTTCAGGCACTGTATTAAACAGTGAAGTCACCTCTATCTCTGGTTTGTTATCATTTACATCTTGTATCTTTATTATTACCCTACATTCAGTGGACATAGGATAATGGCCTTTATCAGATGCTTCAATATTAAGTCTATAAAGGTCACTTTCTTCAAAATCAATTGGCCCTTTAACACGTATTTCCCCTGTTATGCTATTTAGTTGAAATAGCTCATACACGCGTTTTTTGAGATTCCTCCCAAGTGTATATTCTACATCCCCATTTGAACCAGAGTCTGCATCAGATGCATTGATTATTAATATAACTCTTCCGATGTTTGCATTTTCCTCTATAGTCGCTGAGTAAACATCTTGGCTACACACTGGTTGGTTATCATTAATGTCTAGCACTGTAACAGTCACGTTCAACGCACTTGATCTTGGTGGATTTCCGCCATCTAACGCTGTTAACTTTAATGCATGATTGGTATTCTGTTCCCTGTCTAGGGCTTTCTGTAAAACAAGAACGGGGATCTTTTCTCCCTCTCCGCCATCCCTAATCTCTAAATGGAAATGTTCATTTTGATTTAATGTATATGTGCGAATAGAATTCAGTCCAGCGTCCAAGTCTCTGGCAGCCTGTAGTTCAAATCTTGCCCCTGGTAACTTGTTTTCCGCTAGTCTAATTTCTACATTTGAGTCGGAAAATGTGGGTGAATTGTCATTGATATCTGTTATTTCCACTCCAACATAATGGATTTCCAAGGGGTTTTCAACAACCATTTTTAGATCAACTGCACAGGCGCCGTTACCGTCACAGAGCGCCTCTCTGTCAACGTTTTTGCGGACAAGCAAGAACCCATTGTTCTGGTTTACCTCGAATATGTCGTCCTCAGACCCAGAGACAATTCGAAAACGCCTCTCTTTCAACGTGCTGACATCAAGTCCCAAATCCTTGGCAACGTTTCCAACAACGGATCCCACTTTTACTTCCTCTGGAATAGCATATCTAATTTGACCTGAAATCTGCTCCGAGAAACACAGTAGCAGGGACAAACACAGAAAAGCCCACCCGTACTCCATTCTGCGCCTTTCCCCCAACCCTTCACAATAAGGTGCACCAAACTCGGCCCTCGATACGTTCCTGTCGATTATAGGTATTCCACAGATTTGATAACCGTCATATTTCCTAGCTTCCTAGGTACAATTGCTGTACTAAATGCAACCGAGTATTATCTGTTCATTTTCACGTGAAATGACTTGCCTCTCCGAGGGGGCAGGGCCTTCTGCTGAATGCACAGCCCTCGTTTCCGATGTAACACTGACACCACATGGAACAAGTGTGGTAAAGTCACTTCAACATATGAGAACAAAGTATGCAACAACCAGAATTAGATTAACAACTTCTGTTATAACGGATTTCAGCACCACGGAGAGCGACAAAGCAAAAGAGCACATGGTCAGAATGTCCCGTATTTTATGCAGGCCATCACCCTTTTCTATTCATTGCTCTGTAAAGCACTTTGAGCTGCATTTCATATCATGAAAGGTGCTATACAAATTAAATGTATTATTATTATTATTACCTTACCACCCATTGAAACTGCACATATATTGTTCTTAAACCACAAGCCACTGAGACAATAATATTGAAACAGGTCTTACCTCTCCAGATGTTCGCCTCCTGTCAGAGACTACTAGAGTATTCCCATTGCTGCCTGGAACTATAGTAGAACCTATACTCATTCTGGGTCCAACTAACATGTATCGTCTGTCTCCAGATCTGTACTGGATGCTGTGACACAGTGTCCCGTCATAATTTGCGTCTTGCAATTGCTTGGAGGAATAGTCCGTGGATTTGGAGCACTGCATTACGATCAACACAGTGATACTGATGAGAAAAAGTGTTGAAACTGAGCCCAAAGTTATGATCAGATAAAAAGCCACATTGTTCTCCTCTTCATTTTTTGCTGCACCTTTAACATCAGAAGCAGCAAAAGCCAGCTCTTTGGGCTCCACAACCTTGACAATTACAGTAGCTGTTGCTGAGAGTGAAACATTTCCATTGTCTTTTACCAGTATGACCAGTTTATGTTCAGCCTCGT
Organism: Protomyctophum parallelum; assembly: GCF_964188405.1. Classification (NCBI taxonomy): domain Eukaryota; kingdom Metazoa; phylum Chordata; class Actinopteri; order Myctophiformes; family Myctophidae; genus Protomyctophum; species Protomyctophum parallelum. Next base: position 30,858,106 of record NC_139711.1, on the reverse strand, counting down.
CTGTCTCTGTGAATGAGCGAAGTGTTCTTATCTGTCCTGTATAGCGGTCCAACGCAAACAGACTGTGGTCAGTAATGTCCTGTAGTGAATATAATAACCAGCCATTATATCCTATATCAGCATCATAGGCTCTCACTTTAGCCACCAAATGTCCTGCGTTCACATTACGAGGAATCTCCTCCACACCTTCAGCAGTACCGTTAGCACTGACTGGATACAAGATGACTGGAGCGTTGTCGTTCTGATCCAGAATGAACACGTTCACTGTGACATTGCTACTCAGTGGTGGCGTTCCAGAGTCTGTAGCCACTACTTGGAATTTAAATGTTTTCATAATTTCAAAGTCGAAACTTTTCAGGGCTGAAATGTGTCCATTATCAGAATTAACATTCAGAAAAGAGGTCATATCATTCTGGTTTCCTTCTCTAACAATGTGGTATGCAATTATTGCATTTTCATTCATGTCATTATCTGAGGCGCTTACCGAAAATATCGATGTACCAGCGGCATTATTTTCCAGCAGGTACAGCTCTAAAGGATTGTGGGGAAATTGTGGACTGTTATCATTTACATCTGATATTTCAATACTTAGAGTTTTCAATGTGGACAAAGGCGGCTGGCCGCAATCTGTTGCCGTAATTGTTATATCATAATGCGATACTGCCTCTCGATCCAAGTGTCCTTTAGTGACCACTGAATAAATGTTCTCCTTATATGCTGGTTTTAACTCAAAAGGCACGCCTTGGGATATGGTAGAAATAATCTTTCCATTGGCCCCAGAGTCTTTATCCGTCACACTGATGAGAGAAATAACTGTGCCAGGCTTTGATTCTTCTGACACTATATTTGAAAGTGATGTCACTTCTATCTCTGGCCTATTATCATTTACGTCCGTTATCTTTATTATGACTCTACACTCTACTGTTAATGGAGGTTGCCCTTTGTCCGAGGCCTCGATATCTAGTTTATAAACTTCGTTATCCTCAAAGTCCACTTCTCCTTTAACTGTAATCTCTCCTTTGAATTTGTCCAATTCAAAAAGGTCGTATACCTTTCGCCTCGTTGTTTTCCCTAGACTGTATTCAACTTCGCCGTTAGTCCCTTCATCTGGATCAGTTGCATTCACTTGGATCACAGCCGTTCCGATTGGAATATTTTCTTGTATCTGAATGTGATACGTATCTTGACTAAAGACAGGACGATTATCATTACTATCCAGCACAATGACTGACACATTTAGAATACCCGATCTTTGAGGTTTACCTCCGTCAACTGCTGTAAGCACTAGCATGTGTGTGTTATCTTGCTCCCTGTCCAATGACTTTTTCAACACTAAAAATGGCTTTTTGTCATCATCACTTTGTCGAATATCTATTTCAAAGTGATCATTTTCCGTTAATGTATATGTGCGGATTGAATTCATCCCAGCATCGGGATCACGGGCAGCGTGGAGCTGAAATCGTGTTCCTGGAGATGTCTGTTCAGCTATTTCAATTTCTTGCACCTTCTCTGGAAAACTAGGCGCGTGATCATTCACGTCGGTAATTTCAACACCAACGTAGTGTATTTCCAGGGGATTTTCGACCACAATTTTTAGCTCCATCAGACAAACACTACTACCTTCACAAAGGTCCTCTCTATCGAGATTCTTATGGATATACAACGCGCCATTATTCCTATTTACCTCAAAAAGAGAGTCCTTAGATCCAGTGACAATACGAAAACGTCGGTTAGTCAAAGAAGTCACGTCTAGCCCAAGATCCTTGGCAATATTTCCAACAATGGATCCTTCTTTCGCCTCCTCGGGAATAGTATATCTTATCTGAGCCGAAACCTGTTCTCTGAGGGAGACTAACAAAGAGAAATGAATAACAATCCGCCAATACTCCCTTCTGCGCTTTAGGTAGCTGATCTCCATTGTCGTTTAAAAACGAATACAAATAGAAAATACATGAATGAGTTATTAATATTGGCAAATTTCCCAGCCAAAGTGGCTCATATTTACAAAGCAAAAACCCGGACTGCTTCGAATCTAATGCTTGGCTCAAATCTGCATGTGCACCTTCTACCCCCGGGACAGAACAAAAAAATAATCCCGAAAAGGGAGGGCCAACTCAGACTAGAGTTTTTTGATAAAGCACTGACACCCAGAGGAAAAAATATACACGCCAGAATATGAATGTATATAGTCCTAAAGCAGCAACAGGCTATAAACCATAGGCTACAAAGTTAAACATTTCACCGTGCAGCGTTACTATTGAAAAACATATTAGTTTGTTGCAAGTTGCAACTCTGACACACAAACACACGCGCGCGCACACTCGCGCACACACACACGAAAATGCAGCGAGTTTCAAAACAGAGTTCAGCACCATGGACAGAGAGTGTGTGTGTGCGTGTGTGTGTGTGTGTGTGTGTGTGTGTGTGTGTGTGTGTGTGTGTGTGTGTGTGTGTGTGTGTGTGTGTGTGTGTGTGTGTGTGTGTGTGTGTGTGTGTGTGTGTGTGTGTGTGTGTGTGTGTGTGACAGTATTGGTGCAGACTCATATGCGTTTATGAATGAATGATCTTACCTCTCCAGATGCACGCCTCCTGTCAGAGACCACTAGAGTATTTCCATTGCTTCCTGGAACTATAGTAGAGCCTATACTCATTCTGGGTCCAACTAACATGTATCGTCTGTCTCCAGATCTGTACTGGATGCTGTGACACAGTGTCCCGTCATAATTTGCATCTTGCAATTGCTTGGAGGAAAAGTCTGTTGATTTGGAGCACTGCATTACGATCAACACAGTGATACTGATGAGAAAAAGTGTTGAAACTGAGCCCAAAGTTAATATCAGATAAAACGCAACATTGTTTTCCTCTTCATCTTTTGCTGCACCTTTAACATCAGAAGCTGCAAAAGCCTCTTTAGGCTCAACAACCTTAATAATCACAGTAGCTGTTGTTGAGAGTGAAACATTTCCATTGTCTTTTACTAGTATGACCAGTTTATGTTCAGCCTCGTCTGTCTCTGTGAATGAGCGAAGTGTTCTTATCTGTCCTGTATAGCGGTCCAAACCAAACAGACTGTGGTCAGTAACTTCCTGTAGTGAATATAATAACCAGCCATTATATCCTATATCAGCATCATAGGCTCTCACTTTAGTCACTAAATGTCCTGGGTTCACATTACGTGGAATCTCCTCCACACCTTCAGCAGTACCGTTAGCACTGACTGGATACAAGATGACTGGAGCGTTGTCGTTCTGATCCAGAATGAACACGTTCACTGTGACATTACTACTTAGTGATGGAGTTCCAGAGTCTGTGGCAACAACTTGAAACTCAAACGTTTTAATAGTTTCAAAGTCGAAACTTTTCAGCGCAGAGATGTGCCCAGTATCAGAATTAATATTCAGGAAAGATGCCATATGATTTGGACTCCTCTCTCTTCTTACTATATGATAGGATATCGCAGCGTTTTCATTCAAGTCTTCATCAAATGCGCTAACCGAATATATGGATGCACCAGGTGCATTATTTTCGAACAAATACAATTCGAGAGGATTTTGCTGGAACTGTGGGCTGTTGTCGTTCACATCTGATATTTCAATGTTTAGGAGTTTGAATGAGGAGAGAGGGGGCTGACCAGAGTCAGTTGCTGTGATAGCAAAGTCGTAATGTGATACACTTTCTCTGTCCAACGTTTCTTTTGTCACCAGTGAGTACATATTTTCCTTATATGACGGCTTTAATTCAAATGGCACATTATCTGTCAGGCTGCATAGAGTCTTTCCATTCAGGCCGGAATCAATATCGGTAACGCTAATGAGAGAGATTACCGTCCCGTGTCTTGAATTCTCTAGAACAGCGTTGGATATTGATGTCACTTCTATTTCTGGTTTATTGTCATTGACATCCTCAATCTTTATAATGACTCTACAATCTGTTGTCATCGGAGGTTGGCCCTTGTCAGAAGCTTGGACATCTAATTTATAAACATCAGTGGTCTCGTAGTCAATCTTTCCGTTGACACGAATTTCGCCAGTTTCTTTATCCAGAGAGAACAGCTCTAATATTTTCTGGTTCATATCACTACCAAATGCATACTCAACATCGCCATTAGTTCCCTCGTCCAAGTCTGTTGCTTGTACGCTCATTACAACAGTACTAACATCAACGTTTTCACGCAACATCACTGAATAAACTTCTTTGGAAAAAATCGGTCTGTTATCATTAGTATCAAGAACATTTACGGTAATATTGAGATTTGCTGATTTGTGTGGGGTCCCTCCGTCTATGGCTGTAAGAATCAAACTATGGTTACATTTCTGTTCCCTGTCCAAATGTCTCTGTAAGACTAAAAATGGTATTTTATCCTCTCCCCTGTCTCTAATTTCGAGTTGAAAGTTTTCGTTTTGACTAAGCTTATACCGCTGGATAGAATTAATTGCTATATCTGGATCATGTGCACCCGGTAACTGAAATCGTGCTCCTGGTAATGTATTCTCTGCTATTTCAACTACCTTTTCACTCTCTAAAAATGTGGGCGAATGGTCGTTAACATCTGTAATATCCACACTGACATAATGAATTTCAAGTGGATTTTCTACCACAATTTTAATTTCTATTAAACATGCCCCATTGCTGTCACAGAGCTCTTCTCTGTCGATGTTCTTATGGACATACAATATCCCATTGTTCTGGTTTACCTCCAATAGAGCGTCCTTAGATCCAGACACGATGCGAAACCGCTTATGCACCAAAGTACTAACATCGAGTCCCAGATCCTTGGCAAGATTCCCAACAACAGTGCCAGCTTTGACCTCTTCTGGAATGGAATATCTTATTTGAGCTGGAACATGTTCCACAAGGCAAAGCAGGAGAGAGAAAAGCAGAACACCACAACAAGACACCATTCTGGCTCTTTGTTCCTTAGTGAAATTATAAAATGCTCCTCAGTAGATTAGTCCCCTCCAAAGATAACAACCGCAGCCGTTAGTGAGGTGAAAGTTCATCATTCAGTTTTAACGGTGGTCAAATAATAATATCCATGAAGCTGAAACATGATGTTTCGTCCAAACACCTTCCTCTCGTTCACAACGGAACGAAAACAGCTTCAAAAGGGCAGGGCTTAAACAGAAAGGCTGTTCTTTAATATAATGCTGACCCCATCTGGATGCATGGTGCCATTTGTAGAAAGAAAGGCGCACTAAAGTGTTTTAAATTGTTTGATCAACACTTTCCAACACCAAAAATCACACAAAAGATTTGTTGTTGTTATTATTGTTATATAGCCTATATTTAATATTTGAGATAAATTAGAGGGGCGAGATTGCATTAAAACGTTTTTAATTACTTTGACGAACGTATAGCACAATACATAATTAAAGAGAGAAAGGCCTATTCTCAGTATATTTAACCCAGTGGCTTTGCAATGGACTGCAGAGCGATCATTTATAGACTATAGTCTATGTCTATGACACATAAACATCGTATAGGCTACTTTGAATGTATGCGAGTTCTAATTCAAATTCGCTATCAATTGTTTAAAGTAGGTGGCAGCAGGAGTCTTGTTGTTTATGTTGATAGTTATTTTTTCCATTTTGTTTTAAAGCTGCCTGAAAACCGTGAGACCTTTCGTTTTTACGATCTGCAGTGGGCAACCCGGCCTCCGCAGACAACTACCGATATAATTGCATCTTTCCAATTCAAATAAGCAACTGAATTAAATGAGGGGGCGCTGATCTTTCGCACAGCCCAACACACACCCACCGACTGTGTATGAGTCAACTAGAATAGAGTCCATTAAGGAGTTAGCATCTCTGTACACTCCTGAAAGATGTGGGTTCTGGTGGAAGCTCTGAGGGAGACTATAATTACTTATATTATCGTACCATCAAATAATGCTGAAAACACACACACACACACACACACACACACACACACACACACACACACACACACACACACACACACACACACACACACACACACACACACACACACACACACACACACACACAGTTGCGTTTCAGAACCATGGACAGCGAACGTAGCCCCATGCACATGGTCACAACATAACAATGCATTGGATTTAAGCACCATGGACAGCGCGCGCGCACACGCACACACGCACACACGACAATGACAGCTCGACAACCAAACTGGCGGTGAAAATATGAAAATATCTCAAATGGCATAAAATATCGAGCATAACTGTAAAGGCATTTTTTTTAAATAGCATTAATTAATACTGCATATAGACCTTACCTCTCCAGACTTGTCCCTCCTGTCAGAGACCACTAGAGTATTTCCATTGCTTCCTGGAACTATAGTAGAACCAATACTCATTCTAGGTCCAACTAACATATATCTCCTGTCTCCAGATCTGTACTGGATGCTGTGGCACAGAGTTCCGTCGTAATTAGCGTCTTGTAATTGCTTTGAGGAATAGTCTGTGGATTTGGAGCACTGCATTACTATCAGCACGATGATACTGATGAGGAAAAGTGTCGAAACTGAGCCCAGAGTAATGATCAAATAAACTGTTACATTATTATCATCCTCATCGTTTGTAACACTTGTAACACCAGAAGCAGCAAAAGCCTCTTTAGGCTCGACAACCTTGACAGTCACAGTAGCTGTTGCTGAGAGTGAAACATTTCCATTGTCTTTTACCAGTATGACCAGTTTATGTCCAGCCTCGTCTGTCTCTGTGAATGAACGAAGTGTTCTTATCTGTCCTGTATAGCGGTCCAAACCAAACAGACTGTGGTCAGTAACTTCCTGTAGTGAATATAATAACCAGCCATTGTATCCTATATCAGCATCATAGGCTCTCACTTTAGTCACCAAATATCCTGCATTCACATTACGAGGAATCTCCTCCACACCTTCAGCAGTGCCGTTAGCACTGACTGGATACAAGATGACTGGAGCGTTGTCGTTCTGATCCAGAATGAATACATTCACTGTGACATTACTGTTCAGTGACGGAGTTCCAGAGTCCATGGCCACAACTTGAAACTGAAAAGTTTTCAAGGATTCAAAGTCGAAACTTTTTAGGGCAGAAATATGTCCATCTGAATTTATATTAAGGAAAGGTGCCATATCATTACGTCGACCATCTCTAACTATTCGGTAGGATAAAACAGCATTGTCATTTAAATCTTTATCAGATGCGCTAACAGAAAACATTGACTTGCCAGGCTCATTATTTTCTGTCAGATAGACTTCAATCGGATTATGCAAGAACTCGGGCCTGTTATCATTCACATCCGATACCACAATGCTCAGAGTTTTGAATGTCGACAGCGGTGGTTGACCACAGTCAGTGGCTGTTATAGTGATGTCATAATATGAAACGGACTCTCGGTCCAATTTATGTTTTGTAATTAAAGAATACATGTTGTCTTGGAATGACGGCTTTAACTCAAATGGCACATCATTTGACAGGCTGCATATAACTCTGCCGTTCATTCCCGAGTCCTTGTCTGTAATACTAATTAGAGAAACAACAGCACCCGGCTTTGAATCTTCAGGAACCGTGTTGGATAAAGATGTCAGCTCTATTTGAGGTTTGTTGTCATTTAGATCCAGCACTTTGACGATTACTCGACAGTCAGAACTCATTGGAGGCTGGCCCTTGTCCGTAGCATGGACATCTATCTTGTAAACATCAACATTCTCAAAATCAATATGGCCTTTAACTCGAATTTCTCCAGTGGCTTTATCCAAACTAAATATATCATACATTTGAGGCTCAAGTTCAGTGCCAAATAAGTATTCCACCTCTCCATTTGCACCGTCGTCCTCATCCGTCGCGGTAACGTTCAACACAACTGTTCCAGCCTCAACATTTTCAGGTAGCGTGACGGAGTACACTTCTTGGCTAAATGTTGGGTGGTTATCGTTTGAATCAAGAACTGTCACTGTAACATTAAGAGTCCCTGATCTCGGTGGGCTTCCGCCGTCAACGGCTGTTAGAATCAGTTTGTGCTCGGATTGCTTCTCCCTATCGAGAGGCTTTTGTAAAACTAAAAATGGTATTTTGTCGTCCCCTCTTTCTCGAATCTGCATACTAAAATGTTCGTTGTGGTTCAATTTATACGCACGCACAGTATTGACGCCAACGTCTGGGTCCCTCGCAGATGGTAATTGGAAACGCTTGCCAGTGACGGTAGACTCATATATTTCTAACATTTTCTCAGCCTCTTGAAAACTTGGGGAATTATCGTTCACATCTGTTATTTCAACTGCTATGTAGTGTATTTCCAATGGGTTCTCCACCACCATTTTTAGGTTGATTAAACACGAAGCAATGCTATCGCATAGCTCCTCTCTGTCCACATTTGTGTGGACATAAAGGACACCATTGTTCTGATTTACCTCAAACAGACCATCATTTGATCCTGACACAATACGGAACCGCCTGTCCGCCAACGAGTTGATTTCAAGTCCCAAATCCTTAGCAACATTTCCAGCAGCGGTTCCCGCTTTTACTTCCTCTGGAATTGAATATTTGATTTGCGCTGAAACCTGCTCTGCGAAAAATAGCAACACCGACAATCTCAGAGCAACGTACCACCAGTACTCCATTCTCCGCTTTTGTCCTTCGGGTTCCATCTTTAAAGACGTATCCAGGCAAGGTTCTTTGCCGAAACTCACCAAATACAAATTCGTATTACATATAAAAAATCCATGCTTTCAGGTGAACAAGTAAAAATATATGCGAGGCGTCCAAATTTATGTTAGAGGTGTCATCTCGTTATTTTTCCGATGTGAACAATCCCTTCCAGAAAGGGGTAGGGCCAAATCTACAAACTAGGCCTTTCGTTGTGACACACACTGACACCATGTGGATACAATCCTTTACTTACAGAGACTCTTAAGTGACTAGAATGAAGAAAAACTGAGATGGAAAGCAGAAAAAGCCCAACTGAAACGAATACATTTCAGCACCATGGACAGTACATGATGACTTGTGAATGAAGATGAGAGAGAGAGAGAGAGAGAGAGAGTGTGTGTGTGTGTGTGTGTGTGTGTGTGTGTGTGTGTGTGTGTGTGTGTGTGTGTGTGTGTGTGTGTGTGTGTGTGTGTGTGTGTGTGTGTGTGTGTGTGTGTGTGTGTGTGTGTGTGTGTGTGTGTGTGTGTGTGTGTGTGTGTGTGTGTGTGTGTGTGTGTGTGTGTGTGTTTTGTCTTACCTCACCAGAAGCACGCCTCCTGTCAGGGACCACTAGAGTATTCCCATTGCTTCCTGGAACTATAGTAGAACCTATACTCATTCTGGGTCCAACTAACATGTACCGTCTGTCTCCAGATCTGTACTGGATGCTGTGACACAATGTTCCGTCATAATTTGTCTCTTGTAAATGTTTGGATGAATAGTCTGTAGATTTAGAGCACTGCATTGCAATCAACACAATGATACTGATGAGGAAAAGTACTGAAACTGAGCCCAAAGTCACGATGAGATAAAATGTCACATTGTCATCAACGTCATCTTTCAATGTACTTTTAAAATCAGAAGCTGCAAATGCCTCTTTGGGCTCCACAACTTTGACAATCACAGTAGCTGTTGCTGAGAGTGAAACGTTTCCATTGTCTTTTACGAGTATGACCAGTTTATGTTCAGCCTCGTCTGTCTCTGTGAATGAACGAAGTGTTCTTATATGTCCTGTATAGCGGTCCAAAGCAAACAGACTGTGGTCAGTAACTTCCTGCAGTGAATATAATAACCAGCCATTATATCCTACATCAGCATCATAGGCTCTCACTTTAGCCACCAAATGCCCTGGGTTCACATTACGAGGAATCTCCTCCACACCTTCAGCAGTACCGTTAGCACTGACGGGATACAAGATGAGTGGAGTGTTGTCGTTCTGATCCAGAATGAACACATTCACTGTGACATTGCTGCTCAGTGGTGGAGCGCCAGAGTCTGTTGCAACAACTTGAAAACTGAAGCTTTTCATAGTTTCAAAGTCGAATGTTTTCAGTGCCGAAATATGTCCATTATCTGAATGTATGTTAAGAAAAGATGCCATATCCTTCTGCGACCCAGTGCCTCTCACGATATTATATGAAATTGCAGCATTTTCATTGAAGTCTTTATCAGTAGCACTTACGGAAAATATAGAAGCACCAGGAGCATTGTTTTCAAACAAATACAGCTCAAATGGATTTTGGGGGAATTCTGGGTTATTATCATTCACATCAGATATCTGGACCCTGAGCGTTTTAGTAACAGAGAGAGCAGGCTGGCCACAATCAGTCGCTGTTAACGTTATGTCATAATGTGACACAAGTTCACGGTCTAGGCGTCCCTTTGTGACAAGGGAGTACATGTTCTCCTGAATGGAGGGTTTCAACGCAAATGGGACGTCACCTGAAACCGTACAAATAACTTTACCGTTGACACCTGCATCTCTGTCCGTCACGCTAATAAGCGAGATAACACTCCCGGGCTTTGAATCTTCTGGGACAACTGTGGACAATGACATGACCTCTATATCTGGTTTATTGTCATTTATGTCAACTATCTTTATGATAACACTACATTCAGCCGTCCATGGCAGAGGACCTTTATCAGAAGCCTGTACATTCAACCTGTAAACCTCAGTGTCCTCAAAATCCACATTTCCCTTGAGTCGAATTTCACCCGTTAATTTATCTAACACAAATGTATCGTACACTTTTCGTTTCTGTGTTTTGACAAAACTGTATTCAATTTCACCGTTGGGACCGTCATCCAAGTCCGTTGCATTTACTTTGACGACCACTGCTCCAATTGGGGCATTTTCGTGCAGAGTGACTGGATAAGTGTCATGATTAAACACTGGGCGATTATCATTGGCATCTAATACTGTGACAGTTAAATTAAGACTCCCTGATCTCGATGGATTGCCTCCATCGAGAGCTGTCAATATTAAATTGTGCTCTGCCTTGTGCTCTCTATCTAAATGCTTTTTCAGCACTAAAAACGGTATCTTTTCGTCTTCGTTATCTCTAACATCAATATCGAAAAAATCATTCTGACTCAACCTGTAAACCCGAACAGATAGGACCCCACTATCGGGGTCTCTTGCTGCGTGCATTTGAAAACGGGTACCTGGAGGTATGAGCTCCGCGATTTCTAAGTGTTGCTCATTTTCTGGAAAGGTGGGAGAATGGTCGTTAATATCGTTAATTTCAACACCAACGTAATGTATTTCCAACGGGTTTTCCACGACAATTTTGAGGTTTATTACACATGTAGATGTTCCTTCACAGAGTGCCTCGCGGTCCACATTCTTGTCAACATACAAGATTCCGTTGTCCTGATTTAAATGAAACATGGCATCTTTCGAGCCAGACACAATACGAAACCTCCTGTCTGCTAACGTGCTGATGTCAAGTCCTAAATCCTTGGCGACATTTCCAACAACGTATCCCACTTTCACTTCTTCTGGAATAGAATATCTCGTCTGACCCAATGCATTCTCCTCGAAAGACATGAACAGCAAAAATCCAGCCAGCCACCACCAGTACTCCATTCTCCGCCTTTGTTCTCCATCTCCCATCGTAAAGAAAACACAAACAATTCCCTATAAGAAAATATACACTAATCCCTATAGTTATATGGCATTGAAAATGTGATCCATCTTGGTCTGGAAAATCGTATTATGACCAGGATAAACGGCCAATATCCACTAATTCAATGTCTTACATGTCATTCCTACTCCAGCTAGGCCTATACAACACAGATGGGCAGAGCCTAAAACACATCGAAAACATAATCTAGGTCACACTGACACCACATGGTATGTTTTAACACACTGCAAGGATATAGATTAAAAAAAGAGAAGTTTAAATGGACAGCCGATTAAAGGGATCTTGTAAAGTTCTTAACGGGTTATTATGCCTTCATACAAATCACGATTTTACTCCAAAATTGCTCCATTGCCATTGCTTTATAGTTTGTTTTGTTTTAAACTTTTGGGTACATTTATATTTTAAGTGAAAAGAAGCCCATCTATAATATTGTGATTTTGTTGTTGAATATTTGTTCCAATAAGTTTGTTCTGCAAAATGATATATTTAGTTTGAAGAGAATGTATAATATAGACGTGGATAGATGTAATCTATGGTAGGCTTTTTATATATCAAAACGCCAACAGCGCCACCATACAAACATTTGGAAATGTTAATGTTGTTTTACCAATCAGTGGTATCTAGAAATGTATAGCCAAGCCGCAACATTTTATCGTGACAATTCATTGGTTTGCAAATATGGCGTGGTTGGATCGCTTCACAAAACCTGGTGAGAAAATGGCACAACAAAATACATGAAACAAACATTCAGGGATTTGCTTCCTTGCCAGTTGACATTGAAATTTGGATGGATAAAACCAGTTGTAAGTTCAGTTCAGCACCACGGACAGCGAAACACCGACTCCAACAAGCAGCCACTTTAATATAGGATAAGCATGGCATTAATACATCAGTTTTTTATATATATATATTTAATGTTAGGGTGTTATTTGTCCAGTGTATCTCTCTAGGCTGTCATTTAGTTTATACTGTACTTGACAAAATGGACACGCACCTGTCGCGCGTTTGATGCAACACCGCCTGCACGCTGCTTGCTTTAAATTGGCTGTTGTTGCACAAACCACAAACAGTCGCATGATTTTGATATAAACTGTTGATTATAGAAATTAGATGATTAGTTAACTTTTAGACAATAGAAGACTTTTTTTATAAGTGGCTATAAAGATGATTAGGAAACTTTTAGACAATTGAAGACTAATTTATATATAAGTGATTATAATCCAATCCACTAGTTGTGAATGAATGACGGAAGAAGTATTATAGCATAATAGCTTGAGTAGCCAATCATTATAATTGCTATTAGTAAACTGGGTCATATTTTCATTTTGCATTCACACAGCTTGTAGTGTGGCGCCGTTTCCTAAAACGGTGAGCAGTGACATCCTGTGGCTTAAAGGCGCATGTGCATGTATAGTGTGTGCATCTGCAATATTATTCTACCCTACTAGTGCTCATTCTGTGGGAACAGTGTGCCATGCCGCAGTGAGCTCTACTGCTAAACCAAACCATAGCCTATACTGCAGAGTTCCAATCCATGGGGACATTCTGTGTGAAATGTTAGGTCTATACTCTTATTTAGACCTAAATAATTATCTTAGGGCGATACTAAACACCTTATGTGTGAATATTTGTACCAAACGGTCTGCTGAGTCCGCAGTTCCCGGATGCTGCAGAACAAGGTGGGGGCTTGTCAGAATATCAAATAACAGGCTGCTCCAATGCACAGCTGCAGAGAACAGGGCAGTGCTCGTTGCCATGGAAACGGAGCTCTGAGGCAGGTCGCTGTCCTTGGTGCTGAAAGCAGACAGGCTCGCTGAAGGAAAGGGAGAGGGGGTGGGACCTGGGACGCATGCTGCAGGTGACGTGTCCGCTGTAGACAAAGGAGACTGTCTTTGTCCTTCGTTTCCACTCTGCAAAAGCATATTCATCATTTATGTAAGATACATTCCCTTATGCGGCATGCTTGTTGCCCATGCCCCCCCCCCCCACACACACACACACACACACATGCACGCACGCATGCACACTGCTGCAATATTTTACATTACTCATATGGATGAACAGACTATATGAAGAGGAACCTCACAAATGCCTTTCTTTATAGACGTCTCTCCCCCCAGACAGTCCATTAAAGCAATTAAATAAATGCATAAAAGCAGTCATAAACATTACCATGTGCTAGACAGTGCCATAGGCTATACTATAACTGCCAGTGGTTGGACAGAGTGTGTTAGACTGTTGGTGCCGACTGGTGGTCATGTTATGGAGAAGCTGGTGTGTTGGAGCGTTAATGTGTTATGTATCAGTGTGTTACTCTGCCAGTGGCTCAGAGAATCGGAGCAGACAATGTGGGAGTGTCATATCTGGGTCTGGTGCTATAGCAGTTAGCGTATTCAGCAATCCTCTGGGAGGCAGTCCATCAGTATTGTAACCAGGTGTTAGCATACTATTCAAATCACTACAGACATTTCAAATTCAATGCAATTAACAATGAATCATTGCACAATAATGGAGAAAAACTGGAGAAAGAGTTTGAGGGTCATAGGGGATATTAGGTGAGTCTAAAGTCATGCTCTGGGACTGGTATTACCTCATTTGTCTGGGAGATGTCACACACACCATTGCACTTTAATATTTCTATACAAGCAGATGTGGCTTGCTAACTGAACTGACCCAAATCAGCAGCCAACTCAGTCACTGGGCAATATCACAGCTGTGATTCACACCAAGATACTACCAGATTGCTTAGAGATTATTTACCTTTACTGGGACTTTTACAATGTTGAAACCAGTAAACCATGACGTCACGCACAATACAGTAACTCATAACATCCTACAAGTTGCTGTTTGCTTGTTTGTTTTCCTGTAACACATCATACAGAACGGCAGGACAGATAAACAGTGATACTAACATCTTGGCTGTTCATGGCTCAGTTAGTCACCTCAGGGTATAGACCCCTGATGTCTGCTAAGACATAAATGAGCCAATGTCAGGATTGAGCAGATGTGTGAAACTGATACACCTTCATGGCTCACACAACCAAACACCGAGTCAGTGCAGAGAAATGTAAGTTGCGAAAATGCGAACACCAAGTCCCGATATCAGAGGAGTAAAAACATTTGATTATCAAATGTATATATACTATGTATACTGTATATTAGTTATATATACATCACCCATAAGCAGGATACTTCATTTTAAAATTATATCTTGTCAATAAGATGTTTAAGCATACTTATAACTGGCTTATAACACTCAGCAAGAACCTACACAATAGCCTGGGGCTAAGAAGATGTGGCATGCATTGTGCAAGCTTTTTGCGGATTGCCAATTTGGAAGGGGGGGGTTGTATTTTCATGACTGTTTAAAAGCAAATGTAACACCTAAATGTGGACAAATGCAGTTGACTTGACATTTTAGTGTGCATACCTTTGTGGAAGTATATGACCTACAGTACACAGTGGCAGAGCTGGGTGTTCACAAGAAAAATACCTAATTACTCAATGTGATCACATTGGCAACACCTGAAATCAGAAAATGTGTTAAGCGAAAATAATTAGCTTAAGCCGAGTTAGTTCCCACACTTCACATCTAGCCAAGTGTTGTAACTGACTGCCTTGTAGCACGACAAGAAGAAATGCACTATAATGTACTGTGGGAAAACAGGTGCAATGATCTTGTGGACTTCTCTCTTGATTGGATAACATTGATATCCCATACTGTAAATGTATTTCCCATTGACTAGAGCCGGAGAGGGAGACCTGTGACTGAACAAATGCTCTGTAGTAATGATTACTATCATAATATAGAGCTTTATCCTTTAACAAAAACTGATAACTGCATATCACTTACACCACCTTTAAAAAAGCCCCAAATACACATACTAAGGCCCAGAAATTACTATAAACAAGTACATGTAAATACAAGATAGCATGAGCAGCAGTGTTTCATCAGGCTGCACATGAAAGCTCAGACACCGTTTGAGAATCTTCTTACACATTGACATTGGCCCAGGAACAGCAGCTGGCATCCATCCCAGGCTCATTGTGAGCTATACATTAACATGGGCCAAGTCACTGTCAGGTCATTAGATATTGCACTTAACGCCTCTAAGCTCATATCTTGGAACAGTGCATTATATCAGCAAAGAAGCAGAGGAAGGAACTAGGGCTGGGCAATATATTGATAATATACTAATATTGTGATACAAGACTAGGTCTGGGATTTTGCATATATTGTGATGTGGCATGAACGTTCTTTTTCTAGTTTTAAATAACTTAGGCTTTAATCATATGAAAAATTATCAAAACATTAAAAAAAAAGAATACAAATCAATTTTCACTATTTCCCCGCTCTAGAACGAGCAGTTACTGTGATAGATCTTTTCACATTGGCTCTGTGTTAGCTCAGCACACTGGGTTCTGCCTCCTGTAGGTTTGCGTGCATCTTGTACTGTGGAAACCTGGTGAGAAGTGACTGTAGATCTGTGCAAGATTTACCAGCTGAATTCCTGTCGAGATTCTCTGTTGCTTGGTGATTTAAATAGTAGATCTATTGCACTGTAGTCTGTACACCGCATAAAGTGGTGGAGGCAAAAGAGATTATTATTTAGGAAGAAGACTTATGCTGTCCATTACAGATCCACCGCTTAATGCTGAGCTTTCAGTTACAGATGTTCTGGGGAAGGTCAGCAATGGTAGCTCAGCAATAAATGTAAGTGTTCTAGTCAGGATAATCTCTCAAGACAAGATTCTGCACCAATGAAAAACATGTTGTTGTTGTTGTTGTTGTTGTTGTTAGTAGGAATAAACACAGAAGGAAAAATAAAGAAAAAAATAACAATCCCATTTTCCTTTATTACCACCAAATGGGTTCCCAGATTGTAGTCAGGATGAACTGGAATTTGGAAGATGATGGAAATCCTATCCAAGCCATAGATCTAGGGGTCAGGGGTGAGTGAATAAGCAGTTGATATGTGATTCAGTCAGATAACAATCTGGAAACCCATTGGCAAAAAGGAGGGGGAAAAAATCTCCTTTGAATTTGCCTCTGGTGGCCACTTGCAGAGACCGATGTCGCCTGCTCACTCTCCTTTGGCACTCCACTTCCAGTGACACGTCTTTGTTTACATTCCTAACATTCCTCTACATGTTGTAACAGGAGTTGCTGACAGATTCAGCTGCGGAGCTCTGAAACTGTTTTGAGAGATTATTTCTATTAGCATCGCTACGATAAGACATGCGGTTAAACTAGATATTGTCATATTGAAATCATATTTGCATTATTAAAGTAACTTCAATTCTCAATTGTTCCATCAACAGAATACGTCATGTTGTTGGGGCCAAATTGTGCTCACCTTACATGCACTTAATAACATAACTGCAGGCATATTCTATTCTGATCAAACTATTACTTCATAGAAAGTGTCTTCATTGCTTGGGCCTATACCGGACATCTTCTGTAGCGCTCATTAAATTATAGCAGCTCCTACCTCCTGAGGCAGTTGAGATATTCTATATAATATTATCTTTACTTATCTTTGTGTTAATTGTTTTTGGGACTTCCAATATCCCCTGTAAAATTACAAATACTCAAATCTATATATATATTTTCCATTTCTGTCCCACAAGTCAAAGATCAGGCCACTTCATGCAAGTACCCTAACTATAGCTTAAATCCTACATGTTTATCAGGCAAGTAAACACACTCAACTAAGGCAACTATAACAATACAAATAATATTTACTTAAACCCACACATACACATTATGTGTGTGATTCTTCTTGTAATTCTTTCACTTTCAAAGAAAAATAAAATGTTGCCACACCCTTAGTCAATAATATTCAACCAATTATAAACCGATAGCCATTGTTAGGGAAAACCCCATTGGCAAGTCTAGGTAATGACACAAAAATGTACCTTTTGTTTAACAATATAAAGATGAAAAATAATAAACCCCATTTTGTAAGCCTCAGACATTGCTTGGGTATGTTATGGCCCAAAATGAAATGGCCCCTTCATGGTGTCCATCACTTGTAGCTATAATCAATCTCGCATTCTGTGATCCACGTCCATTGTGTTTGGATTCAGAGATACATCTTGGGCAAGAATCCTCAGTTAAAACTGTCAATTGGCACCACACAAATTGTGAACACAAATTGGCGCGAAATCTTTTCAGATGTACTTTGGGGGTCCTTACCGATCGTGCCAGTCAACCTCTCTTGTTGCGTCCTAGTGTGTGGTGAAGGGAAGGTGGGCATAGGAGGGGCTACTGTTAAAGAGATGGTCACTCTGTTCCGCTCCCGGCTGCTGGACTGCTGCTGCTCATCTGTGTAAAAGTACAAGTATGGACATGAGTGTATATCACTGGTTCTCAACGTGGGGTTCTGAGACCCCGTGAGGCAAATTTAGTTAATCTACCATACAAAATCAGTTTAACTACTTTACCGCTGGAATTATTTTAATAGCCCCATCTCACAACTCGTCACATCACAAAGGGTTGTGAGCTTGTAGATCTGCCATTTTCAAAACATCTTTTAACATTTTAAACATTTAACAACACAAATCTTGTATGGGAGCCCATGGCACAAATATTTGCAAATCTTTGACTTTAAAATGTTTGAAAACCACTGCTATATGCACTGGAGCCAGAAGTTCAGTGAATGCTCTGAAGTCTGAGAGCGCTGGCTAGCTTAGGAATAAACAATATGTCTAATGATTGCAACACATTACACATTGTTTTCTGGTCTCCTGTTGTGTGCACTATATTAATAAGGCATATTAATATGGTATTTAAAGAGCACAGAGTCTGTTTCTGCCTGCGCAGGCATTGGCTACGTTTACATGAAGGGTGATCATTCCGAATAAATACTTCTGAATAAAATACATCCGATGTAATGTTTTTTGCCGTGAGTTTACATGGGAAATGGTCATTCCGAATGAGTGTTTATATGGAGAAGTGATAGAAGACATGATACATGTTAATTCACGTGAAACTACGCCATCTGTTGGAAACATAAAATATAGGCAGTTCATTCATTGTGACTTTCAGACGAAAGACGACACTTTGAAATCCCATCATTTCATTCCGCAGTAGTTTTGAGGCTGCTGCTTGGATAGGGACAGACATATTATGTTTACCGTCTTTTTTTTCCCCACCTCCTGCGGCTCCCCTTCTCCGCTGGGAAGGTGATAATCTCGTTTTTAGGTGTAGCCTACTTTATTATCTACAGCACGGCCAGGGCACGCAACACACTGATTATTATTATATCGGGTTGCTCGTTATTTTTGAGAGAGAGAGAGAGAGAGAGAGAGAGAGAGTGTGAGAGAGAGACCGTTGAACACACACACACACACACACACACACACAAAATGCACGAAATAACGCGCTCTATGTGCAAACTCCTCGGCTCCTATGAGGCTTATGAGCGCCTTGGAGTTGGAGCGCAATGGAAATGAGCATGCTCAGAAAGACCAGAATGAATTTACATCCGAAGCAGTTATACATGAGTCCAATTTTCTTTCAATCGCACTGAACATCGGAGTAATCCGGACAGTGACATCGGAATGGTTTTTAGATCGCATCGAGCGTTTTCATTCGGATGTAAGTTTTTGTAGGTGTTTACATAACAACGTTTAATAGGATTGAACTTCTATTCGGAATGAAAAGGGGATGTAACTGCTCATGTAAACGTATCCATTGACAGATTCATTCGTTTTCCAGCTGTGTTAATTCTGTTGACTAAAACTATGACTAAAAGGTTCCGTCAACTACCTTTTTTCAACACGTTTGTTTTACTGTATCTTTGGTTAATGCAATTACTTTTCTTTTTTTCCCCATATGAACTTATGGGTTAAACAGGACTTGACATTAAGGCTTGTCCTGTTGTCCAGGACAAGTAATAAATATTTCCAAGTGCATTACATTTTTACTTGTCCGTTGGACAATTGACACTTGGTTTAACTTATTCTGTGACGCTCCTAGCAGCCAACAATATTGTCTCAATTTGTCTAGCCATCCTAATAATCATCATTCCAATATTAATAGCCCTAGAATGTCTGAGATTTCAT
>NC_139711.1:30738459-30833459 GCF_964188405.1 Protomyctophum parallelum | reverse complement strand
TAATGCTCACACATAACTTACATACTGTACCATCAATATTTTACTGTACATGAAGTAACTGTATGCTTGCCTTAAAATACAAAATAACTTTGTACAATGGATGAGTGGGAGTGAGTTAATGATCAGAATTTTGGTCACATAATTTTGGTTTTGCCATTACACCATAATTATCATTGCACGTCATCACTTTTTTTTACTTAAAGAATAAAGCATTAAAAACATAGTAATAGTAGTAAGTATAAGTAAAATGTTGTATTAAAGTCATTCAGTCATTCACTGATATAGCTCACATTTATACATTTTCAGTAGGCCTATATTAAAGAAAACATGAGGCTTTGTAAGTGCGTGCAGTTCTGTTTTCAAATGTATGACATGTTAACACTTTGATATTCAGGAGCACCAATAGTTTATCATAAAATCAAAAATACATCATCATATATGGACATAGTTATTATGAGGAATCAATCAGTCCAGACTGAAAGACCCAATGGAATATTCAGAGTTGTGCTCATTTCAAATTGTCATACTCATTACAACACAGCCATTTTGGCAAGTGAATCGATCTCTTAGCAATTTGGCAGTGAATGGGATCTTGTAATTTGTGTTGAATTTAATTTCTTCACACACTGGAATGAAATCATGTTATCAATGTTCATTTACACTTTTGATGTAAAAAGAAAAATGCTAAATACTAAATTACACACCTCACTAACCATGAAAATATATTGTATTCTTCCTAGAAGACAAAATGTATTTGCGATGTCCTACTAGTACATTGTTTAGCTTTAGTTCACCACCATTGTCTCGTCACAATGGACTCTTCCTCCAAATCTTGACAATGACACAATTAGGCCTAAATTGAGACAATGGCTTGTTCAATATCATGTTTACCCTTAAAACTATAAAAGCGTCTTGAATACCGCATGCAGAAACTCACTCTTTGTTGCCTGATAAGCTGATTAATGGAACCTATTCCGTCCGTCACATATTTAGGCATGGCACACGCATATAAAGCACAAAACACACAACATTATGCTAAAAGCTACCACATTTACACAACACTGATTCCCTTTATCTTGTACTTTCAAAATCTCCATTGATACTTTTCTCACATTTTGTAGATTCTTGTGCCATTTCCCTCCCTTTTCTCTTTACTTTATTATGTAATCCCACAAGGATGCGCCAGTAGAACAAGAAAAATAAAAGTTGAAAAAACATTACATTTTGCAAGAGGGGATTCAGTCCCTTATGAAGGCAGTTCAACATTCCTGTGTCCGCTCCATTACTCCATTTTGTAGCTTCTTCAAATTTCCATTCCATACGCAATTTATTGTGCAGTCTTTGTCCTTGTGTTTTCTCCACTGAAGTATGATTTATATCAAAGGCCTACAGTAGACTGATGGGTTGCAGCCATGCAGAGTATTGTCATGCATGATAAATGGACAGGAATATTGTGTTGATTGGTTAAACATGTGCTTATAGTAAGATTGGCATGGGGCCGGGGGAGGAGGGAGTCAGGGTTTACTTTGGGTAGGGGGAGTCACCATAGTGTCTTGTGGTCCTTGGGCATGACAGTAATACGTGATAGTAGCATGGGACCAGGTCAAGGGTCAAAAGGTGTTTGGTAAAACGGCATGGGGCTTCTCCTGTCCCCTCTCTCGGGCGCCGCGTGGCACTCCAATGCTTGGGAAGGGGCCTTATAATGCTGCGGAACTGCTGCTGCTGATGGTAGATGCCTGAAAATGAAAGAAAGAAAATTAGACAAATTTGGGCGGGATCCACACAGCCTTGAGATTGGCCAGACTCTTGACATGCCTCATGCAGCCGAGATCTGTCGAGTCAGACAGGGGCATCAGGCAGAACAACAGAGTGGGTAGGGTTGGGGCAGGCCCTTGAACATGTAGTGATGCGGTGGTGGGTCTATATCAATGAATACCATGCTCCGATATTATGTGAGGGAGAGTGGTTGCTAGGTAACTGGGTGGGTGATTGGTTTCACTTTGCGTCTCCCCTGCACAAAGAACTGGGTCACAAATCACACTGCAGAAAACAGAAATTCACAAGTGTCATGATCTCAGCATATCAACACTTAGTCTAGTTCTAAACCATCTAATCACACAAAAAACACAACAATCAATCCCACATTAATTCGCAGACATATACATATTCCTAATCTGTATAGTGATGGAAATATAAAGGATGGACATTTCACATGCACAGGGGTGTTTTTGAAAGCACAAAAAACTGAATTTAAATAGCCTTGATTTATCATAATGTTCACATATAAATTGTTAAAATATCAAGGCCAGGGAGAAGCAACACCTCACAGGTGCATCAGTGAGGGTTTAAAAATGTTGTGATTAATGAATTTCACATTAGCTTTATTTTTGATTAAATAATGGTCATACTGTGAGCCCAGGGGACAGGTTTGTAGCTCAGAGACTAGCTGCAGTCAACTCAGTGCGACTCTGTTTGATACAAAAAGGTAATCTCTTGGGAGGACATGTACCTTGAAACCCTGTAACCACTTAAACCCTCTATTAATAGAAAATGAATACTTAATTGACAGGGGTTAGCTTTGTGCTTGGCCTGCTCTTTTTCCCTCTACACCAAATCTGATCGCTTGCCAGCTATTTTGAATAGATTATTATTGCTAGGATTCATATGGTTACACTGTATTCCCACTTTTGCTTGATTCCCTGATAAACAGAGCACAGATTATCATTATTATAATCAGCATCGTTAATATTATTGCCTCTTCTCTTTGGCCCCTGGGCTCAATCAATGTTATGAGAATAATCCAGACTACGTTCTTGTGACGTGGTGTGTGTGTCACATTCTAAGTACAAAGGAAAAAAGAGATGTGCACTGCAGCACCAACTGCATGTATTCTTTCTGACAGCACAGCACCTATAGCAGTAGCGCTCATTGGTTATGCAATTAAAATGGACAGACCAGTTTAGTAGTGGCATTGAGGTCAAGTTAGTCAGTTAGTTAGTATAGTTAGTTAGAGTAGCCATGAGGCTGCTCAAATAGAAAAGTAATACAGCACAGGAGCTCAGGCTAATATTAGATTTGGACTGAATGATCTTTTGCAAATCACAAAAGCCTCCTCCTTTGAGAGGAATGGAGGGGGAACAAGACAACAGAAAGAGGGGGAAAAGACAAGAGAGAGAAAAAAACACATCATTCAAAAGGTTATAAATCCAGGATGGGGGAGTGTGAGACTCCTGCATACCTCCAGCTGCAGAGTGGACTTCCCTCATTTAGGGTACTTTGGTGGGGAGAAAAGAAACAAGCAGTCCAATGGTGAGCTCATTGCAATAACAAAAAAATGAAACTCATGTGTATGTCTACGCAGTAAAATCCAAAATCAAGTGTTAATTGATTTAAAGTATGGAAGTGGAAATGTGAATTATTTAAGTTAAATTAACACTGAGAAGTGTATGAATTAACACTACTTTGTCTTTTTTATATACAGTGTGTCAAGGCACTATCAATAGAATATAAACCTTTGTTTTGGGGCATATAAAAAACGAAACAAAGAGACATAGTATTAATAGCAGATATAAGAACATTGAAAACAATCATGTCAGCATGTAATTCTGGAAAGGTAAGAAAGAGTCAAACAAACAGTTAAACGGTTTTAGATTGCACACACACACACACACACACACACACACACACACACACACACACACACACACACACACACACACACACACACACACACACACACACACACACACACACACACACACACACACACACACACACACACACACACACACACACACACACACACACCCCTCTCTCTAGGCATACTTACCTGTTTTACAGCAGCAGTGAACATGTGCTCACTCAGTTTAGAGGTTAACAAAGGACATTGACATATAGAAATAGCTGATTTTCAAAGTTGCAGGTGCACTGTATAGCGTCCAGTGTTTCAAACAGGGGTACTGGGATCAATGCAAAAGCAAGCTCTACACAAATACCCTGACCCTGCAGCAGACTTTCTCCTGCTTTCTCTCCCACAATTGAGTGAGGTAATGTATAAGGGGACGTACAGTAGCCCTATGCACCACAGAGAAGGGGTGTGGCAGGACTCATACGT
Organism: Protomyctophum parallelum; assembly: GCF_964188405.1. Taxonomy (NCBI): domain Eukaryota; kingdom Metazoa; phylum Chordata; class Actinopteri; order Myctophiformes; family Myctophidae; genus Protomyctophum; species Protomyctophum parallelum. The sequence goes on along the minus strand of NC_139711.1, from coordinate 30,829,345 downwards.
ACACTACAAACTAGACCACATCAAAGTTGGCTCTTGCTGCTGTAACATAGTGTATATGGCTTTGGCTGCATGTAGCATAGAAATACCACATATAGAATGGACTTTCCATTCGCAGCAATGCTGTGCTTCCCTGTCAAGCACAGAAGAGGACGATGTGCTTGCTTGATATGAAAATGTTTTGGTTAGGTGCCAACCAAATTCACTTGTGTAGGTGTAAGTGTGTAAGTGTCATCTCCCCCAACCACCCATAACGTAGGTAGCTCTGAACATGAATGCAGTGCCCTTATGCCGCCCCGTATGTATACATTTACATACAGTATATCTGGCAAACACTGTAGAAAGATTGCAGAAAGAAATGTGCAGTAAAGTGGAGTTCAGCATAAATACTGGGTCATAGAAGGAGAGAAAAAGAGCCAAAAAAAAGAGATGCAGACTATCAACCTACTGTATATGCCCAGCATCATTCAGCTGTTTGTTATATGTTTATGTCTGCGCATGGATATACACACATACACACAATATTAGCTACTGTATATTCTCATTTTTGTCAGTGACTGTAGCAATGCAGGCATGTTTGCTGTACTAAAATCTAGGCTACAGGCCAAAGTCACACACCACCATGTCACTCAACCAGTCAGAACAAATTAGTGAGGCTTTTAGTAGGTATATGGCAGCTGCAGAGAAAGGAGAAGGCAATTCACTTTCACAACCAGTGAAATAGTGATTGATCACTGGTCCGCAAGAATAATTTGAATAATGTAATATGAATAAATAAAATGGTAAATGGTGCATTTATATAGCGCCTTTATCCAAGGCGCTTTACAGAGATTGTGCATTACATTCACCCATTCATACACCGATGGCAGCGGAAACCATGCAAGGCACCAACTAGCACATCGGGAGCAATTAGGGGTTCTGTGTCTTGCTCAAGGACACTTCGACAGTAACTCTGGGGGAGCCCGGGTTTGAACTGGCAACCTTATGGTTACCATCCAGGCACTCTATACCCCTGAGCCACCGCCGCCGCCGAATACAAAGTATGTTAAAAAAAACAATATTGGGTACATTTTTAATGCAGTCCTTACCCATTCTGGGCAGGAACCCCTTTTGGTGTTTTAACTAAGCATTATGTTATACTTTAGCTATTGAAAAATAGCAGATCTACAAGCTCAGAGCTTGTAAGTCTGCTATTTTTGAAAAATCTTAAAAATGCGGCACACATCTTTGAATATATATTCTTTCAGAGCGAACGTTTTTTGATTTCGACGTCAGGCCTAAATGGGTTAAAGAAAAAAACTGTTTGAACAAGAATTCAAAAAAGTGTGTAAAATCTAAAGAGTTGCAAAAGCAGCAATAAGCAGCCTAGTCTAGCAAATATTTTGAACAGACTACTTTGACTGAATCAGTATATGAAATTAGAAACTCTAGAAATGTAAATAGGCTACTATTCTGATGTGTTAGTCATTGTTTTTTAGGACACAAATCCCATCTTTACTTGGCGCTGTTAGTTATCATTGTGCATTGTCACTGACATTAGGATTATTATTTAGGCAGGTCCAGAGCAAAATAATATTTATATTAATGAAATTAGTTTGGGGTTTTGGGTGAAACCTTGAATGAATCAGTTTCCAATATTAGATGTTGGATATAGAATGTTGGATTTTTTATAGAGCAATTCTCACCTGCAAAGTTGAAGGTGCTGAACCACTAGTTTCTGACATTCCTGTGCTCCGTGGAATACTGGACACAATGTACCTGGAGCCCTTTGGCACAGGCTGTCTAACCACCAACTTTCCTTTCCTGGTCTCTGCTAGAAACATACTGTACCAGTAGGCATCATTAGAGACCAGGGTGGAATCAGCGATGGTTGAGTTGAATGAGTTCCTCTCACTGCTGATCACACTGTTCCTACAGGGAGGAGCCGTTTTGCTGGGATTGGATTTCTGACACTTGAGTACGATGGTGACCAATATGGTGATCAATAAGAGAAAGGACACTGATCCCAGACCGATGAGCAAATACAGGTTTATGTCTGAAAAGATGTCATATTCCAGAGGCACTTCAGTCATGTCAGAGTAGGCCTTGACAGCAGTCTCTATTGTGGATAACTTGATGGTAACTGTAGCAGAGAGAGCAGGCTCTCCGTTGTCCTTGGCAACAACAACCATCTGTTGGTGACGTGAATCTCTGTAACTGAACATTCTCATAGTCCGGATCTCTCCATTGTACTGGTCCAGACTGAACAAGGTGGCATCACTCACTTGTAGAAACTGGTAGCTAATCCGAGAGTTCTGTGGGGAGTCTGTGTCTAAAGCTATCACCTTAGCAATTAGAGATCCTTTGTCAGTTGATCGTGGGATCTTTTCCTCCACAACTGAGCCATGTGGGCGCCATGGAGAGACTATGACAGGCTTATTGTCATTCTGGTCTACAATAATGATGTGAACAGTAACATTACTGCTGAGTGGAGGAACACCAGAGTCCCTGGCCTCAATGTGGAAGAGGAACTCCTTCTCAATCTCATAGTCAAAGGTTCTTAAAGCATAGAGGTTTCCATTTTCAGGGTTGATGGAGAACAGCATGGACATGGAAGTGTTCACTATTTCTTTTTCTAAAATAAAATAAACCAGATACTGGTTTTCATGGAGGTCAGGGTCAAATGCAGTAAGAGAACTTAACAAGCCCCCAGGAGCATTATTCTCCGGTACACGTATAGTATAAAATGACTTAGGGAACTGTGGAACATTATCATTAACATCTAAAAGTTCTAAAGTCATTGTTTCATTGTCAGATAATGGAGGAGAACCTCTGTCTGTGACTGTAAATGTGATGTCATATTCTGGAACCTTCTCTCTGTCTAAAGGTTCTGACACTACTAATTCAAAATAGTTATCGGATGATTCTCTCAATTTAAATGGGATATTATTGGGAATTTTAAGATCAACTACCCCATTATCACCTGCATCTTTATCACTCACACTAACTACTGCTATAACTGTGTCTAATGGTGCATTCTCTTTTATAGGACTTTGAAATGATTTGATGGAGATTTCTGGGTGGTTGTCATTCATATCAGTCACTGCTATTGTTAATTTACACTGTCCAGATAAGGGATTTGACCCTTTGTCAGTGGCTATAACTTCCATTTCATAAGTCTTAAAATCCTCATAATTAACCAGCTCTTTAACTCTGATTTCCCCATTATCTGGATTCAAGCTGAATGTGTTTTGCGTTTTCTCTGATGTATACAAACTATAGGAGTAAACAATAGCTGAGTTAGATCCCTCATCTAAATCAGAGGCTTCGACTTTAATTATAAGGCTGCCTATTGGAGAGTTTTCCATCAAATCCACTTGATACATGTCTTTATCAAATGTAGGGGCGTTGTCATTTATATCTAACACGCGAACAATTATGTTGGCGGTACCAGAGCGCGCTGGTACGCCGCCATCTACAGCAGTGAGTATCAAATTGTGAACAGCTTGCCTCTCTCTATCTAATCCCTTTTTCAGAATAAAGTCAGCAAATTTGGTCCCATCTCTTCCGGTCTGAATTTCAATCCCAAAATGTTCGCTTGTGCTCAGATGGTAGTCATTAACGGAATTAGATCCAACGTCTGGATCTACTGCGTTGTTCAACGAGAAACGTTCTCCAGCGGAGCTTGACTCCGATATATCCAAATGCATCGTTCCTCGTCGAAAATGTGGAGCGTTGTCATTAATATCCATGATTTCCACCTCAATGTTGAACATTCGTATCGGGTTTTCGATTGTAACATCCAATTTAAGAAAGCAATACGTAATCTTCGAGGGGCACAAAAGTTCTCGATCAATCTTTTCCAATATATACAGCTCTCCGGTGTTTTTGTTTATGTCGAGATATTTTTTATTTGACACGACAGCATCTATACGCATTTTTCTTTTATTCAACGTCTTCAGGTCAAATTCCAAATCAGATGCTAGATTTGCAACAACGGACCCTTCCTCCATTTCTTCAGGAATAGAATAGTGAGTAGTAACAGCAGAGGTTGTGTCCATGATGGCTGCAAGAACTAGGAAGCGCAACACATACCATATCCAAGATGATGACTGAAGGAAGCGATGCGCCATTATGGTGGAGTGCATTCCAAAATCCACGCCAAAACGTTCTGATTGCGATGTTGGTGTGAGAACAAATCTTGTAAATTGTAGCTCAGCGTCACACCACAATGTGCACCCTTCAAATGGATAGATGCTTTAGAGAAGACCAGGAGCCGCCCACAAAGATCTTTCTAATTTCTTTAACCAATCACCGTGACGACGATGACCTCATAAAGGCATTTGCAGGTTACTGTTCCGGTGCTTGTCTCGAGCGGATACGGAAGCGTTGCGCGTGTGCGTGTGTGTGTGTGTGTGTGTGTGTGTGTGTGCGTGCGTGCGTGCGTGCGTGTGTGTGTGTGTGTGTGTGTGTGTGTGCGCGCGCGCGCCCCCGTATTACAGGATACAGACTACGTTCATTTAATTTGCTAGTTTGGAATAGAAACCAGGCTTTCCACACTCTAGGTCTAGGACATGTGGCCGGTGGCTGTGAAAAGCATTTTACGCGATGTTAGTGTGCGTTGGTGTTTTTGTGCTGTTGAACTTAAACTTGAGGAACAAATCTAAAAACGGACTGAATTGTGGCATATTTTGTAATACAAGAAGAAAATAACATAGGAGAGTAGCCTTAACCGGTTATGAGCCTGTAAGAATAGAAAAAATAACTACTTTTACGCATATAGATCTGTGTGTAATCCATGTATAAATTAACATAGTTATCAATAGCTGTTCATATTTGTCATTTTGGGTGGAAGAAAATGTTTCATGCAATAAAGTATGATCATTTATTTGACACATCTGAGTGTAAATGTAGAACATGGGGACAATGGCCTGATTAAGGGGTGGCTATTGCTTACCATTCCGCGTTAAGGTGAGTGACAGAAAGTTACTAAGTAACGGAGGCAGCAGCAGAACGCATCAAACTCTGAGTTTGCAGTATCAGAAGTTTAAATTTGCCTTGTATGTCTGCATGTTTGTATATGCCTTGAAAATAATACAATGTTATTTTTTTTATAGGGGGGTGCGGGGGTGCAATGATTCTGCCGTCCATTGTGAATTGCGCTGAAATACGAAAGGGTTCCATGCCAATGTGAGAACTTGTTGCATTCCAGCCTCATGTGATATCTCGCAGTTAATGAAAGGACAGTGTTATAGCCTTATGAGATTCAGCTCAACAGAAAGGTGATTGCTGCTCTATTTAATAAGGTATATTTATATTGAACAACTGCCATGTAGGCCTATTGATGCTGTTACCTGCACGTAATTTTTACATAATTGATCGACTTCATTGAATAATTATTGGTAGCTGAAGGTCTGGACTCTGGAGACTGGAGGGACCGAAACGTTATCGATTTATTGCAAGCTTTCGGTCTATTGACCTTCGTCAGGCCTCCCTTTATTTTTTCATGAAGTTTGCGCATTGAAATTTTACTTAATTGTATCCGTGTTGATCATTTATAAATGTGGCACTTTGAAGTTAGTTGTTGTTGTCGTCGTAGGCCTATAATAATTTCAAATATAAATGTAAATTCATTGTGTAATGGTCTCCCACCTTATTTGTTTACTTCATCTGTGAAAACCGATCATTTAATTTGTGTTGTATTGTATAGTCATATAATATAACCTTCTTTATGTTGTTAAATTGTGCTGGTTCCCTGTACATGTTTTCGGTAGCAGAACCACTCGCCCTTTGCGAGTGGTCTGGGCGAGTGGTCTTGGCGACTCGCCAAAAAGTCAAGTCCACTCGGCCCAAGCAGAAGGCCATTCGGCCCGGGGCGAGATGACTTCCCCTTTTGGCGACAAGTCTTCACTTTTTGGCTAGTGTTTTCTTCACTTTCAGCAACTGTTTTCCATGTCTCAGCTTAGAAATAATTGCTTAAACAAAATAAAGAGTAATTAATTATATACTATTTTAAACTCAGATTATAAAGGATTCTGACAAAAGTGTATTGCCAATTCAATCAACAGCCAATAAAAATTCTGAATCAACGTGATTGGTTGGAAGACAAGACATGTGGTCTGGTTTTAGTTAGTAGTTTGTTTGTTTGCTTAACTTTAAAAAGTGAGTCATGGGATAACCTGAATATTATTAGGTTTATCTCAGGCCCCTTTGTGTTCTCTGGCCCTGGTTACATTTTATAACTACATTTACACCAGACATCAGGATGTTGACAATGGATGTAATAAAGCTTTTGATGAGGGCTAACTTTCTTTAAATTAATTATGATAATATTTTGTGGGTGGCACTGGTGCCTCAATATTTCTGTGTGCAATCCATACATATATGTGGATCAACAAGGTGGATTAGTTTGATCCACTGAAGGTATACTGAACACAATGCATCCCAAAGCCCTTTGGAACAGGCTGTCTAACTATACCGACCTCTGCTAGAATTAGACTGTATACCAGTAGGCATCTGAGACCAGGGTGGAATCTACAATGTTTGGTAAAACAGTCAAACAGAACAGTATACTAGACAATTGCACGGTGGTGGAGTGCCTGGTGTTTCTTTGCTGATTGGCGTGGACATCGGCTATCGCTATATCCCACCGGGTGGAATACCTGAGGCCTGACCCCTTCCCGCGGACCAGTAGCCGGCAGTGTAATGACAACAGTGCAGATGGATTCCCTGCAATGACACAGCGTTTCACAGTCGGTATCCATACGTCAAGAGCCCAGACTGGATAGGGGTCGATGATGTCAATTGACCCCATCTGGGTCTCACTGGAAGAAGGAAAAGGACCCGGGCACTGGCGTCGTGAAATTCAGACTGATGTTTTTTTATAATTAACCTTTTTGGGTTTCATTCATGTTGTATTGTGCACCGTATATTATTTTAGGTTAGAGGGTAATTGACTCAGGTTGGTATAGGTATAGTTTTGTGTTTATATGTGGGCTTACTGGATATATATTTCAACTGAACTATTTTACTTTTGTACTAAACGGCCTGCTTCTTGGCTGTCCTTGGGTCTAGGATCTTAGCATTTAACAGCAGCAGCTAAAATATTATTATGTTTTGTTGTATTCCCTTACCTGCAGGGTGGACGCTGCTGAGTCGCTCGTGTCTGTCACACATGTACTCCTTGGTAAACTGGATACAAAGTATCTGGAGCCCTTTGGCACAGGCTGTCTAACCACCAACTTTCCTTTCCTGGTCTCTGCTAGAAACATACTGTACCAGTAGGCATCATTAGAGACCAGTGTGGAATCAGCAATGGTTGAGTTTCTCTCACTGCTGATCACACTGTTCCTACAGGGAGGAGCCGTTTTGCTGTAATTGGGTTTCTGACACTTGAGTACGATGGTGACCAATATGGTGATCAGTAAGAGAAAGGACACTGATCCCAAGCCGATGAGCAAATACAGGTTTATGTCTGAAAATATGTCATATTCCAGAGGGACTTCAGTCATGTCAGAGTAGGCCTTGACAGCAGTCTCTATTGTGGATAACTTGATGGTTACTGTAGCAGAGAGAGCAGGCTCCCCGTTGTCCTTGGCAACAACAACCATCTGTAGGTGACGTGAATCTCTGTAACTGAACATTCTCATAGTCCGGATCTCTCCATTGTATTGGTCCAGACTGAACAAGGTGGCATCACTCACTTGTAGAAACTGGTAGCTGATCCGAGAGTTCTGTGGGGAGTCAGTGTCTAATGCAATCACTTTGGCAACCAGTGAACCTTTATCAGTGGATCTGGGAATCTTTTCCTCTACCACTGATCCATGCGCACGCCATGGAGAAACTATGACAGGCTTATTGTCATTTTGGTCCACAATAATGATGTGAATAGTCACGTTACTGCTGAGTGGAGGAACACCAGAGTCCCTGGCCTCAATGTGGAAGAGGAACTCCTTTTCAATCTCGTAGTCAAAGGTTTTTAATGCGTATAGATTTCCATTCTCCGGATTAATGGAAAACAACATGGACATGGAGGTGTTTACTATTTCCTTCTCTAAAATGAAATAAACTAGATACTGATTTTCATGGAGGTCCGGGTCAATTGCAGTGAGAGAACTTAATAAGGCCCCAGGAGCATTATTCTCTGGTACACGTATCGTATAAAATGACTGAGGGAACTGTGGAACATTATCATTAACATCTAAAAGTTCTAAAGTCATAGTTTCATTGTCATATAATGGATGAGAACCTCTGTCTGTAACTGTAAAAGTGATGTCATATTCTGGAACCTTCTCACGGTCTAGCGGTTCTGAAACTACCAATTCAAAATAGTTCTCAGATGATTCTCTCAATTTAAATGGCATATTATCAGGAATTTTAAGATCAACTATTCCATTATCACCAGAATCTTTGTCACTCACACTAACTACTGCTATCACTGTGTCTAATGGTGCACTCTCTTTTATAGGACTCTGAAATGATTTAATGGAGATTTCTGGGTGGTTGTCATTCATATCGGTCACTAAAATGGTTAATTTACACTGTCCAGATAAGGAATGTTGACCTTTATCTGTTGCTATAACCTCCATATCATAAGTATTTAAATCCTCATAATTAATCATTTCTCTCACTCTAATTTCACCGGAATCCGAATTCAATGTGAATGTGTTTTGTGTTTTCTCTGATGTGTATAAACTATAAGAGTAAACAATATCCGAATTTGAGCCCTCATCTAAATCAGTGGCATTTAGTTTAACTACAAGAACATTTTCCATTATCTCTATTTTGTAGCTATCTTTGTCAAATATAGGAGCATTATCGTTGACGTCGAGCACCCTAACAACAATGTTGGCGGTACCAGAGCGTGTTGGAACCCCGCCATCCACAGCTGTAAGTATTAAATTGTGTACAGTCTGATTTTCTCTGTCTAAAGCCTTTTTCAAAATTAAGTCAGCAAATTTGGATCCATCTCTTCCAGCCTGAATTTCAATGGCAAAATGGTCACTTAAGCTTAAATGGTAGTTGGTCACAGAATTCGTTCCAACGTCTGGGTCCACAGCATTATTCAGTGAGAAACGTTCTCCAACGGGTGTAGATTCCGAGATATCCAACTGCATTGTACCGCGTCGAAAATGTGGGGCGTTGTCATTAACATCTGTGATTTCTATCTCAAAGTTAAACATTCTTAGTGGATTTTCTATGGTGGCATCCAATTTAAGAAAGCAAGACGTTGTTGTCTTGGTGGTGCATAAATATTCCCTGTCCACCCGTTCTAGAACGTACAGTTCTCCTGTTTCCTTGTTAACGTCGAGATATTTTTTATTGGCAACTACATCTATCCTCATTCTTCGTTTAATCAGGGTCTTCACGTCAATGCCCAAGTCAGCAGCCAAATTCGCAACGACAGAGCCTTCCTCCATTTCTTCGGGAATAGAATAGTGAATTACTGAAGCTGCTGTGTATGTGGCTGTAGAATAAAGCAAAAATAGAGAAACGTACCAACTGCAAGACGTTTGAAAAATGTGGTAAACCATTGTGTACAATCCGTGCGTGAAGCCAGGGAAAAACCGTGTAGCGCGCAGGCTCTTTGTGATAGCCTTTCACAATACTGAGTGCAAATGAAATGTGTTGCTTCCAGAGCCATACGATCAACTCGCATGCGTATGGTAACCTCACTGACTGGTGTGTTTTCGCGGTGAGCAGCGACGCCCATGTTTACTTTGGACTCGGGAACAAAAAACGAAATAAAAACTTTGGGTAAGACTTACGACAAAGACTACACAGTGGATACGTTATGGAGGTAGAAATTAAGGCCTCGATATTGACATAATGTTGTATAATTATATTATATAAGCCGAAAATACAACCACAGTTCAGTTGAAAATATGAACATATGCTGCTGTTTTAATATAGGCCTACTTCCTGACAATCGTATTGTACTTTATTTGAGTTTAAACCAATATTTAATAGTCTGACCATCTCGCTATTACCAAAATGTTGCTTGTTTTATATAGCTTGTGTTCTTATCATGCTAATTCATAGAAGGGCATCATCATATCTCTGTCGTGTGCATAGCTCCCCGTGCGTAAAGGCCATGCGTAATGGATATTGTTTTTGTTTCGATTTGTTTTTCTTCGTTTTTGCTGTATTTTGTGGGTTCTTTCTCCCCTTCAATTTCAGTTTTTATTGTTGACTATTGTTGATAATTCTAGAACAACCCTCTTTATGCCACAGTTATATGTACGCTATTTGTCGAGTTTTGCGCATAGCTCCATGTGCGTAAACAATTGCGCATAACGAGATTGACTCACAACACCAACCTATTTCAGATTCTTTGATATAAGATATGGTTCATCATTTTACAATTTACACGAGAAACATCTATGAAAATGTTAATATTTAATTTCAGGCCCGCTCGTATGGGCTTGTTAAATAGGGCCACGAGTGCATTCAGTGGGTCAGCAGTATTCCAAATCACCAAAATGACAACCAATAATATGGAAACTGTACAGTAGTGCCTGGATTATATTTGATTGAAGTTTGATGAGGATTTGAGTAAAATATGAATATTTTGTTTCAACAGGGTTTTCCTTTGCAGAGAAGCTAATCAATCATCACATCACAGGTCACAGGTGCACGTAAATAAGTCATTCCTGTAATGTTTCACGCACTATTAAAATGTAATTCATGCTAATCTGATTTTATATAGCATACTTTCTGATCATGCATTAAAATAAAATTGTATAATATCTCTGTCTTGGTTATGCACAATATGTATTGCATTGAGTTTATGTATTGCCGTTTATGCATGGTTTCCCTTCCGTATAGGGGATATTGTTTTTGTCTGTTTTATTTTGTTCCTGATTGTCACCTATTTGGAAAACTTAAACACTTTAATTTTGTTGGAAATTAGAGGTAATAATTTTACAATTTACCCGAATTGTCCACTCTTGATAAAATTGTCAAAATGATAGTTGATTAAAGTTGGCTCAGGATAATGTGTAAAAGGTTTTAACTGGTCTTTCTTCCTACCTGTAAAGTGGAAGCTGCTGAGTCACTGGTGTCTGTCACACATGTACTCCTTGGTAAACTGGATACAAAGTATCTGGAGCCCTTTGGCACAGGCTGTCTAACCACCAACTTGCCTTTCCTGGTCTCCGCTAGAAACATACTGTACCAGTAGGCATCATTAGAGACCAGGGTGGAATCAGCAATGGTTGAGTTCCTCTCACTGCTGATCACACTGTTCCTACAGGGAGGAGCTGTTTTGCTGTAATTAGGTTTCTGACACTTGAGTACGATGGTTACCAATATGGTGATCAGCAAGAGAAAGGACACCGAGCCCAGACCGATGAGCAAATACAGGTTTATGTCTGAAAAGATGTCATATTCCAGAGGTACTTCAGTCATGTCAGAGTAGGCCTTGACAGCAGTCTCTATTGTGGATAACTTGATGGTAACTGTAGCAGAGAGAGCAGGCTCCCCGTTGTCCTTGGCAACAACAACCATCTGTTGGTGACGTGAATCTCTGTAACTGAACATTCTCATAGTCCGGATCTCTCCATTGTACTGGTCCAGACTGAACAAGGTGGCATCACTCACTTGTAGAAACTGGTAGCTAATCCGAGAGTTCTGTGGGGAGTCGGTGTCTAAGGCAATCACCTTGGCAACCAGTGAGCCTTTATCAGTGGATCGTGGGATCTTTTCCTCCACCACTGACCCATGAGCACGCCATGGAGAGACTATGACTGGCTTATTGTCATTCTGGTCCACAATAATGATGTGAATAGTAACATTACTGCTGAGTGGAGGCATACCAGAGTCTCTGGCCTCAATGTGGAAAAGGAATTCCTTCTCAATCTCATAGTCAAATGTTTTTAATGCGTAAAGATTACCATTCTCTGGATTAATGGAGAACAGCATGGACATGGATGTGTTCACTATCTCCTTCTCTAAGATGAAATAAACTAGATACTGGTTTTCATGCAGGTCTGGATCAACTGCAGTAAGGGCACTTATCAATGCACCAGGCGCATTATTCTCCATTAAACGTATAGTATAAAATGACTGAGGGAACTGTGGAATATTATCATTAACATCTAAAAGTTCTAAAGTCATTGTTTCATTGTCAGATAATGGAGGAGAACCTCTGTCTGTAACTGTGAATGTGATGTCATATTCTGGAACCTTCTCACGATCTAGAGGTTCTGACACCACTAATTCAAAATAGTTTTCAGAAGATTTTTTTAATTTGAATGGAATATTTTCAGGGATCCGGAGATCAACAACTCCATTATCACCAGAATCATGATCACTAACACTAACTACTGCTATCACTGTTTCTAATTCTATATTTTCCTTGACAGGGCTATGGAACGATTTAATCGATATTTTGGGGTGATTGTCATTCATATCATCGACATGAATTGTTAATTTACACTGTCCTGTTAATGAATTTGTGCCTCTGTCTGTTGCTATTACTTCCATGTCATAAATATTGTTATCTTCATAGTTTAACATTCCTTTTACCGTGATTTCACCGGTGTTGGGGTTCAGATAAAATGCTTCTTGTGTTTTCTCCGAGGTGTACAGACTGTAGGCATACATTATTTCCCCATTAGATCCCTCGTCTAAATCCGTAGCGTTAAGCTGAACTACAAGACTTCCAATTGGAGAATTTTCTATAATATTTATGTTGTAGTTTTCCATGTCAAATGTTGGAGCGTTATCATTGGTGTCGAGTACACGAACAAATATGCTGGCTGTGCCCGAGCGGGAGGGGACGCCCCCATCTATAGCAGTAAGAATGAGGTTATGAACCGCCTGCGCTTCGCGATCTAAAGATTTTTTCAATATTATATCGGCAAACTTTGATCCATCTCTTCCTGTTTGAATTTCTATAGTAAAATAATCACTTTCGCTTAAAAGGTACGTTTTGACAGAGTTTGAGCCAACGTCCGGGTCCACTGCGTTGTTGACAGAAAAATGTTCACCAGCCTGGGTTGCTTCCGATATGTCCAAATCGATTGTATCCCTTCTAAAATGAGGCGCATTGTCATTGATGTCCATAATTTCCAATTCGATGTAAAATATCCTTTTGGGGTTTTCAATAATGGCTTCCATTTTTAGATAGCAGGATGTCTTGGCGGGGCAGAGAGACTCTCTGTCAATTCTCTCTACAATATACAGCTCCCCCGTTTCTTTGTTCACGTCCAGATATTTCTTATTGGCTATTATTTCTAACCGCATTTTCCGTCCAATTAACGACTTCACATCTAGGCCCAAATCCCCAGCTAGATTGGCGACAACAGATCCTTCTTCCATTTCTTCAGGAATCGAATAGTGAGTGACGGAAGATGACATTTTCAGAGAAGCAACTAAAATGAAAATGGAGACATACCGCTTCCATGGTTTGGGGAAGATCTCTGCCCCCATTGTTTCCAAGGTTTTGTCGTATCCGTCTTGGTACAACCTATACGTGCGCTTATAATCGTACTTTTCAAGAATGATGGCCAAATGTTATGGCACAAGTAACCTAATATGGGAGAGATTATTAAGTGAGCGAAAGAAACCTTGGCGTTATAGAGAGAGATTAAGCACTGCTGCATTTCCGCCGTCCCGCTCGGCGCACTGCCACGGTGAGCTGGATGTAAAAGTGATCAACAGCGACACTTCATTACAAAAATAGATAAATAATAAAATGTAAAAGTTTACTGTAGTCTATTTTGATATAGGCTACTTTACCATTAGACGGAATGCTAATCTTTTTATGAGGAAAACTGAAAGCTAACTGCAGTTTTTAAATAAAATTAAAGGTCAAACAAAACCGCCACAGAGCAATTTGTTTTAAATATAGGCATGTACGTGTTTGACGACTGATTGTATGTCAGTGATATCTTACAATCAATGCACCTCTTTGTTTTAAAATCTCTTGAATTAAGCTTATATATATATATATATATATATATATATATATATATATATATATATATATACATATATATATATATGTATGCAACAGCTCAGCTTACATGTTTCCAACTAAGAGAGAAAATGTTTATACATTTTCTTCTCCGTCCCAAAGGAATGTATCTGTCAAAAGGGTGTTTCAGCACCAGGGAGCTGTCCAGTGGCTCCAGAATTAGTATTGAACGAAACGTATTTTATATTGACACTATTGGTGTAATTCCAACGCATAAAACACAAGACACCAGACACAACACATAAATAAAAATAAAAATCCACTCCACATTTCAACATTTCTCACTTTTGGCTACTATAATGGCGACAATGGCCATGGAGTGTTTTATGTAGTAGAACAGTGCCACCTTTTGTATATCATACACATCTGCATCTAAAACAATCAATGAAATTTGTATTTATTTTATGTATTAGTTAAACTGTTTATAATATTATTATTAGCCTATTATTGACATTATTTGCATTATTATCTGTTGAGTTTATTTTATCGGTTATAAAAAATGGAATACAAACAAATCTGATATAGCTGTATATTTTATGCAAATGTTATTCTGAACATGCTAATACAATTATATTGTATGTATGCTTTGGTGAGTTTTATGCACAGCTCCCCGTGCGTAACGACGATTAATTTTAAAATGTTTCAAAAGTTAAATACGTTAATTTAAATGCAGTCCCTCTTGTCTTGATGAGCTTATACGGCAAGGCCACAAAGTATATCAAGCATTTTTAATTTTCTCATTCACGGTGGGTCAGCAGAAGCATCGACTTATATTGCAAGCAACGCTGTTACCAATGATATGGGAACAATGGAGTCATTGCCAGCCTGCATGTGTCTGGATGATACTAGATTAAAGTGACTCAAGATGCTGGTGGGTCCTATATGCTTTCTTTTGACAGTTGTTTCCTTACCTGCAGAGTAGAAGCTGCTGAGTCGCTGGTGTCTGTCACTCCTGTACTCCTTGGTAAACTTGACACGAAGTATCTGGAGCCCTTTGGAACAGGCTGTCTAACCACCAACTTTCCTTTCCTGGTCTCTGCTAGAAACATACTGTACCAGTAGGCATCATTAGAGACCAGGGTGGAATCGGCAATGGTTGAGTTCCTCTCACTGCTGATCACACTGTTCCTACAGGGAGGAGCTGTTTTGCTGTAACTGGATTTCTGACACTTGAGTACGATGGTGACCAATATGGTGATCAGTAAGAGAAAGGACACTGAGCCCAGACCGATGAGCAAATACAGATTTAAATCTGAAAATATGTCATATTCCAGAGGGACTTCAGTCATGTCAGAGTAGGCCTTGACAGCAGTCTCTATTGTGGATAACTTGATGGTTACTGTAGCAGAGAGAGCAGGCTCCCCGTTGTCCTTGGCAACAACAACCATCTGTAGGTGACGTGAATCTCTGTAACTGAACATTCTCATAGTCCGGATCTCTCCATTGTATTGGTCCAGACTGAACAATGTGGCATCACTCACTTGTAGAAACTGGTAGCTAATCCGAGAGTTCTGTGGGGAGTCTGTGTCTAAAGCTATGACCTTAGCAATTAGAGATCCTTTGTCAGTTGATCGTGGGATCTTTTCCTCCACCACTGATCCATGTGCACGCCATGGAGAGACTATGACTGGCTTATTGTCATTCTGGTCCACAATAATGATGTGAATAGTCACGTTACTGCTGAGTGGAGGAACACCAGAGTCCCTGGCTTCAATGTGGAAAAGGAATTCCTTCTCGATCTCATAGTCAAATGTTTTTAATGCGTAAAGATTACCATTCTCTGGATTTATAGAAAAGAGCATTGACATGGAGGTATTGGCTATCTCTCTCTCTAAAATGAAATAAACAAGATACTGGTTCTCATGTAGATCTGGATCAAACGCAGTCACAGAACTTAACAAGGCCCCAGGAGCATTATTCTCCTGTACACGTATTGTATAAAAGGACTGAGGGAACTGTGGAACATTATCATTAACATCTAAAAGTTCTAAAGTCATAGTTTCATTATCAGATAATGAAGGAGAACCTCTGTCTGTGACTGTAAATGTGATGTCATATTCTGGAACCTTCTCTCTGTCTAATTGTTCTGACACTACTAATTCAAAATAGTTATCGGATGATTCTCTGAGTTTGAAAGGCATATTTACAGGAATATGGAGATCAACTATTCCATTGTTTCCGGAGTCTTTATCACTGACACTAATCACTGCTATCACAGTGTCTAATTCTATACTTTCCTTGACTGGACTATGAAATGATTTGATAGATATTTCTGGGTGATTATCATTCATGTCCTCAACTACAATTGTTATTTTACACTGCCCTGATAATGCATTGGCTCCTTTATCTGTTGCTATAACTTCCATATCATAATTCTGTACGTCCTCATAATTTAACATTCCTTTTACATTGATCTCACCAGTGGATGGATTCAGGTTAAATGTTTCCTGTGCTTTCTCTGAGGTGTACAAGCTATAAGAGTATATTATATCAGAATTTGATCCTTCGTCTAAATCTGTTGCTTTTAGGTGGATGACAAGGCTTCCAATTGGCGAATTTTCCATTATACTGATTTCGTAACTGTCTTTGTCAAACGTAGGAGAGTTGTCATTTGTGTCTAGAACGCGGACAATAATGCTGGCAGTGCCAGAACGTGTCGGTGTGCCGCCATCTACAGCAGTGAGTATTAGATGATGACCAGCCTGCTGCTCTCTGTCTAAAGCCTTTTTAAGAATCAAATCAGCAAACTTCGATCCATCTCTCCCTGTCTGAACTTCAATGTTAAAATGTTCACTTTCACCCAAATGATATGTTTTTACGGAATTAACGCCAACGTCTGGGTCAACAGCATTACTCAGGGAGAATCGCTCACCAACGGGTGTTGACTCCGATATGTCTAAATGTATTGCGTCTCTTCTAAATTGAGGGGCGTTGTCGTTCATATCTAATATTTCTAGTTCCATGTTGAATATACGTAGAGGATTTTCCAGTGTTACCTCCAATTTTAGATAACATGATGCTGATGATTTGGTAGGGCAATCTTCTCTGTCAATCTTCTCCACAATGTAAAGCTCGCCAGTCTCTTTGTTCACATCCAGATATTTTTTGTTGGCGATTATATCAAGACGCATCTTCCTCTTACTGAGCGTTTTCACATCCAGTCCTAAATCTGAAGCTAGATTGGCGACAACAGATCCTTCCTTCATTTCTTCAGGTATAGAATAATGAGTGACTGAAGACGATATGTACTGAACAGCGGAGAGGAGAATAATGAGCGAGACGTACCTTTTCCATGACGGCATTAACCCCATTGTTGTATAACTGTAAGTGCATCAATATTCAGCCAGTATAACGCATGTTAACAGCTGGAAACTGAAAGTTGTGATCTCGATTTAAAAAAAATGTTTTATATCAGCCGAAAAAAGCGAATATCCATTCCGTGTTTCTCAATCGGCTGTTTCAGAACCAGGAGCTGTCCGGTGGCACAACTCAACACATCTCATTGAAATGTAGACTACTGTATAGGCTACTGTCATGGCGACTACAAGCACAGTATTTTATGTAGTAAACAGCGACACTTTTCGCATAGCATAAGCCTACACATCAAGCAAGTCATATTGAACCTTTAATAATAAAAATAAAGGACCAGCTTGACTTTATTAATACATTTAATTATGGCTGAAAGAATGTGTGTGTGTGTGTGTGTGTGTGTGTGTGTGTGTGTGTGTGTGTGTGTGTGTGTGTGTGTGTGTGTGTGTGTGTGTGTGTGTGTGTGTGTGTGTGTGTGTGTGTGTGTGTGTGTGTGTGTGTATATATATATATATATATATATATATATATATATGGATCATCATCATCATCATATTATTATTATTATTATTATTATTATTATTACTAATATCGTCGTTGCCTATAGAGGACTATAGGGCCTCTGGAAATTATTGGAGTAGAGCTGGTACACTTATGGATGGACTCCGATAAAATAATCACAGGAGAGGAGCTTATAGAGTGTTCTTTACTTGGATAAATCTGTGCAGAAGTGCGGTCAAAACAATCACCAAATTATTCTTACATAAACCAAAATACTGTTTAAATCATCTACAGTATAGGTACAGCACAGCCATCAAACATAATTCAGCATAAAGTATCATCACATTTGCATATTCAAAACATTCACAAATATATAACAACATGATGGTTATATGTAAAAGGAAAGCACCATATCCTACAATAAAACGATCAGACACTTACTTTTACTGTCGTGAACAAGCACAGTCAGAGGAAAATAAACACTGGTCAGGTCAAACAAAGCAGAAAACTGACTGAGTAAAGCAAACAAGCTGAACCTAATCACAATTATTACTGGGGCAGTCAATCATCCTTTCTGTGTCAACGAGTCATTGCATTGCAAGGTCAGTCATTAAACGAGTCCTTGCCTTGCTGGGTCAGCGCGTTCCTATATCGTTATTAGCATATTTATTTTATTATTGTTGTTATCATAATAATAATTTGTTTATAGTATACTGTTGTTTTTGTTTTTGTTGTTGTTGTTGTTAGTATTATTATTAATATTATTTGTTGTTGTTGTTGTTGTTGTTGTTGTTAATGTATATATTTTTGTATTGTTGTGGTTGTTGTTGATATCGTTGTTGGATTTTAATACACAATCAAATCACCATAACATTCATGGCATTAAAACAGAATACAAACCAAATTGATAGGCACAGTAGCTAGGTGTAAAATGACTTCTCACCTGCAAAGTTGAAGCTGCTGAGTCGCTGGTGTCTGTCACTCCTGTACTTCTTGGTAAACTTGACACGAAGTATCTGGAGCCCTTTGGAACAGGCTGTCTAACCACCAACTTTCCTTTCCTGGTCTCTGCTAGAAACATACTGTACCAGTAGGCATCATTAGAAACTAGGGTGGAATCAGCAATGGTTGAGTTCCTCTCACTGCTGATCACGCTGTTCCTACAGGGAGGAGCCGTTTTGCTGTAACTGGATTTCTGACACTTGAGTACGATGGTGACCAATATGGTGATCAGTAAGAGAAAGGACACTGAGCCCAGACCGATGAGCAAATACAGGTTTAAATCTGAAAAGATATCATATTCCAGAGGCACTTCAGTCATGTCAGAGTAGGCCTTGACAGCAGTCTCTATTGTGGATAACTTGATGGTTACTGTAGCAGAGAGAGCAGGCTCCCCGTTGTCCTTGGCAACAACAACCATCTGTTGGTGACGTGAATCTCTGTAGCTGAACATTCTCATAGTCCGGATCTCTCCATTGTACTGGTCCAGACTGAACAAGGTGGCATCACTCACTTGTAGAAACTGGTAGCTAATCCGAGAGTTCTGTGGGGAGTCTGTGTCTAAAGCTATCACCTTAGCAATTAGAGATCCTTTGTCAGTTGATCGTGGGATCTTTTCCTCCACGACTGATCCATGTGCACGCCATGGAGAGACTATGACAGGCTTATTGTCATTCTGGTCCACAATAATGATGTGAATAGTCACGTTACTGCTCAGTGGAGGAACACCAGAGTCCCTGGCCTCAATGTGGAAAAGGAATTCCTTCTCGATCTCATAGTCAAATGTTTTTAATGCATAAAGATTGCCATTCTCTGGATTTATAGAAAAGAGCATTGACATGGAGGTATTGGCTATCTCTCTCTCTAAAATGAAATAAACAAGATACTGGTTTTCATGTAGATCTGGATCAAACGCAGTCACAGAACTTAACAAGGCCCCAGGAGCATTATTCTCCTGTACACGTATTGTATAAAATGACCGGGGGAACTGTGGAACATTATCATTAACATCTAAAAGTTCTAAAGTCATAGTTTCATTGTCAGATAATGAAGGAGAACCTCTGTCTGTGACTGTGAAAGTGATTTCATATTCTGGAACCTTCTCTCTGTCTAATGGTTCTGACACTACTAATTCAAAATAGTTATCGGATGATTCTCTCAGTTTGAAAGGCATATCTTTAGGAATATGGAGATCAACTATTCCATTGTTTTCTGAGTCTTTATCACTGACACTAATCACTGCTATCACAGTGTCTAATTCTATACTTTCCTTGACTGGACTATGAAATGATTTAATAGATATTTCTGGGTGATTATCATTCATGTCTTCTACTGCAATTGTTATTTGACACTGCCCTGATAATGCAGTGGCTCCTTTATCTGTTGCTATAACTTCCATATCATACATTTTAACATCCTCGTAATTTAACATTCCCTTTACTGATAGCTCACCAGTAGATGGATTCAAGTTAAATGTTTCTTGTGCTTTCTCTGACGTGTACAGACTATATAAATAGATTATATCAGCATTCGACCCCTCGTCTAAGTCTGTGGCATTAAGATGGACTACAAGGCTTCCAATAGGCGAATTCTCCATTATGCTGATTTGATAACTCTCTTTATCAAATGTTGGGGCGTTGTCATTCGTGTCTAAAACGCGTACAATAATGCTGGCAGTACCAGAACGTGTCGGTGTGCCGCCATCTACAGCAGTGAGTATCAGATGATGAAGAGCCTGCTGCTCTCTGTCTAAAGCCTTTTTTAGAATCAAATCAGCAGACTTCGTTCCATCTCGCAACGTTTGAACTTCAATGTTAAAATGTTCACTTTCACTCAAATGATATGTTTTTACTGAATTACTTCCAACGTCTGGGTCAACCGCATTACTCAGGGAGAATCGCTCTCCAACGGGTGTTGACTCTGATAAGTCTAAATGTATAGTCTCTCTTCGAAATTGAGGGGCGTTGTCGTTCATATCTAAAATTTCGAGTTCTATATTGAACATACGGACAGGATTTTCCAGGCTTACCTCCAATCTTAGATAACATGATGCTGATGATTTCGTAGGGCAAATATATTCTCTGTCAATCTTCTCCACAATGTAAAGCTCGCCAGTCTCTTTGTTCACATCCATATATTTTTTGTTGGCGATTATATCAAGACGCATCTTCCTCTTACTGAGCGTTTTCACATCCAGTCCTAAATCTGAAGCTAGATTGGCGACAACAGATCCTTCCTTCATTTCTTCAGGTATAGAATAATGAGTGACTGAAGACGATATGTACTGAACAGCGGAGAGGAGAATAATGAGCGAGACGTACCTTTTCCATGACGGCATTGTTAAAAATAACCCCATTGTTGTATAACTGTACAGTAAGTGCATCAATATTCAGCCAGTATAACGCATGCTGCTGGAAATTGAAAGTTGTGATCTCGATTTAAAAAAAATGTTTTATATCATCCGAAAAAAGCGAATATCCATTCCGTGTTTCTCAATCGGTTGTTTCAGCACCAGGAGCTGTCCGGTGGCACAACTCAACACTTCTCATTGAAATGTAGGCTACTGTATAGGCTACTGTCATGGCGACTACAAGCACAGTATTTTATGTAGTAAACAGCGACACTTTTCGCATAGCATAAGCCTACACATCAAGCAAGTCATATTGAACCTTTAATAATAAAAATTAAAGGACCAGCTTGACTTTATTAATACATTTAATTATGGCTGAAAGAATGTGTGTGTGTGTGTGTGTGTGTGTGTGTGTGTGTGTGTGTGTGTGTGTGTGTGTGTGTGTGTGTGTGTGTGTGTGTGTGTGTGTGTGTGTGTGTGTGTGTGTGTGTGTGTGTGTGTATATGGATCATCATCATATTATTACTATTATTATTATCATTACTAATATCATCGTTGAAATAGAGGACTATAGGGCCTCTGGAAATTACTGGAGTAGAGCTGGTACACTTATGGATGGACTCCGATAAAATAATCACAGGAGAGGAGCTTATAGAGTGTTCTTTACTTGGATAAATCTGTGCAGAAGTGCGGTCAAAACAATCATCAAATTATTCTTACATAAACCAAAATACTGTTTAAATAATCTACAGTATAGGTACAGCACAGCCATCAAACATAATTCAGCATAAAGTATAATCACATTTGCATATTCAAAACATTCACAAATATATAACAACATGATGGTTATATGTAAAAGGAAAGCACCATATCCTACAATAAACGATCAGACACTTACTTTTACTGTCGTGAACAAGCACAGTCAGAGGAAAATAAAACACTGCTCCTCAGGTCAAACAAAGCAGAAAACTGACTGAGTAAAGCAAGCAAGCTGAACCTAATCACAATTATTACTGGGGCAGTCAATCATCCTTTCTGTGTCAACGAGTCATTGCATTGCAAGGTCAGTCAGTAAACGAGTCCTTGCCTTGCTGGGTCAGCACGTTCGTTATTAGCCTATTTATTTTATTATTGTTGTTATCATAATAATAATTTGTTTATAGTATACTGTTGTTTTTGTTTTTGTTGTTTTTGTTTTTGTTTTTGTTGTTGTTGTTGTTGTTGTTGTTAGTAGTATTATTATTATTTGTTGTTGTTAATGTATATCTTTTAATTGTTGCTGTGGTTGTTGTTGATATAGTTGTTGGATTTTAATACACAATCAAATCACCATAACATTCATGGCATTAAAACAGAATACAAACCAAATTGATAGGCCTAACACAGTAGCTAGGTGTAAAATGACTTCTCACCTGCAAAGTTGAAGCTGCTGAGTCGCTGGTGTCTGTCACTCCTGTACTCCTTGGTAAACTTGACACAAAGTATCTGGAGCCCTTTGGCACAGGCTGTCTAACCACCAACTTTCCTTTCCTGGTCTCCGCTAGAAACATACTGTACCAGTAGGCATCATTAGAGACCAGGGTGGAATCAGCAATGGTTGAGTTCCTCTCACTGCTGATCACGCTGTTCCTACATGGAGGAGCTGTTTTGCTGTAACTGGATTTCTGACACTTGAGTACGATAGTGACCAATATGGTGATCAGTAAGAGAAAGGACACTGAGCCCAGACCGATGAGCAAATACAGGTTTAAATCTGAAAATATGTCATATTCCAGAGGGACTTCTGTCATGTCAGAGTAGGCCTTGACAGCAGTCTCTATTGTGGATAACTTGATGGTTACTGTAGCAGAGAGAGCAGGCTCCCCGTTGTCCTTGGCAACAACAACCATCTGTTGGTGACGTGAATCTCTGTAGCTGAACATTCTCATAGTCCGGATCTCTCCATTGTACTGGTCCAGACTGAACAATGTGGCATCACTCACTTGTAGAAACTGGTAGCTAATCCGAGAGTTCTGTGGGGAGTCTGTGTCTAAAGCTATGACCTTGGCAATTAGAGATCCTTTATCAGTTGATCTTGGGATCTTTTCCTCCACCACTGATCCATGCGCACGCCATGGAGCGACTATGACAGGTTTATTGTCATTCTGATCCACAATAATAATGTGAATAGTCACGTTACTGCTGAGTGGAGGAACACCAGAGTCCCTGGCCTCAATGTGGAAGAGGAATTCCTTCTCAATCTCATAGTCAAATGTTTTTAATGCATAAAGATTGCCATTCTCTGGATTTATAGAGAAGAGCATTGACATGGAGGTATTGGCTATCTCTCTCTCTAATATGAAATAAACCAGATATTGGTTTTCATGTAAATCTGGATCAAACGCAGTGACAGAACTTAACAAGGCCCCAGGAGCATTATTCTCCTGTACACGTATTGTATAAAATGACCGGGGGAACTGTGGAACATTATCATTAACATCTAAAAGTTCTAAAGTCATTGTTTCATTGTCATATAATGGAGGAGAGCCTCTGTCTTTCACTGTGAATGTGATGTCATATTCTGGAACCTTCTCTCTGTCTAATGGTTCTGACACTACTAATTCAAAATAGTTATCAGATGATTCTCTGAGTTTGAAAGGCATATTTTTAGGAATATGGAGATCAACTATTCCATTGTTTCCTGAGTCTTTATCACTGACACTAATCACTGCTATCACAGTGTCTACTTCTATACTTTCCTTGACTGGACTATGAAATGATTTGATAGATATTTCTGGGTGATTATCATTCATGTCCTCAACTGCAATTGTTATTTTACACTGCCCTGATAATGCATTGGCTCCTTTATCTGTTGCTATAACTTCCATGTCATAACTCTGAACGTCTTCATAATTTAACATTCCTTTTACATTGATCTCACCAGTGGATGGATTCAGATTAAATGTTTCTTGTGCCTTCTCTGAGGTGTACAGACTATAAGAATAGATTATATCAGAATTTGGTCCCTCGTCCATGTCTGTGGCATTAACATGGACGACAAGGCTTCCAATAGGAGAGTTCTCCATTATACTGATTTGATAACTCTCTTTATCAAATGTTGGGGCGTTGTCATTCGTGTCTAGAACGCGGACAATAATGCTGGCAGTACCAGAACGTGTCGGTGTGCCGCCATCTACAGCAGTGAGTATTAGATGATGAACAGCCTGCTGCTCTCTGTCTAAAGCCTTTTTCAGAATCAAATCAGCAGACATTGTTCCATCTCTCAAAGTCTGAACTTCAATGTTAAAATGTTCACTGTCACTCAAATGATAGGTCTTTACTGAATTACTTCCAACGTCTGGGTCAACTGCATTGCTCAGGGAGAATCGCTCTCCAACGGGTGCTGACTCTGATATGTCTAAATGTATCGTGTCTCTTCTAAATTTAGGGGCGTTGTCGTTAATGTCTAAAATTTCGAGTTCTATATTGAACATACGGACAGGGTTTTCCAGTGTTACCTCCAATCTTAGATAACATGATAGTGATGATTTGGTAGTACAGATATATTCTCTGTCAATTTTCTCCACGATATACAGCTCTCCGGTCTCTTTGTTCACATCCAGATATTTTTTATTAGCAATTATGTCGAGGCGCATCTTTCTTTTATTCAACGTTTTAACGTCCAAGCTTAAATCAGAGCCTAGATTGGCAACAACAGATCCTTCCTTCATTTCTTCAGGTATAGAATAATGAGTGACTGAAGACGATATGTACTGAACAACGGACAGGAGAATAATGAGCGAGACGTACCTTTTCCATGAAGGCATTGTTAAAAATAACCCCATTGTTAAATGTAAGTGCGCAGCTGCTCAGCCAATGTAATGCATGTTTCTTGCTGGAAACTGCTACTTGTGATCTCGATTTAAAAAATGTTTTATATAATCCGAAAGAAGCGAAAATCCATTCCGTGTTTCTCAAACGGGTGTTTCAGCACCAGGAGCTGTCCGGTGACTCTATTGAAATGTACTGTCATGGCGACTACAAGCACAGTATTTTATGTAGTAAACAGCGACACTTCGCATATAATAAGCCTCTGCACATAATGCAATTGATATTGAACCTTAAATAATTAAAAAAAAAACATATAATAATAAATAAACGTTAAATCCATAAGAACAGCTTGACTTTTTAAATAAACCATAAACCAGCTTGACTTTTTTCATACATTTTATTATGGCTGAATACTTTAACCATGATGATGATGATTATTATTATTATTAATATGTATTAATATTATTATTATTGTTGTTGTTATTATTATCATCCTCATAATTGTTATATTAATGTTGTTGTTATAAATGTATTATTATTTTAGTAGATGTTGTTATCATTAATATTAATCTATTATTATGTTTTAGTAGTTGTTGTTCTTGTTCTTGTTGTTATTATGGTTGTTGGATTTCAATACACAATCAGAGCACCATAACATTCACGACATTAAAACGGAATGCAAACAAAACTGATAGCCAGGCCTGCCCTACAGAATACAGTATAGCTATAGGTGTAAAATTAATTCTCACCTGCAGAGTTGAAGCTGCTGAGTCGCTGGTGTCTGTCACTCCTGTACTTCTTGGTAAACTTGACACAAAGTATCTGGAGCCCTTTGGCACTGGCTGTCTAACCACCAGCTTGCCTTTCCTGGTCTCTGCTAGAAACATACTGTACCAGTAGGCATCATTAGAGACTAGGGTGGAATCCGCGATGGTTGAGTTCCTCTCACTGCTTATAACACTGTTCCTACAGGGAGGAGCCGTTTTGCTGTAATTGGGTTTCTGACACTTGAGTACGATGGTGACCAATATGGTGATGAGTAAGAGAAAGGACACTGAGCCCAGACCGATGAGCAAATACAGGTTTAAATCTGAAAATATGTCATATTCCAGAGGGACTTCAGTCATGTCAGAGTAGGCCTTGACAGCAGTCTCTATTGTGGATAACTTGATGGTAACTGTAGCAGAGAGAGCAGGCTCCCCGTTGTCCTTGGCAACAACAACCATCTGTTGGTGACGTGAATCTCTGTAACTGAACATTCTCATTGTCCGGATCTCTCCATTGTACTGGTCCAGACTGAACAATGTGGCATCACTCACTTGTAGAAACTGATAGCTAATTCGAGAGTTCTGTGGTGAGTCGGTGTCCAGGGCTATTACTTTGGACACTAAGGAACCTTTATCCGTTGATCTTGGGATCTTTTCCTCCACAACAGTGCCGTGCGGGCGCCACGGAGAGACAATGACCGGTTTATTGTCGTTTTGGTCCACAATAATGATGTGAACACTGATGTTACTGCTGAGAGGCGGAACTCCAGAATCTCTGGCTTCAATGTGGAAAAGAAACTCCTTCTCAAACTCATAGTCAAACGTCTTTAGTGCGTAAAGATTTCCGTTCTCCGGATTTATGGAGAACAACATGGACATTGAGGTGTTGGCTATCTCCTTCTCTACAATGAAATAAACTAAATACTGGTTTTCATGGAGGTCTGGGTCATACGCGGTGAGGCAACTCACTAGAGCCCCGGGAGCATTATTTTCCATTACACGTACAGTGTAAAAGGGCTGGGGAAACTGCGGTGCATTGTCGTTTACATCCAGTAGATGGACAGTTATTGTTTCATTATCAGATAGAGGGGGCGTGCCTCCATCTGTCACAATAAACATGACGCTAAATTCAGGCACCTTTTCTCGATCTAAAGGTTCTGAAACTATGAGTTTGTAATGGATTGGCCGATCAGAGGACTGGTTCAGAATAAAGGGCAATGGTTTGTTAATGGATAGACTTACTTTTCCATTATCACCTGTATCTCTGTCGCTTATGCCCACCAGCGCTATGACTGTTCCTACAGAAATGTCTTCATTAACAGTGCCCTTTATAGACTGTATGGTAATCTCTGGATAATTGTCATTCATATCCATTACATGGACCACTACTTTACACTGCCCCAATAAGGGAAGGGTTCCCTTGTCTTTAGCTTCAATGTGCATCTCATAGAATGTCATATCTTCATAGTCAATTGTTCCCTTCACTGTTATCTCCCCTGTATTGGCATGTAATGCAAATACATCTTGTGTTTTCTCTGATGTGTAAAGGGTAAAAGAGTAGACTATCTCCGCATTGGGACCCTCGTCTAGATCTGTAGTGTTCAGTTTCCACACAAGAGTACCTATCGGGCTATTCTCCGTCATGTTCACCGTGTAAACCTGCTTGTCGAACTGAGGGGCATTGTCGTTTGTATCCTGTACCCGAACAAGAATGTTAGCTGTTCCCGACCGTACGGGGACCCCGCCGTCCTCTGCGGTCAGTATTAGATTATGAACAGCATGCTCCTCTCTATCTAAAGATTTGGTCAGGACCAGGTCGACGTATTTAGTGCCATCACTGCCGGTTTGGATCTCTATTGTAAAATGTTCGCTGGCACTCAGTTTGTACGTTTTAATTGTATTTATTCCGACATCTGGGTCCACAGCATTGGCCAGAGTGAATCTCTCTCCTGGTGTGGCCGCTTCTGAAACGTCGAGTTCTATCCGATCTCTTCTAAAATGGGGTGCATTGTCATTAATGTCTGTTATACCTAGTTCTATGTTGAATATTCGCAAGGGAATTTCTATAATAACGTCTAGCTTTAGAAAACATGTTATCGTCGTTTTAGTTGGACAAAGATATTCTCTGTCCATTTTTTCTATGATGTAAAGCTCTCCTGTCTTTTTGTTAACATCTAAATATTTTTTGTTATGGAA
Organism: Protomyctophum parallelum; assembly: GCF_964188405.1. Classification (NCBI taxonomy): domain Eukaryota; kingdom Metazoa; phylum Chordata; class Actinopteri; order Myctophiformes; family Myctophidae; genus Protomyctophum; species Protomyctophum parallelum. The sequence goes on along the minus strand of NC_139711.1, from coordinate 30,801,456 downwards.
AATATCAAGTTTTACCTCGCGTTGAGCCAGGCCTCCGAGCTCAAGTCCCAAATCAGCCGCCAAATTAGCCACAACAGAACCCCTCTCCATCTCCTCGGGTACGGAGTACCGTGTCACGGACAAAGCCCTGGGCCATACTGCACACAGGACAAAGACAGTGGAGACACCCCGAAAATACATTGTTTTGCCTTTAAGAAAAAAAGAATAATCCCGTATCTGAAGGATTGGTCTTCTTAAGTGGATATAGAAGAAATATAGCCCAGAACTGGTACAGTATACTGTAGGCCTATTTGGGCCACATTAATGCTAGTTAAAATAAAATAAAAAATAATACAGAGCAGAGGGCTTAGCCTACAGGTCTGTTCCTCTGCATTCATGAATGGGCGTGTGACTGTGTCATGATGGGAGTTCTTGCTTGGAATCACATAGACTTGTATAGTAGGCGAACAGTGACACCCTGTGACAAAATCATATGAGCATGCATGCATGACTGGCACAGTGTGAGATTTTACCCTGCATCTCTACACCTGTCATGAAAGATTATACGTATTTATCAATATATATCAGTATCAGGTGTAGCCTATGTAAATATCGTTTATTAGGACGATGGTTTCTTGGTCAACAACATGTCACTCAGTGACTTTGGGGTGTTCTTACAAATAACATAATTAGAGGAATAATAAATAACGTACTTTTTGGGGTTACTCTATAAATAACGTAGGGCAATTACTATTGTCTGGTCGCTCTGTTAGGGCACACTAATTAACTAAAACATATTACTTAATAACTTCATTGGGTTTATAAGCTCACCCACCAGAGGGAGCTGAGGTCTCAGGAGAGACTTCAGCACCATGGACAGCGCACATCCCCTGGCCTGCAGTGCTGATTGAAGGAAGGTATAGCCTGTCAAATCATGTTCTGCTTAGTCAAATTGAACTGGGTTACACCTGCGAGGTTTTATTAGACACAGACAGGTGACCTTTTCCTCAGATTGGCGCGCTATTGTACTGGTGGGCGACGCTGGGTGATAAACTGCACAATACTATTTGTTAAATCTTATATTAAAGAATCAAGGTGGCTTCAGCATAGTGTAGATTCTTCAAACATTAAATGCCAGCATTGACAATTAATGGAGAATTTACGTCATACCGGTATGTGTCGGCTATTTTTGGCTATTTTTGTGTTAACACAAACATTATAACACTAGATAAACACTAGATATAATGCGTTGATTCTAGAGTTGCAACACCCTTTAAATCTTATAAATATCACACTTATGTGAAGTGGGCGCTCTTGTATTTACTATTTAATTGCGCAAGCAGAGCGTGCAAGTAATGTTATGGTCAGGTGCTATATGATGCGTATGTCCGGGGCCAGCATATGTTATGACGTCATATGCTGGCACGAAGCTGACCGTGCAGGTATGTTTTCCGTCATGCTACGAAGCATATGTCCCATGACGTGATCAAGATAATATCTTCATCACGTATATGCATTCTAAGGGACATTGGTACATATTATGTACCAATGTCCCTTAGAATGCATATGATATGATGTCATATGCTGGCCCCGGACATACGGAAGCAGACCGTGCAGGTATGTTTTCCGTGGATGTCCCATGACGTGATGAAGATTATGTACCAATGCCAGGGTATAATTGGTTTACGATGGTGACATAATGATGATATGTTTCAGTGTCAGGGACATACGTATCAAACCACCCGAGTAACCACATTATACCACTAATCACTCAGAAACTACATATACATATAGACATATACACATATATAGACATATGAGCATATGACGTGATGAATATATGTACCAATGCCAGGGTATAATTGGTTATTGATGGTGACGTAACGATGACATGTTTCAGTGTCGGGTGGTCTAAAGGTAATACATGTATGTATACATGTATGTAATCTGACACCACTGCCATAACATGCATAAGTAATCATTACTATACTTCAAAATACTACTTTTTCTCCTCCAAAAGCAAGGTACGTAGCAAATAGCTAAACCTAATAATTCAATATTGCAAACATTCTTTCATAGAGAGGCTGAGATTTGAAAGTTTGTAGCGGTCTACAGTACAAGCAAGTCACTCGATAGAGTGCAGTTCTAGTTTTATTAAGTTTTTGCATAAAAGGACAGACAATGGAAAAACAAAGAAAAAGCATAAACAACAACAAAAGAAAGAGGAAAATAAGAAGAACAGGGCATGATTTAAAAATGTCATTGCAGTAAGTTACACTGCTAGAAAGTATGTATATCATATGGAAAGTGGATATATATATATACAGATGCATGCAGACTAAATGCTAAGTGGGTTCAGTGTGAGATTTGAGCAAGGGCTGCCAAATAGCATGAAACTTGCTTGAATTATCCATCATAACATAAGGAATTTTCTCCTCCAGGCCAGTCAGTTCAGATAACCAGGTAGTGATTTCCTTAAAGGACCATTTCACCACTTTTCAACCTATCTTCATATAATAGGTCCGAGCTCACTCCTTACTAATAATTATGATAAAATGGCACAATTGTTTTCTACTCATGAGTCTGTGTCTCATAGGAGGGGTGTGGGCAGTTTAGAAAGTCTGCAGTTTCTATTAGCTTGTATTCCCCATCGATGATGTCACTGGACGGTTTCTGAACTGCCCACAGTCCTCCTATGAGACACAGACCGAGTAGAAGAAAATTGCGCCATTCTTTCATGATTATTTGTGAGGAGCTATTATATGAAGATAGGTTGAAAAGTGGTGAAGTGGTCCTTTAAAATTTATTTATTTATTTATGTATTGATTTAGCTTTTCTGCCTTTTTTGATAGATACAAAGTGAAGATTGACAGGAAAGAGGGAGACAGGGGGAGACATGCAGCAAAGGACATCATGAACGGGACTTGAACACACACACACTGTCAGGCCAGTTTATTCTTCAAAGTATAAGTGATTCTTTCCAGAGGAAGACACAATGATTTTGGCTTGTAGTAAACATAAATCTAGAAATCTTTGTTCTTATGACCAGGTGGGTAAAGACCTAACAGAAACAGTTTCGGGTCAAGCTCAATATCTATCAACAATATCTTCTGAATCTCCCTCCTTACTTCTTCCCAGAATTATTTCACTCTTGGGCATGCCCACAGAGAATGGAAAAGTGTACCTTTGTCTTTACCACATCTGATACAAGTATCTGGAATATCTACACTAAATGTATTTAATTTATCTGGAGTGATATCTGTCCTGTATTGTAGTGTTTGGTGCATGGGTCCCCGGAACATCCAGATATTATTAACCACCTCTAACTGTGTTACTTAGGGATAACATGCAGGCATGCAGAGAGAACATATACTATGTGTTTTGAGTGACACTATTCTGTTTTCCTTGTCAGATTCTGAGGGAGTAGTGAGCGACAATGATATGGTGATATTAACCAAGACTACTACTCCCGTGGTCATGGATAACCCCAACATCTCTCCTGTTTCCACACACACACACACACACACACACACACACACACACACACGTTGTTTATGGTGTCTAGTTTATTGCAGTAGATGACTTCTAGTGATAAGTCATATCTGTGTTATGACATGTCTTACTCAATGACACCCTCTGCTGGAAATACTTAATCTGATGTCAATGTTATGGTGCTGTAAAGGTATATTCAACATTTATTTTATTGTGATATTTAAAAGCTGTCAACCTAGCGTCCCTAGTCATGTCATTAGATTAAAATCTTTAAAAATATATATTTTCTTTTTTTTCTTCCAGAATTGTCATATATGGCAAAAAATAGCTAATCAGCTAATTATTTGTACAACAAATTATAGGGCTTAAATATTAAATCATAAAAATCCTGAATGGAATTAATATGGATTTATTAAATTTTCGTCTATGAAAGCTTTTTTTTTATTGACTAACGTTGGTTGAGCTATCATTATATTATACAAATTATATGAGAAGTTAAAGGATGTTAATTATGTTATTCAAAAACAGAATCCTTTACTGCAGGCCAGAAATAACAAACTGTGCTTCATGGAAATGTGGGTTGAAAAGATGTTAGTGTGGCATTAGCCAGCAACTCCTTCAGCAACAATAACAATGGAATGCAGTTCATATTGTGTGTGTGTGTGTGTGTGTGTGTGTGTGTGTGTGTGTGTGTGTGTGTGTGTGTGTGTGTGTGTGTGTGTGTGTGTGTGTGTGTGTGTGTGTGTGTGTGTGTGTGTGTTCACCATGAAGCAGTAAAAAAATAAATGTCACAGCTGCCCTCTGGTGGGTATGCGAAGAATTACTTTATGTAAGAAATGAGGATGGTCTGGTTCAGCACCACGGACAGCTCCCAGCGTGACTGGAAGAAAACAAGTTAAAGGTTACAAACAAAAAGCAATCTATACAAAATAAAATCACACCCGTGTGAACTGAGTGGTGCAACTCCCCTCTCTCCCCCCCCCCTCTCCTCTCTCTCTCTCTCTCTCTCATTAGCAGGCAACAGTGCAGCACTAATACTATCTCTCTCTCTCTCTGTTTCTTTTTTATAAATATATTTTTTATCCCACGATTTTGTAACCCATTTTTCACCCCTGTGTCAATCATCTAATGTGATCCTGGGCTCTACACACCCTCCACCAACCTAGTCCCCATATATGGGGGACAAGGGGAGAGCAACGGACTTGAACTCATGCTTCCTTCATGCCGGAGTGTCCAAGTTGCTCCTTTACACCTGACAGAGGGGAGTTTCACTGGTTGGATGTAGCGCGTGGTTATTCCAACCAGTTCCTTTCCCCTCCATCAGGCGCCCCGGCTGGCCAGGGGGAGGCAGTTTAGTGACCAGGATTACTGCATGTTTTTTGTGAGGGTACCTACCCTAGGGGACACGGGGAGAACATGCAAACTCCACACAGAAAGGCCCTTTCGCCACGTCTCTCTCCGTTTCTGGCAAACAGCGCCCCTACTGGTACTAATAGTCATATACTGGTGCTCATGGCCACATAGGTGAACACATAGGCGGACACATAGATAGGCGGACACGGACATTGCTGTTCCTTGGAGTGGTTGCACCACTCAAAAACATACACAGCAAAATCTGTGTTGATTTAAAATCACTGTTGGGTCCAATTCAATGAATATAGGCTACGCAAGACACATTCATGTATAATTGAACTCCATGGCCACAGTTCCACTTTATAGATAAGCTTATTCCCAGTCTTGATACTTGTTCCTGGAGGAGATTTCTTTTTCTTTTTTTTTTTGTAAATGGAATAGGCCTACTCTATTTTAAGCGACAGCTCCATTTTTCCACTCATTTGAAAAGTCAATCTGACCTAAATACCACGGCACCTTCCTCCACCACAAGTCCCCACGGACCACCCCAGCACGGAGAAGGTTAACCGACTCACGGGAAGTGGTTTCATTCCTATACTGTTAGCATCCGCTTCCTTATTAATTGAATTATTTTCAATCTGAGCCATGTGGCAACCCAATTACCTCACTCAATTCTGGCCAATTCTCATCTGTTGATGCACATAACTTAGACGTGAAAGGGCATAGGGCGAGGGGCCACACCACAGGGCCTTGTAAATCGCATCCAGGTGTGGCATTTAGAGCAGAACCCATCACCTCCCAACTCCCCTTCCCCTGACACTTGTATTGGTGTCGTGGTCTTAATTAAAGTGATATTTCGAGAGAGGAGGTTCTGTTTGTTCAGTTAATGAACCACCACTATTCTCTGCGGGCGAATGGAAATGCAAGTACTCCAATTAGCATATGTTAGCATTTTCCTTTTTTCTCTTTCTCTCTCGCTTTCTTTTATTTTATAATATTTTGTTTATTCCTCGCTGTGGAAAACAGCTTATGAAAGCAAAAGGCTCGCCGCCGCTGTAAAACAAGCAGTACAACTTTTGCACTCCAAAATAATTAACTCAAGCCGATTAAACATGGACATGGAGTAAGAATATACTATAAATATTTGATGCACAGGCTGTTCTCATGCCATCTAAACAATTTGGGTGCTTTTGTGCAGTGTTTGTACTCATAGATGGGGTCAAAAACCTTGTGAATTAGCCTAGCAGTCCAGACATCATGGTCATTAAGTGAAGAATATGAGAAAAAATACTTTATTTTCAGAAATGTATACAGTACGTGTATTGGGAAGATCTCCCTCTGTTCTTTACTCTTACCTGCACCAGGTTGCAGCTTGCATATTATACACCACACTATACTTTGTTTATATTAACAAGTTCTGCTATAGTGAACAAACCGAAAAAAATAACATTTTAAAACATTACAAAATATAATTTCATATGGATGTGCAAAATGTGTTGTCCACCATTTAATACCTTTTGAATGTATCAACAACGGATCCAGCATGATTGTCTAAATAATAATAACAATAATAATACCAACAACAATTAATAATCAGCAAAAATGCTTATGCTGAACATTGCAGACAGTGACATGTCAACTCAATGGCTGTCCGAGCATCTCCATCGGAGATGGACGGCAGAGGTCACAGAGGTCGATTGTTAACCATAAGCCCTGTTTTACACTTCATTGTACAACGGTGTCGCACAACAAAATGGCCAATCTACAAAATCACAGAGCTTCGCCATGCGACATCATGTGAGCTTGTAGATCTGCTGTTTTCAACGGCAGGTTGAAAGTGGTTCATTCATTCCTGGACTTTTGATACATCATTTTTTTTAGCTTGCTCACCAAAGTTATACAGTGTTTGTCTTTTTGATTTGTTTTTAGACCATATAGATTGGTCATTTCTTGGTCATTTCTTTATCACTCTCACTGTTTCTCATGTCTTCATCAGGAGTCAGTGATTCGTTCACTCGTTCAGGCGGTCTGTCTGTTAATCATTGTACAGGTCATTGTTGATGATGGCAGCCTCTCCCTGGGGGGACATCTGAAGACGTCTCTTCTTGCCAAACGTGGAGAAGGCATTATGGACGTCCAGTTCACTGCGCTGCACAGCAGTGGGCCTCAAGGTGCAAAAGCCTGAAGGTGTCCCGGGGATGTACACGTTGTGCTGATAGTCAGGTGGGGGGTGCGTCGGGTGGGGTGGGAGCGATGGCTGCTGCTGCTGGGGCGGAGGAGGTGTGCAGCGAGGTGTCCAGGAGCGAGGAGGAACCCCCGGGGCTGGAGAAGACATTTTGTATTCTGCAGGAGCTGGGTGTCAATAAAGGGGAAAGAGAAACACATCGTCCCCTGTGAGCTTATTGCAACTGTCAAATTTCACACAACATTTCATCTGTCTCAGTTGTGTTACATTGTGTGTGTGTGCTGTGTGCGTGTGCGTGTGCGTGTGCGTGAGCGTGAGCGTGAGCGTACGCGCGCGCGCGTGCGTGCGTGCGTGCGTGCGTGCGTGCATGCGTGCGTGTGTGTGTGTGTGTGTGTGTGTGCATGCAGGTCTACCTTCCTTACCTTTCCCACCTCTCATGTGAGTGCCCCAGGTCCAGTACTGCCCGGGGGCCATGGAGGTAACGTAGTTGTCGGGGTCTGCGTGCATGGCCTTGCGCATCAGGGTGCCATCCATGTTGATAGAGTTATAGCTGCAGAGGAGAGGACATTGACATTGACCCATATCAATTGAAGCAACCCAATCCTGAGTTTTAATCTTTAAAGTCTGAGAATGCACAGTACAGATGAAACCAAATGGACCATTTGGCTGCATGTTTTACACTCTGAATGGATGAATTAACAGTGACGATTATAACACAAGTGTATATAATTATGCATAACAACTTATAACAAGGTTTATCGTAACATAATAATAGGCTATAATGTATACATTATAAACTCAGTGCATAACTATAAGACTTTACTTAAAGGTCGATACATTCATACATATAATGCACTTATAATGCTTCAAGCACTAATTTTAAATATGTACACTTTATATATACACTTTAACTAACTAAAATGTGTTGTTTTAATAATGCATTATGACTAGAACTTATAATACATTATAAAAGTTGTTATAAGTTGTCGTTGTTCATTATTATAAACACATTATAATGCATTATAGACCCGACCTTTAAGTAGAGTGTTAATGAACTTTGCTATATGGTAACATGAGAACTGATGAAAGGTCAGCATGTTTTACCTCTTGATGGATGAGTTCTGATTTTTCCAGTCAGTGTTTGGCTGTTTGAGCTGGAAGAGAAGATTAGTATCAAAGCTTAGTTTCAACATAATTTAAATGATGTATACATGTAGGTCTACAGTATATAACAGCTGTACTGCTATATAACAAGCAGTAAAGCAGATGCACTAATTGCCCAATAGACTATTCTCCCCAACGGGATCTTGTCAAAAAGGTTACCCTTTTCTTTATAGAGCATCACCATTGGCTAATTATCATTTAATACATGTCATAAAGGGCTATAGATGCTCGAGATTTCCTGGAGGTATGCATGGGGCTTTTTAGATGGAACGTGGCTGCCATCCTGTGGATCTATAGCAGAATGCATATTAAGGACCGTGATCAGTGCGCCATGCCTTGAGCAATGACTCGCCTTGTCACTTAATTTTGCTTTCATCCGCTGTGGCGTTGCGGGAGGGGGGGAAGGAGTGCTCCCGAGTGATATTTATTCCGGGTATGAGCCTCGTACTGCTCGTAGTATGGATTGCACGCTCTATTAATTCACTTAGACTTGTTAACAAGGAGAATGCGACGTAAGCGTATTATTAGAATCGGTATTCAAACTACATTCCTATCCAGCTAGTGCTACACACAAAAACCAATTAGAACCCCACCGGGATGAAACGAAACACGATTTTAATCTTCAAAGGAAAGCGTGCCACGGAGGAAATTAAGAAAATTATACACGTAATTGTTTTGTGGGTTTTATGCAACATTTTTACATTAATATTGGCCTGATGCTCCTCGAGCAAGCCTTTTAATTAAAAGTCTCTTCGAGGGCCATGGAAAAGTTTGCGGTCGTTGCAGCTTTTCACATAATCTAGGACAACTTGTTTACACCTTTCTATAAACCATCTCTCTCTCGCTCACTACACTTGCACAAGCGTACACGCACGCATGTGTGCGCGTATGTGCTTCTCTACTACGCTGCGCTCGTGAACTGACTGTCTGAATCTGTCCTTTTCACCTTCAGTTTATTATTAGCCTTTTATGGGGTCTACGAACTTGTTTTGTTTAATGGCCAGGCAGTTTTTCCTCTCCGGTTTGTCTTTGAGACTAATGTGTCATTGACGACCTGATGTGCACGCATAATGTGACTCACGAGAGGACACTGGGGGTGGAAAAAACACTGGGTGATTTAAGGGAGCCAATTAACGTCTGGAAGGACACCATCCTGCTGGGGGGACATCATGGCCGCAGGGGGAAACAATCACCATGACCTCGAAATCTCACTTTATATGTCGATGTCCAGAGGTGGATTATAGCTATATGCCATGCAGTGACCGAACTGACATTTCTATAGTCTGCCTGCATAGTGGACTGGAATCTCAGTTAGCCTGGCCTACTGCCTGCGTCTGCCTGTACTATGGAGTAAACATTGTTGTGATTACAATGAGGACTATCATAGGCTATGCGTATATATTCACGGTCTGCCGATCATATTATATTCGTTATTAAAGGCCTAGGGGTGTCAATATTATGCCACCCCGGCTGGCCTGTCTCTTCCTTCCTTCCTAATATATATGAACCCAAGTCTCCCTCTCCTCGCGCTCTCTCACTGGGGACAAGGTTGGAGTCGATCTACAGGCTCGCCACGTTCCAGCCGGGTCCTTATACCTACCCCACACACACACACACACACACACACACACACACACACACACACACACACACACACACACACACACACACACACACACACACACACACACACACACACACACACACACACACACACACACACACACACACACACACACACACACACACACACACACACACACACACACACACACACACACACACACACACACACACACACACACACACACACACACACCTGTCTCCCTAAAACAGGCCTTTAGCCATTTTTCATCCATAATGGACACGACCCCCCTTACGCGCCACATTGTGCACAGTTATAATGGCTCTGCCTCGTCTGTGCCCTTGAGGCATGGTCAGTGAGGGTATCTGTCCTATATCGTTAGTTTGAAAACAAGACGGAGGTATAGTGCTCTGTTGTCTGCATGGAGCCCGACTGGTCGCCGTGGCATAGAGGTGGAAATCAAAGGACTGCCATGCATCACCTTGTCTAGATTTAGCTTAACCTTGACTTTCTGATCTATAGTCAGGTTGAATGAGCTCACGTCGGTTTATACAAACTCAGACAGCTGCCCCCTATGCCTGCCCTCTGCTTTCATTTGGCGATATGAACACAAAGCAATGTCACTGAATGACACGGAGACGCGCGTCTCCGCCTCTCACAAAGTAACAGCGTTGATGGACTTGGAATTGATCTCAAAATCTTTGCGAATGAATGACATGTTTGTCAGAGTTGAGAACACTAAAGGACTGGAACCATTAACTTTTATATCGATATTTGAATATTTAATCCCATCTGGCTTTATACTGAAAATGATTTATACTGAAAATGATCTTAGACTGCATGTTCAGATACGATATGTAGCCTACTATAATGTCGCACGCCGCACGGACTTGATTAACGTGACAGCTCTCTTGTAATTGTATGCCACCTCAACAAATTTAAACCCAATTATTACAAGTGGGATAAATAATTTTCATATATAAATCAGACAAAACGCGCACTTCTTATGAAGAGAAATGGAGACTTGTATAGAATTGCAGCTCCTTATTTCAGTTTTAATATATCAGCATATAGTGTATGATTTGACCTTCATGAGAGGAGACGTGCGCTAAATGCTTATCAGAGCTCAAATGGTGTGAATTCTAAACATTAAAATAAATGATACATTTGATACAAGCTCAGAGAGAGACAGAGGGCTGAATTCATACCTCACTCGGAGTCGTGGCTCCGTTGTTCACAGACGCGCTTCGGCTTTGCGAGTTCCACGAGTTGTCTGCGCCCTTCGCCTCGTTGTTCCTCGGAGTGCTGCTTGGGCTGCAAGGCTTCAGGAACATGAAGTCACTTTTGGCTGATTCGGGGGTCAGGCACACTTTATAGCAGTACGACTGGGAGAGGCTGCTGTTGGTGTTCACTTCCATGCAGTTCGTGGGCACTTTGGCCCCAGTTGAGATCTGCAGGTTGAGGTTGGATTTTTTGAATACCTCCGGCGGCGGCTCGGGCTGAAAGCCCCCGCAACAGCAGCACGCGAACGGGGGGAGGTTGTACCCGCTCAGGGTCTCCCTGTCCTTATAGCACTTGACAGCGGCCAACACGATGATCGCCACCAGGAATATTAGTGATATGGTGCTGAGTGAAACAATCAAGTACAGAGCGAGGTTTGATGGCTGCTGGGGGCTGAGCGTGAGGTCTCCGAAATCTGAGAGCAACTCAGGCACGCTGTCTACCACGGAGAGGAGGATGGAGACGGTAGCGGAGAGTGGAGGCTGTCCGTTGTCCTTCACTAATATCACCAGTCTCTGCCGTGTTGCGTCTTTTTCCACTAAACTGCGGATAGTTCTAATTTCCCCCGTGTACAGAGCCACGCTGAACAGGCCGGGATCTGTTGCTTGTATCACCTGGTACGACAGCCGGGAGTTCTGACCCGCGTCTGCGTCTAACGCCGTGATTTTGGCGACCAGATAGCCGGCGTCAACTGACCGGGGGACCACTTCTGTGGCCACGGTCCCGTTCTTGGGGAGAGGCGACACGATGATTGGAGCGTTGTCGTTCTGGTCCAAGACAAAAACGTTCACAGTCACGTTATTGCTAAGCGGGGGGAAACCGGCGTCCTGCGCCTGCACCAGGATCTGAAAGTTTCTGAGCTGCTCATAGTCAAAGGAGCGAAGGGCATAGATGTTGCCGTTGTCCGAGTTGATGGAGACGTATGTAGACACGGGCATGCCTTGGATCTGGCCGTCCAGGATAGAATAGGACAGATAGGCGTTCTGATTAGAATCGGGGTCGAACGCAGTTACTGAGCAAATTGAAGCGCCTGGGGCGTTATTCTCGGTCACGTAGACAGTGTATGAAGGCTGGGTGAACCGCGGGGGGTTGTCGTTGATGTCGGACACTTGAACCAGGATAGTTTTCCTTGTGGAGAGCGACGGGGAGCCCAAATCGCGCGCCGTGAGGGTGATGTTATAATCGGCCACTGCTTCTCTGTCCAAAAAGTCGCTGGTCACCAGGGTGTAATAGTTCTTAAATGAGGAGTGGAGCTGAAAGGGCACATTATTGGGTATTTGGCAGTCCACGTTGCCGTTCTCTCCAGAGTCTCGGTCCATGACGCTGATAACGGCTATCACAGTGCCAGGCGGCGCGTCTTCCTGAACGGGAGTGGATACTGACGTGAGGATAACTTCGGGCGCGTTGTCATTTATGTCCAGAATGTCCACCAGCACTTTACTGTGCACCGCCACAGCCGAGGGACCCCTGTCCTTAGCCTGCACATAGAGCTCATACACACTGGCCTTCTCATAGTCCACTACTCCCTTCACCCGGATCTCACCCGTGTACGGGTCCACGCTGAACAGCTCGCGCACCTTGAGCGGAGCGTGCCCGCTGAAGGCGTACGTCACCTCCCCGTTGGAGCCCTCGTCCATGTCGGTGGCGTTCAGCTTCAGCACCAGCGTCCCCCTCGGCGCGTTCTCCACCAGACTCGCGCGGTAAACGGACCGATCGAACACGGGCACGTTGTCGTTCGCGTCCAGCACCGTGATGGTTATCAGCGCCGTGCCCGAGCGCTCCGACGGAGAGCCGCCGTCCACGGCCGTCAGGACCATCTCGTGCGCCTTCTGCTGCTCGCGGTCCAGCGGCGTGTCCAGCACGAGCTCGGCGAACTTGCTCCCGTCGTTGCGCGTCTGAATGTTCAGCACAAAGTGCTCGTTGGCGCTCAGCTGATAGGTGCGCAGAGAGTTGATGCCCACGTCTTGGTCCTGCGCGCTCTCCAGCGGGAAGCGGGAGCCGGGAGCGGCAGACTCGGTGATGTCCAGATTGAACTCGCTCCACGGGAAGCTGGGCGAGTTGTCGTTCACGTCTAAAATCTCCACCTCCACTCTGTACAGTTCTAATGGGTTTTCAATAACCACTTGTAAATGTAAAAAGCAGCCCGGGCTCCGTTCGCACAGGTCCTCTCGGTCTATCTTTTCATTGACGAATAAAATGCCATTCTCCAAGTTCACTTCCAAGTACTGCTTCTTGGCACCGGAGACTATACGGAATCGACGCGCCGACAGCTTGGCCACATCCAAACCCAAATCTTCGGCTATGTTGCCCACGAACGCTCCGTGCTCCAGCTCCTCTGGAATAGAATACCGAATTTGCGCGAGAACTAGATCCACCACACACGCGCACAACAGTAGACATACTACCAGCCCGGTTAGCGGTGTCCAGCTGCCTCTCGACAGCCTGTGGTCCATGTCAGCGACGCGCGTAAAAAACCCTCACCAGTGAAAGTAGCGCGGGACACATATCTGTGACATTGGCTTGTTTTGGAAAATAATAAAATTAGATTTTCATCCAAAAGCAGATATTGCTCAGATAAAGGCGTTTAGGTGTACTTTTGTAACAGCTATGTATATTAAAATGAAGCAGGAGTAACTTTACTGGACATCAATATATATAGGCAAAGAAGACAGTTGTGCTCCCCGCGCGCAGCGCCAGTGCTGTGTGAGCAGGGGAGGCTCGCGCTTTGATTTTTCACTGTGGACACTCTGAGGAGATGGTGCGGCGGTGTGTGTGTGTGTGTGTGTGTGTGTGTGTGTGTGTGTGTGTGTGTGTGTGTGTGTGTGTGTGTGTGTGTGTGTGTGTGTGTGTGTGTGTGCGCGCGCGCGCGTGCGAGACAGAGAAAGAGAGAGAGAACGAGAGAGAGAGAGAGAAGAGAGAGGTGGGGGTGGACGCCGCTCGGTATGGAGGGCGCCGCCGCGAGAGAAGCGACTCTAATTACTGTAGCAGTTTTGGTTTAACCCCTTCATATCATGTCTATATCTTCTCCTTAATAGGGCCTAGAAAGCGTAATTTCCACTCCAGACATGACATGTGGACAGATTTGGATTAGGGGATAAATTACTTTTCATCAAGGGTGTCGTTTTCCAGATAACACCGGATAAGGCCCTTGTGGTGCACACAGTTCTTTAACGCAAAGGCAGTTGAATCATAACAGTATAGAAACACGTTTAGGGGATAGGCACTGCATGCCTCAAACTGGCCAGTGTCCAGTAGCTCTGGGATCTAAAAGCCTTGTATGCCTTTTAATGAGGATCTTTGAAGAAGGATGGCCACGGCGCACAAACAGTCCCATTCATTAATCATCACACACAGATTTGGGCTTTGCAAAAAAAGGGGGGGGAAAAGAAAGAATCCATGATGGGGTCATGTGGATATTCAATTTCAATCGATATTTAAAAGAGTCAGTGTTGTGTTTCTGAGCTTAAAATGATTAAAGTGCATGACAACCATGAAAGAGGGATGATTCTCATACAAATAGGATATATATACGCATTACATGAGTTTTAATTCGCATAGACCTGAACGCATATCAACATAATCAACATAAAAGCTATATGCCACCATGAAACCACGATAATACTTGATATTAATCCATTATCAAGCATTAGGCCTATTGGGATTAAATCAAACTATCATTTGGTGCTGTATTATTTTACAGATGATTAATAGTGATAATAGTAAAAATGCACGGGGCCATTCGGGGTTCAAAGAGTATATGGCACATGTTTAATCAGATGTAATGTTTTCCTTGTAATCCTGGTCGGTCCGATAGACGACCACTGAGCAAAGGGCCCGCGTTAGTGAATTCCACTTTGTCTTTGGATAAGACATGAGTCGCATTCTAATTAAAAAATCCGTCTGTTGAGGTCGTAAAGCCTAATTTATACTCCGTATAGTAGGCATATATAAGACGATGTTTCTTTCTTGCCATTGAAACACGAGGCAGATTTGTTAGATCTGTTCTTCGGGGAGTCGCGCGACGGAGTAGTCAAGTCCACTCCTGCAGGGTCAGTCTTGGGCGGTCACATTGTAACCAAAGAAAGTTGTCCTCTTGCTCCGACCTTGCTCCCCTGACGTTTCAGCACCCCACCCCCAGAAAGCAACACCCCCGCGGCCCCGCCCCTTTTGAGGAAAAAGTAAGCAAAATCCCCAGGTTTAAGTAAGCAGAAAACACAATCTGCTTGCAGACTTAACCTCCAGCAGATGGTTAAGCTCCTCCAGAAATGATTACATTTCTGGGAGGCGGAAAAAACACACCAGTTCCATTGCTTCTCCATCTTTTTAATTAACGGAGTGGAGGATTAGTGTGCAGCTATCCGGGATCAACCGTCCTCCGACAGGAGAATACAAATGTTTTGCGATAAATAATCCCAAAGCTCTGTTGAATGTAGCGTCCGAACGTCTAGACCCCCCCCACCACCATCACCACCACCACCAGCAGCAGCCCCCCACCATCTCCTTCACCCCAATTGTCCAACAACAACACCAAAACACAAACATTGGAGCGCACTCAGCACCTGTGAATGACTGACCGTGACACGATATACACAGTATAGTTGCAGGTTGGTTGGTTGGTTGGTTGGTTGCGCGCGTGCGTGTGTGCGTGTGCGTGTGTGTGTGTGTGTGTGTGTGTGTGTGTGTGTGTGTGTGTGTGTGTGTGTGTGTGTGTGTGTGTGTGTGTGTGTGTGTGTGTGTGTGTGTGAAATACATTGAGGATAGAACATCAAGGGTCAGAGTTCACGAGGAGCCATATAGACCTACTCCACCAACAAGATCTCCAACAGGCTAAAAAAGTCATCAGTGTCCACACAGTCCAGTCCAATCATTATGTCCACACACAGTGCAGTCCGTGCACCTTCCAATACTAATTATAGAACTATCCATGTCCACTTGGAAGAAAACGGTGTGTGTATATATATATATATATATATATATATATATGAAAATTATGATGCATAATTTAGCATTTTATAACTCCATGGAATAGGATTAAATGATCGTATTGTTAACATTCACTTATTAAAAAAAAATCATTGAAGCTGTAGCCCTATATGAACTATTGAAGAAATAATTATTTTTAATTTGATAATGTTAAATAAGAACCAGCAAATAGCTATAGACGCCATATGAATAGCATGTTGCACAGAGGCAAAATCCAGGCAGATTTAAATTTCTGTTTTCATTCTAAATCTAATGCCTCCATCTACTGGTTATTGGTAGTTACTACAAAAGAAAATGGGAAAATGGAAAAGGATAGTCAAACATTTGAATCAATATGGGACATTTCAGTTGTATTGAGTTGTTACAAAGCTTTGAATAGGTGTAATATAGCCTGTAACATTAATCAATATCTTTATCAACAAAAGGTAATCACCACAAAGCTTTACTTTATATCAAACAGTATAGGCTATTATATTAACATGATCAAAGATAAACGACGGAGGAAGCTTGGTATGGTTCCCTCATAATTTGGCTTTGACTTTATAGCAATCTTGTGCACAATTATGATAAAAGATCAACTTGTCATCGTGAATCAGGTCTGTGCACTGCATAGGCGGCCTATAATAATCTCATTAATCTAATTTAACTCACACAGTGCACTCGTGCAGGTTAAAGGAATTCTTCACCCCCAAAATGAACATTGTTATATCAATTAACCTACTCACCCCGTGCTGATTTCGAGACTTTGCTTCTTGCGGTCTGGCATGCATCCGCACGGTCAACAGATAATCCAAAAAAGACTGCTTGATGAATTGTATTGACGTTAACGGCGGCCAAGTTTAACCCTATGCTTGGTTGACCAGAGTCCACATCAGGGCTCTATTCTATTGACCTTTCTGTTTTTGCTGTACATTAAACATCTTCTCTGAAGATAGCAGATCCACAAGCTCACAAATAACACCCGTTGTGAGTTTTTCGATCTGCTATGTTCTGCGAAAGTTTCCCCCAGAATGGATGCTGGGGTTTAAGTGGTTAGCTAACTGTACTGGTTCATTCATTCAGGCCGTGTCTTGGCTGGGTTGCTCCTCTCCCGGAGTAGAGTGGTGATTGCCGAGGAACAGACTGTCCAGCCATTTCAGGGATGCGATGGAACAGTCTGTCCAACTGTGTGAGAAACTAATAGTCTAGACACCCTGCGCAAGGCCCAGTGCCAAAAAGCCAAAGTTTCCCTCGAGTCTTTTCTCTTTCTTTCTTTCTTTCTTTCTTATTATGAGTTGTTATGAGTACGTCTTTGTGATGTCACTGAGATGTACTTCATAATGTTACTGATTTTTTTCAGACCTCCAGTTCTAGGCAACACAGAATGGGGGGACTTTTTATTTTATTTCCACACAACAACTCTAAGGTATAATGACATATTGTAAAGCATTCCCTAAGAACCTGCCATTCTATTTTCTCCCAGGTCTGGCATATTTGTTTGTGTTATATTTGTTGCATATGTAGTGGGTTGAGCTTTTCCAATCATGTGACACCCCAATTACCCATATTCAGGACAGCTGATACACCTGGCTGCTCACTGAATAAGAGGGAGCCACACCCAGCTATCAGAGTAGCTGGCTGGCTTGTTATGTTTGGCTGTTGTGTTGGGGTCGTATATGTGCAAGAGAATGTCAGTAGTGTCAGTAGTTTACCTCTGTTTGGAAGAAGCAGCATTTCTCCAGTTTCACCTTCAACTGCTCTTTCTGTAGACGGGACAGCACCAACTCCAGGCGCTCCAGGTGTTCGTCTACTGAGGATGAAAAAACAATGACGTCATCTAGTTACAATAGGAGAGTCTGGAAGTGTTGGGCACTGAAGATGCGCTCCATCAGCCTCTGGAATGTACCTGGCGCATTACAGAGGCCGAAGGGCATGCGGTTGAATTCGAACAGGCCGAAGGGAGTACAAAAGGCTGTTTTTGACATGTCCTTCTCCGCTACGGGTACCTGGTTATAGCCGCTCGCCAGATCCAGTGTTGATAACCACCGTACACCAGACAGGGCATCCAAGGATTCATCTATCCGAGCTAGGGAAAATGCATCTCTGCAGGTCTTACTGTTGAGCTGTGTGTAGACGGTAGTCTACACACATCCGCAGGCTGCCGTCCTTCTTCTTGACCAGGACTATGGGGGACGCATATGGGCTGCAACTCTCCCGGATCACCTGGGCCTCTAACAGCTGATTAATGTGGGCTTTCACAGAATCGTAATCTGAGGGGGGGATTCTCCTAAAGCGCTGTCGCATTGGCACCTCATAGCAGTGGTATTTCATGTTCTATAAGGTCTGTACACCCCAAATCCCCATCCCCAGTTGAAAAGACAGACTGATATGTGGTTAATAGGGACCTGACCTTAACCTGCTCTGCCTCTGGGAAGTTTGTTAGCTCAAGGGACTGTATGGTACCTGTATCTGATATTTTGCTCACCTTCCCTGCCTGAGAACTCATGGTGACCTCAGTACGCAACCCTTCTGGCACCTGGGGGACCTCGCTGATGCCTGCAGGTAAACTCACTATCTGGGCATGGATCAGCATTCCTAGAGCAGAACAGGGGTAAAGTTTAGCAGCAGTGGTTCCAACATTTATCACTGGAATATATGCAGTACCACGATGCACTGACCATGGTAGGAGATACTAGTACGCCTGAGGGGAGGGTGTCATAATTAGTGAAGGGTTCAAACAGAGCACATAGCATATGGATTGAATCAGTGAAATGTATTATGTTGCTTGTCAAGCTTAACATGTCTATTAATTTGTTTAAACGGAAATATGTATAGAAACTCAGAACAGGCCTTGCCTCAATGATTAATTGACAAAAATGCAATAATTCATCCCCACTGTGAATGGCTACCGTATTTCGCTATTCTGCTCTCTGACCCTGACGCTGTCCATGGTGCTGAATGGCATGAGAGAAGGTCAATTATTGATTTACACAACGTGTATAGCCTATAGCCTCTTGTCTATACCTACAGTAATCATTGGTGAGAATTAAATTGAAATCTTTTCTCAAGCCATCTATGCACTAGTTCAAGGTTGTTGCGCTAATAGCTATGAGATGTTAACAATTTACAATTTAGGCATTTAAGCAGACGCTCTTAATCCATAGCGATTTACAGTAAAGCAACATCAAATGCATTATGCATAGAAATAGTAGGGCTATAACGCAATAGTGCAGTAATTATTGTTAGACCGTTTGTCGTGTTATTTATTAAAGATGCATCGTTTTGTAGTTGAAGATGTTTAAATCTGTATTTGGCAACGGAGTCGGACCACAATGTGAAAATGTGTCATTTGGGTGGGAACCTCCTGGAACTCAACCAAGGACCCCTGGCCCTGGGAGTCCATGGACCCCACTTTAAGAAGAAGCACTTGTTTAAAAAATATAGCTTGTGAGTGACGTTGAGTCCATGATGTCAGCAATTAGTCATGAGTCCTTTATGCACATCAGCTTGGCGAGAAAGTTTGAGAAAGTTTTGAAGATGGCACCTATGAAAACTAGCCTATCAAAACAGTGCTTTTGACGTATGTGTGACGTGTCGGTTTTCAATAGGTCTGCTTTGAGCAGGAATTATACTCAGCATGCGACTACACCGTACACGAGTTTAAAAACCGATGATTATTGCTGTTGTTGTCCCTTAATTGGCCCTTAAAACGTCATTCACCAAGCAAGTCTTTGGATCAGCATGGAATTCCAGGAATTCAAAGCAAGACAAGGTGAGTAGTTTTAACATTACAAATAGTAATACACACGCAGAGCCTCTGCGTGTGTATTATTATCCATCAAATCATGTACTTTTTTACCTCTGCACGTGGCAGAGGTAAAAAAAAAAGTACATGATTTGATGGAGCTTAATTGGAAAGACGTCACGTTACCAAAGAAGCACTTTGTTGTATTGAGACCTTATATCCACTAGGGGGGGATGAATACAAAGAAAAGAATGCCTCTCGGTCTCTTCTGGTGATCAAGGTAATGGATCTGGAGAGTGGCTGATATATTAAGATCAGAATACGTACACGGACCTGTGTGAGGACATGGAACACGTGTGATTTCTTTCTACATGGCAGTGATGAGATGACCTTGTGTGTGTGTGTGTGTGTGTGTGTGTGTGTGTGTGTGTGTGTGTGTGTGTGTGTGTGTGTGTGTGTGTGTGTGTGTGTGTGTGTGTGTGTGTGTGTGTGTGTGTGTGTGTGTGTGTGTGCGTGCGTGCGTGCGTGCGTTGAGAGAGAGAGGGGGGGAGAGAAAGAAAGTGTGTGTGGCACGGCGTGTGCACGCATGGCCCCTATGGGGAGATCATTTTTGATTACTGCAGCAGATGTTAGAGAAAAGGAGAGTCTGAAATAAAGAAAAGGCAAATGGAAAGATAAAGAGAGGACGAAACACTCCAAAAATAAGAGCAATTTTAATAATACTAATAATAATACGCCTAATGGAGACTATAGGTATAGGGAGACTAAAAGAATGATGGGGGGAAGAGAGAGTTCCACACACATAGCTGCTACCTTCACATCCCCAGTGGCTCCCATTACAACTCACTGCACTCTCCAGCCAGATGTGTCACCACCATATCAATCAGGAGGTATAGGGCTGACTTCAAATCAATATCACCATTATTTCAAACCTATATGCCACGATTACGATGAGTGAACAATGTTTGTTTTTATGTGACAATATAGCGGATCTATAAGCTCACAGCCGTGTCATGATGTGACTCGTTGTGAGCTTGTAGATCAGCTATTATCACTTTTTAATTCCCCACCATTGTACAACGAAGTATAAAACAAGGATAAGTGTTTAATGAAACTCATCGATTTAGTTGATTATAAAAAATATTAGCATTTTTCCCTGATGATTTCTTGATATATGTGCAATCAAAAAATATGTATTAAAAAACTGCTTCTTGAATAATCAATTAACCTACTCGAGCAAGATTAAGTTGGTTATCGGTTATACATATGGGCAGGGCCCAGGCCGCAAAGTAGTGTAATGCCAGCCTGACATCGTATCACAGGTTTGAATCCCGATACCGACAACATTTGCTTTGTCACTCCCGATCTCTCTCCGCATTCCCTGCACTCTACAGTCCTATCAATAAAGACTATTAAAAATAAATCTTAAAAAAGGGACAGGAAGGGAGAGATGGGGATCAGGACAGAGAGAGAGTAAGTACGGTAACAGCATGAGGCAGAGAGAACCAGAGAATAGCACAGACAGAGGAACAGAATGAAAGAGGCAAAAAGAGGGGAAAGTAAGAGTAGGTAGCAAGCCTTATGGTGGAGTGATAGGAATGGATAGGGGAGAGAGGAGAGGAAGGGAGGAGAGAGGGAGAGAGAGAGAGAGAGAAAAAGGAGGGTTTCTTTCACATGCTCCTCAGCTGTGTAAACTGAAGTTCTGCAGTGCGTCTCGGATTCCCCCTGAAAAAGGGGGATATTTATAGGAGGCTGGCAATGGCGGCCTCATGGACCCTCTCTCTCTGTCACACCCGTTAATATTATTATTATTACTTTATATGCGCAAAAATGGAAAATGTCAGCAACCTGAGATGCCTGCAGAGACAGTTTGTGCATGTGTGCGTGCGTGTGCGTGCGTGTCACTGCCTGTCATGTGAGTTTATACATTCAATGTTCATGAAAAATTGTATGTTAGGAGAGATGTTAGATGCATTTACCTGTATATGAAGGGTGGGGGGTACAGATTGAGAGAAAAGGTGGGGGCGTGTATGGGGGGCAAAGAGAGAGGAGAGCAAAATGGGGAGAAGTTGGCATGTATCAAGGGGTGTAACCTGATCTACTGAACTTATTAGAGCTGTCAAAGAATGAGGGAGTGAGAGAAAAGAGAGGGAAAGTGAGAGAGAGAGAGAGAGAGAGAGAGAGAGAGAGAGAGAGAGAGGGGTGGAGCAGGACTAGACAGACACAGACATGAGCACATATTCCAGCTCTAGATTATAAGATTCCCGCAAGTTGCAGACGTGTTGAAACAGACTACACACACTACACACCACACACACACACACACACACACACACACACACACACACACACACACACACACACACACACACACACACACACACACACACACCTGGAAACAGATGCGAACTCACACACACATGCAGAAACACAAACAGTCCGATAGACATAACATAGGGGCGTGCGCGGGCGCATGCATGCAGGCACTATGGGGAAAGGAAATACCAGAGGGAACAGGTTGGAGTGACGATAGCCATCTATCAGTGTGACTTTGATCTTCATGATTCCCCTATTGGTTCTGTCACCACCACAGACACATTCTGAATAAACAGAACCGGGCCAACATTTCTTGGGCAATAACATGCACACCCTCAGACGAAACACACAAACATCAATGCACGATTGTATCGTCACGCTGTAAATCTCAACTTGTGGATCAAAGTGCTTTGTTTGTTTCTTATAAAACGCTGCAAATGAAAACCTTATCTGGGTTGTCCTCAGTCCTGGGTCTTGCATGATGATTCTGTTTGCTGCACCTCACCCAGTCCTATACTCCCATATACTGTCCAACATTAAAGGAGATTCACAGGAGATAATTATGTTGCACCATGAGTTCTAATGTAAATTAAGGGAAAGTGATCTCTAGCGGGCAGCGCTGAGAAGAGCCCCTGGGTTATTGAGCTGTGTGAAACTCAAGAGGGGAATGAGCAGCTAACATGAATGGTACCTGCATGCGTCATCGTGTGTGTGTGTGTGTGCGTGCGTGTGTGCGTGCGTGCTTGGGGGTCAGCGTTTAGTAGTGTGATTTACTTCAGTTGGCCGCTGTTGTAAGGTCATCCACAATGTTGTCTGAGAGGGTCGGCAGGAAAGAGAAGGAAGGAAGGAAAGACAAGAGGAAGAGAGATGGGAGACTGAGAGGAGACAGAGACATGGCCCTGGCTCACGTTCAATGTCTACTGAGGACAGAAGTCAAAGCGCAAGAATGTGTGATCACATGCCTGTGTGTAGGCATGCATGTGTGTGTGTGTGTGTGTGTGTGTGTGTGTGTGTGTGTGTGTGTGTGTGTGTGTGTGTGTGTGTGTGTGTGTGTGTGTGAGTGCACGGGCACGTGTGTGTGTGCGCTTGCTTGCGTATGTGCATGTGCGTGTGCGTCGTGCATGAGTGTGCCGTCCTCAGGGTGACCTGAACAATTGGGAACATTACAGCAAATCATTCAGTACAATGTCTCATCACAGGGAAAACATCAGAATGTCCCTAGTACAAGCCAAGACTCAGAGAGAGTGTGTGTGTGTGTGTGTGTGTGTGTGTGTGTGTGTGTGTGTGTGTGTGTGTGTGTGTGTGTGTGTGTGTGTGCCAAGCCTGAGATGAGCGTGGAGAACCCCTGCCTCGGGGGCTGCTGTGACAGCTGATTGACATCTCAAACAATCACATGACTGATCCTATGTAACCCTCTCCTTACCACATCCTCACAATCCAACAACCCCCCCCCCCCACACACACACACACACACACCCACTCTCTCCTCTTTGCCCATCCCTTACCTTCATTTTAAACAGCCCTCTTTACCTCCGCGACCCCAAGCACCTCTACCCATCCCTCCCTTCTGCATCTTTCCATTTCCTGCAAGGCCTTTTTTATTGGGAGGCGGGCATATATTAATGATCCCCTCGGTAATTAGCTACTTCAAGGCATAAAAAAAGCCATGAATGGAGCTTGGCCCATGAACAAGTTTGCACATAAACACATTGGTCAGCTCACACAGTGCTCCGCATGGCCAAAAACATGAGCGAGCGAGAGAGAGAGAGTCCAATTTGTATTTTGTCATACGATGGTGTCGTGCATCGAAAATATAGGCGATCTACAAACTCACAATTCACCGTGGGTGTGACGCACCGTGAGCTTGTAGATCTGCTATGTTCTATGCATGGCACTGTCGTTTGATGGAACATAAATTAGGCAAGAACGAGAGAGAGAGAGAGAGAGAGAGAGAGAGAGAGAAAACATGCACGGAAGAAAAAACTCAATCGTGACGGAAACCGTTTGCAGAAATTATTCATTTCCCTCCCTTTTTATGTTTTCCTCAAACTGACTGTACACCCAGCCCCCCACCCCCACCTCTCACTCCTTCACTCTTTTCCTCTTGCACATTCCACTCCATTTTGCATATCTTTGAGCCCCCCCCCCCCACACACACACACACTACCTCACTGCTCTTAAAACAACTCTCCTCACCATTTCACTCACTCTTTTTCTCTTTCCCGTCTCTCCCTCCCTCTCTCTCTCTCTCTCTCTCGCTCCCCCCTCCCCCCCGCCCCTCCCCTCACTACCTGACATTGTGGCCCAATGCCCAATGAGTCACACCTCTGCTAAAATCATCATAGGGGAGAGAGAGAAAGAAAGGAGGAGGAAGGAGGGAGAGAGAGAGTGAAAGAAAGAAATCAACAGAGGGAGAGAAAAAGCAGGAGAGTATGACAGAGAGAGAAAAATAAAGAAAATAAAAGAGAGAGAGAGGGGGGGGGGGGGGGGGGGGGGGGATTGGACGAGAGAGCCCCAGGGGAGAGAGAAAGGAGCACAGAGTGCATTTAACTTTTTGACTCCAGTAGTCAGTGTGTGCTTGTCAGTTACATTTAGCCTGTAGACAACAACACTTTCCACACACACTGCTCAAGCACACAAACACACGCACAGGCACACCCATGTGCACGCACACGTACGCACGTGTATTCACACACACACGTGCTCACACACACACACACACACACACACACACACACACACATGGAAGCACACTCAAGCATGGCCACGCAATTACATCGTGCATAAAATCACCTGCACCCTGTGCACTGCTCTCTGCAACCACCCCCCAACAACCCCCCCCCCCCCCCCCCCCCCCACGCACGCACACACACAGCAATCAGACAGGCAAACAAACTATAGTGTATAAGTGTGGCTGCAGCCCTGCCTGCCGCTCAACATCAGTCTCCCTGCCTGCCCGAGCTGTTGCCATTGGATACCACACAAACACTCCCTGTTGGGCAACACAGGGAGTCAGGAGAGGACGTCCATGGGTCACACACCCCCCCTACCCCTACCCCTACCACTCTGTGTTAGAGCGTATCTAACTGTGTGTGTGTGTGTGTGTGTGTGTGTGTGTGTGTGTGTGTGTGTGTGTGTGTGTGTGTGTGTGTGTGTGTGTGTGTGTGTGTGTGTGTGTGTGTGTGTGTGTGTGTGTGTGTGTGTGTGTGTGTGTGTGCGTGCGTGCGTGCGTGCGTGCGTGCGTGCGTGCGTGCGTGCGTGCGTGCGTGCGTGCGTGCGTGCGTGCGTGCGTGCGTGCGTGCGTGCGTGCGTGCGTGCGTGCGTGCGTGCGTGCGTGCGTGCGTGCGTGCGTGCGTGCGTGCGTGCGTGCGTGCGTGCGTGCGTGCGTGCGTGCGTGCGTGCGTGCGTGCGTGCGTGCGTGCGTGCGTGCGTGCGTGCGTGCGTGCGTGCGTGCGTGCGTGCGTGCGTGCGTGCGTGCGTGCGTGCGTGCGTGCGTGCGTGCGTGCGTGCGTGCGTGCGTGCGTGCGTGCGTGCGTGCGTGTGCATGCATGTGTTTTGCACGATTGTTCCAGCAGTGAGTAGTAGTGTATTTGAATACTTTGTGTTCCCTTCCTCTCAATAAGTATTCCTGTTAATTTGGCAATGCACAAGTTCCAGAGAGCTTAATACAAAGCTTGCGATGTTCATTGTTTTGTTGCTGCGTGCGTGCGTGGGTGTATGCGTGCGTGGGTATATGCGTGTGTAATGGTGTTGTGAGTAGGGGGGGTCTGCATGTTTACACATTCATTCTCATTATGGGTCTATGGCGGGTTGGGGGGGGTGAAAGAAAAAGGAAAAAGATGGATGACTCGTTCTTCAGATGCAGAAAAAAACAAGACAATAAAACATCCCGGGTGCAGAAAATCAAAAAGGGGGGGCCGACTAGCGGGAAAGGGGGGAGGCGGACAAATGTTCTGAATTAATTCTTCCTCCTTCTCTCTGATGCCTCATGACAATGTACGACCCTCGTCCCTGAACTGCGACCTTGGCTTGCTCGTCTCAGTGGGGGTGGGGGGGTGGGGGGGGTTCTTTAACGAGGCTTGTGTTTTACGAGGCCTGTGGGAGCGCATCAGGCCGCGGGGACGCTGTGCGCCGCTGTCTGTCGTCCCGCATGGTGTTGGTTATACTGAGCGTTCTGCACTGGTGGAACAAGTGCTCATATGTATTGCTTGAGTAAAAGTACGAATGTAGAAATATTCAGTTACAACTAAAAGGCATGCATTGAAACGTCTACTTGCAAAAGGCATATATTGAAACTTTTACGTGAGAAAAAGTAGGCTATCAAAATGTACTTTCAGTACCACAGTAAAAGCACTCGAATTTTTCCAAATTTGTCATATAGCAGATCGACAAGCTCACAATACGTTGCGATGTTTTATAAAGTATAAATTAGCGCAGCATGTTTTGTATTACTAATCCAAATGTCACAAAGCAACTAAAACATTCAAATAATCGTGAAGTAAAAAGTAGCCCACAATATTTCCCATGCACCGAGATGTGATGGAGTAAGTAAAAACAAAAAAAGGAAATACTCAGCTAAAGTCAAAGTATCAAAATTGTACTCAAGTACAGTACTTCTGACTTACAGCGTTGTTTTCTTCCAGATCGATCAGCCTGTTGACGAGTGAATCCTTCGGTACGGTACCAACCATCAATCCAACCAATCAGTCTTAGAGCCACACAGTACAGCTGGGCAATTAAAAAGAATACAATAAAACGACATTTAGAACTAAAATAACCGACTTATGTAGGTTAATTGAATAATTGAGAAGCAAGGTTTATCTCATATATCAATGAATTGACACAAAATATTTGAATAGACGAAATCGATTAATCTGCTTAACCACTACACCCTGTATTATACTTGTTGTACAATGGTAGCTGATCTACAAGCTGCACAACACATCACATTGCGATGCATTGTGAGCTTGTAGATCTGCTATTTTCACTTATCACTTATCATTGTAATAGAGGCAAATGTTTGAAATAATGTTGATAATGATCTGAAACCCTAACACAAGACCCATGCAGGTTTGATATTCCCTTCAGCTTACACAGAGGGATTGTGTTTGATTTCAGGGCATCATAGGGGGACTTCAGCAACAAGGCCCCTTATTACCACTACAAATGCCACAATGTTTTCTCGTTTGATGGGGTCAATCCTAACTCAAGCCCCGGGCTTAGGAAGTGGAGTAGGCCTCTGCCCATATAGCTGTACTGTTTTTAAAGCCATACCAGCCAGCCACAAAAGCCTCCTGTGCCCTTTGTACAGAACACACTAGACAAAACCCTGGAAGCCATCCACAGAAAAGCACATTCCCAATGTGTTTTCTTCTTCTTCTTCTTTTTTATAAGTGTGGGATGGGGTCGAACAACAATTACGGTAAAAAGTGACTAATATGTCACAGACGTACTTGTGTGTTTTTTTCTGACCTTCTCTTTTCTCTCTTCTTTTTTCTTTTTCCCTTTTCCATCCATTCTTCTCTCTTTCTTCTTGAAAATTCTTCCCCTTTCATTTCAAACCCCTGTAATTACAAACAAAAGCGCTGACTCTTCTCCAGCTGAAACAATGATAATGATGGAGACTGGTGTGTGTGTGTGTGTGTGTGTGTGTGTGTGTGTGTGTGTGTGTGTGTGTGTGTGTGTGTGTGTGTGTGTGTGTGTGTGTGTGTGTCTTCATCAAAGCAGCGTTGACGTTGATGTGAGCGCAGAAATGTGTGGAGGACAGAGAGGATTAACACAATCTGGGCACGAAGCCCCGCAACTGAGAGAATGGTGTGTGGGTGCGTGTGTGTCGTGCCGTGCGTGTGTGTGTGCATGGGCCGTGCTGTGCATGCGTGCGTGCGTGCATGTGTGTGTACATATGTTGACTCTGCCTTGATAGCAACAATCCAGCACACAGCTGCTCTCTAAGCTTGGCATCTAAATGAGGCAAACAGACACTTAGTGCAAATGGAAGACAGACAGAGGCAGTGACAACGCAGACAGATAGAAGATGGTTGAGGGGCTGCATGGGCTGACTGAAAGGCAGGTTTATATTAGGGCCGTATACAACAGATTTGGTTTTGTGTTACAGGCTCTATAGACTGTATGCTATTCATGTGTGCAATGTGCACACAGAGTGTGTTATATGTGCCAAGGCTAAGATCATTATAATTATATACCCACAAGATCATAGTATGTGAGATATCCACAAAAAGGTGGCTGCACATGCGATAAGATAAGAATACTGTTGATGATGGTCTCAGGACCGAAACGTGTCACTTGTGTCACCATGTCAATTTTTGCACTTTAGTAATCCAAATATTCTGTTTTTGTGTATCCTGCTGGCCGAGCGGTTTGCCCGCCAACAATCCAAAGAGTTTGTTTGTTTTGTTTTTCAGCCCTAGTAAGCCTTGAGTTTAGAGCTCAAACATCTATCTTTTTGAATAATAAGTGTGCATACTATACACAAAGGCATAAAGTATATACTCCAGGTAGGTAAACAGTCAAATCCTCAGTGTTAATGTATCCCTTTATAACACTGAGAGTATATATAAAACTGTAACCAAATGGACCTTTAGTTACATTTTACAGTAACACTAAGGATTGTATACAGTGTACAAGCAAGAGAGGGACAAGTGAGATACTTCACACACTGATCTGTATGTACTATATGAGAGGCACAGGCACATGCTCTCAGTCTATAGCCTACCACTGGTTCTTAATCTGGGGTTGGGGGATCCAGGGGGTCTCCAGCAAAATGAGGAACAATTTAACCACTTGAGATCCATTTTATTTTTCAAGCTCACAAGTGTGTGAGCTTTTCTCCCCAATTTATTTGTTATGCCAATGAATTCCTCCCCACACACATCTGTGTTGTCACTGATATTGTATTCTACTGACTCCTGCCAGTGAGGAGGACATAGAGCCATTGCCCTACTCCTCCCATTCAACGTTCTCCGCTGACAGGTACCGCCCCGGCCAGTAGGACTACATGCAATGACCAATGTCACCCTCCCCGTCTGGCTCCCCTCCCCCGAACACAGGCCAATTGTGTTTGCATAGAGAAAGCCGGTTGCACCACGGTGGATTCGAACCCACAAACTCCATGGCGGTGCTAAGGGACTTTACCACTGAGTCACCCGAGCACCTAAAAGAAATGTTGAACAATCTTCTCAGTGGGGGATCCCATGGGGATCCCTGGCGCAAAATCATTTCAAATGGGGGTCCGTGGCCAAATACATACATATCATTTTGGGGGTCCTTTACATGAAAATGTATGGGAGCCAGTGCTCTATACTGTAAAGTTGCCCGAACGACCAAGGCTCCAACAGTCAGTAATGCAGTTTAAGGGTCTTTATTTTTCCCCAAAACTCCTCCACCAAAATCCAGACAATTGTTCAGTGCAATAATCCTCAATAACAAACTAGATTACAGGCAACAAAAGAAAGAAAGGACCAAAAGATAAATAAATACTTAGGCAACACTCCTTAACAAAAACCAACCAGGATGAGAGCTCTCTTCAGTTTGTACCTTGACCACACAAGGCCCTGTAGCTCTCCCTCAGGGATGTTATCTGTGTCAATGCCCACATCCAACTAACTTGTCTGTCCCTGCGGCCTCCCTTAAATATGAATGGATCCTACCACAGGACATCGAATCAATTAGCAACATTTCTTCTCAAAAATACTTTCAAATAAATACTGCCATGAATAACACCTTGAATAAAAGTAAACTAAACATTCTCAATAATGCGTTACAATTAACAAGTATAAATCAGCATGTAAACTCAATGACAATAATAAGACAGCATAAGAAACACCCCTCTCCTGCACAGCACTTGGCCCCTTCCTAATCAAGGGAAATGCCACCAGCAGTGCAGGAGAGACAATTAGCAAACCATCAGTTTAAAACATTAGTCCTTTCATGTTATAGAGAGCAGTTTTATGTATATATATAGGGCACGGGTTGCCCCGTGACATATACTATCACATCTTCGTTCACAGTTGCACATGTCATAGTGCAGTATACAGACACTGCAGTGCAGGGGGGCAGGGGTTGTTGTTACCATTGCCGAGTACAGGCAACAGGTTTCATGATGTCACCTATGCTTTTGCAATGGCCTTCTCATGCACATGCAGTGCCTATATGCTGAATGCGAGGTTCAATGTATACAGTGCATTATAAGGTAGAGTGTGGTGGTATCTAGGCCACATGCTTGTATGTGTGGTTGCGAGGTAGAGTGTGTGTGTGTGTGTACTGGCTGGTTGTGTTTGGAGCGGGCCCAGGCCCGAGGAGCTCAAAGCACTGAATGTCATCATCAGAGCTGTCGGAGAGCCAAGCACTAATCACACCCAGATCACCTACACACTCACGCCAACTTACAGCACCAGTCACCCTAGAGTGGTGCGTGTGTGTGTGTGTGTGTGTGTGTGTGTGTGTGTGTGTGTGTGTGTGTGTGTGTGTGTGTGTGTGTGTGTGTGTGTGTGTGCGCTTGCGTGCGTGCGTGTGTGTTTGTGTATTTGTGCGCAGGAGCGATTGATTAAAAGGAAGAAAGACAAAGAAAGTATGCATAAGGTGTGTGTGTGTGTGTGTGTGTGTGTGTGTGTGTGTGTGTGTGTGTGTGTGTGTGTGTGTGTGTGTGTGTGTGTGTGCGCGTGCGTGTGTGTGTGTAGTGACTGAGTGAAGGCTAAGAATGTGTGCTGGAGAAGAGGGTGTATTTTTCTCTCCTTCTCTTTCTTTCTTTCTCTCTCTTTCTCCCTCTCTCTGTCACTCGCATATCCCACCCCTCTATTTTCCATTTTTACATGCAGCTCCAGATGTGAAGGCAGTGAAATATTAAATTACAGAAATGGGCTTGTTTCTGCACTTTGGCTATATCAAAAACAACCCTGCCCGTGTGCTCCCAGACCCGACACACACTTTCTCACACTCCAAAAAAACACAAAAAAACACACTCCACTGTCTGCGACCATACAGGCACACACTCTTGTTACTCAGCGGATAAACAAAACATTGAAATCTATGGAATCTAATGTTACAAAACTGCTGTGCGCCTTGGTGGCTGAGAGAGAGCTGCCTGGTGGAAGACGGTCGTTTCCCAGAGAGTTGGAACAACACAGACGTGAATTCTTGGAACTGAGTGGCCGGGGTTAGAACGTTCATTATTACATCACAGACAGCGCTATGACGTCACAATGGCGTTTGGGGTCTCAAGATGCACATCATGGTAAAGGTCAGCGACCCGCTATTACAGTACACTGACTTGACTGACTTTTGCTGAGAAAGGCGGGCTTAGATAGATTATTTTATTTTACAACTGTCTAACTGTAAGTACAAATGGTTCTATTCACACACAAATTGTGACATCAAAGCTTCAACTCAAGTTCAACTTTATATTCTCACACAGGTTTATACAAAGAAGAGCGTGTACAATTACACATGTATATTGTATGTAAAATTATAAAAAATGCAAGTGGGACATCATTTAGCAACATATATTGCATTATGATGCCCTTATTATAAGGAGTCAGGAATATGATGTCCATTTCAGGTTAGACGCTGAGGAAGGCCTACTAGGCCGAAACACGTCTGCGGTAAATAAAATCATGTGGAAAAAGAGCATATTGAGTGCTGGCATTTTCTTCGTTCCATTTCAGGTTAGCCAGACACCATGTGTGACTGCATGTCAGTGCATGATGAGATTATAGTACGTTGCATTAACCAGTCGAACCACAGTATCTATTCTCTGTGAAACATTAGCCAATGATAGCAAATCTACAAGCTGTTAAAGCATGTAGATCAGCTATTTTTGGTGAATAGATTTGGTGTAGACAAAAAGGTACAGAGCAAACTCAGTTCCAGTTTACGCAAATAAAGGGTTCAAATATTTGAGACATCACAACAGCAGTGTGATGGCTGTTGCTCAGGAGGTATAGTGACGATCATGTCACCCGTTCTGAATGCCATCAATGCATTGAAAGGGTTCAAGGGACAAAACCACGTTTAATCAGAGCATTGAATGCTGCTGTAGACGTGTCTACTGACCTCCTGCAAGCGTCTCCAGCGCGAAACGTTATCTTGTGACGTTTTGGAGAAATTCAGTAGGCTGCATTCTGCATTGATCACGGCTACTGTTTTGAGAGCGATGACTCGCGTTGTCCGACATTTCTAACCCTAACCCGAAATCTAACTCTAACCCTAACCTCAGTCTTAAACTATAGCCTTGCGTAGCCAGCCTTCATCTGCCTTTGCAATACTTCCCCATGCAGATTAAGTCTGGCCCCTCTCAATTGAGGGAGGATTTCATGGCCGAAGTGGTGACGACCAACCAGATTCGTCTGGAACCAGACTATAACCAACCATGGCCCAGTATGCAAATATGGGGCGGGACATTGCAAAACAAGATCTAATACTGAGAGGGACGAGACTAATATCCACGCAGTGGCAGTGATATTAGTATCACTGTACGTGAGGCTAGTCTTAACCACGTAAGCCACGTTAAGTCCCCTATAACCTCATATCAGTTTTAACCAGTCATGCAACTCCCCTAACCTCATATCAGTCTTAACCAGCCACGTAGTTAGTTGACAACGTGCGTCGTCGCTGATCCACCGCACAGAATGCAGCCTACTGAGATCTTGGTAGGTCAGTAGACGGCTACTGAGAGCATTCAATGCTCTGATTAAACGTGTCCCTTTCAATGCATGGATGGACCTGTCGATTGGTCCACCTATAGGCTTTTCGTGTCGAAGCGTCCATGAGCAAAACACTTGAACCATTAACTTCTCCCAATGAGCAGGACCAGTGCATGCGGTCACCTCGACCATCAGGTGTGTGAGTGGGTGAGTGAATATGCACGATTTGGTTAAAGGCGCTATAGAACTGGAGACCATTTCAGACATCCATTTTGGTTGGCCCATACAACTATGTGAGCATATAAGCTGTGCTGCAGGTCGAGTCCTCTACTCACCTCTCCCTGCGTGTGCTCAGAGACCTGCATGGTGCTATCCTGCAGGGGGGTGGACTCACTGATTGGGTGTGGAGAACCTGATAGCAGTTTAGGATCACAGTAGAGTTAACACACTGTCAAATGCCATGCAATGAGCACCTCAACAGGGGACAGATGAGAGTAGCGTGTGTGTGTGTGTGTGTGTGTGTGTGTGTGTGTGTGTGTGTGCGTGTGTGTGTGTGTGTGAGAGAGAGAGCGAGTGAGAGCGAGCGTGTGTGTGTGTGTATGTGTATGTGTGTGTGTGTGTGTGTGTGTGCATGTGTGCGAGCACGCGAGTGCATAGTATGCGAGTGAGAAAGTATGAAATTAGTTAGTGTGTCTTTGTTTGTGTGTATGCGCACTGTGTGCGTGCGTGTGTGCATGCGCGCATGCGTGAGTGTGTGTTTATGTGTGTGTGAGGGCTACCCTGCTCAGGGCATTGACTGAATTGTTTCCACATGTGTCTTAACGCAGAGTTCTGGACGGGTTTGCAGGAGGAGGGTGTGTGTATGTGTGTGTGTGTGTGTGTGTGGGGGGGGGGGGGGGGGGAGGGGGGGATTGTAGCTGGTTTGGGGGGGGGGGGGGGGGGGGGGTTCAGGTTTCATAGCACCATGCAGCACATCTGGGCTCGGAGAGCAGAATTAGAGTTCCCACGACCAAAAACACATAAGCTCGCACACGTGTGCATGCATACACGTACAAACACACCAACACACACACACAGTTACACAAACACACACCTTGATAAAGCGCGATCAGTATACACAACCATCCATGATCGGCATCCGCCGGCAGCTATAGCACAAATACCTCATCCAACAACACACCACAACACAGACAAACAAATACATACCTACACGTTCAGCATACACCCCCCCCCCACATACAGACACACACACACACAACAGATACAGACCCAATATTCAGTACACAATTGATGTTATGCAAGTGTTGCACATTGTATCATGCTCTGTTGCTTTTTAACTCTGCTCCTGCACTCTCTCATCCTTAATACACACACACACACACACACACGCCAGTAGGTGCATGCACTTGCACACGTATACACACAAACACATTAACATGTGTGTGCACACACACACACACACTCAACTTCTTCCCTGGCACAGCTGTCCCGAATGCTGCGGGCACACGGGCGTTTCACTGGCACGACACATGGAAGGAAAATCTGAATGTGTTCTCACTAATCATTCCCCTATTCCACCCAGAGAGAGGGAGAGAAAGAACAAGAGAGAAAGTGGGCAATATATACAGTGTGTGTGTGTGTGCGTGTGCGTGTGTGCGTGTGTGTGTGCATGCGTGCGTGTGTGCGTGTGTCACATATATATACACACACTCACAAGGAGAAAGACAGACAGATGGAGAAATGTGATGTGATTTGGGTGATTTGGCTGAGAGACCTGAAGGGACAGAAATAGAGAGTCTGGTCGACCTGTTTAGCAGGTGTTGAAAGGTGAAGGGCTGGAAACACAATGTTAGTGTCAATGTGAGAATGTGAGAAGAAAGAGAGAGTGACACAAGAATAGAAAAGCAGGTTAGATGTGAATGGAGAGAGAGAGAAAGGGGGGAGGGAGGGAGAGGGGGTGAGATGGGATAAATAAGGGACATGCCATTCGCATAAATGTTTAATTGCCAGCAGGTTTATCCATGTAGAGGGAGAGAGAGAAAGAGGGAGAGAGAGAGAGAGAGAGAGAGAGAGAAAAAGGGGGGGGGGGGACAGAGAAAAGAGAAAGAAAGAGCTTAAACAGTCCAAAATCTGTCTAGAGCCTCCAAATCTAATTTACACAACAAACAGAGAGAGGACAGAAGAGAGGGCGAAAAGGGGGAGAGGAGGGGGTGGTGGGAGAGGAGAGAGCGAGAGAACAAGAACGAGAAAAGGAGAGAGAGAAAAATGCTAATTGGCTACAGTTGGGCAAGTCTGGCCTGAGATGAAAGAGGGAGAGGACCGAGGAGGGAGCAGAGAGGGAGGGTTGACAGTACAGAGTAGTAGAGAAAGAAATGAGTAAAGCCTGCAATGAATGAATGGATGGATGGATGGATGGATGGATGGATGGATGGATGGATGGATGGATGGATGGATGGATGGATGGATGGATGGATGGATGGATGGATGGATGGATGGATGGATGGATGGATGGATGGAACTAAGGGGACAAACATGTGCAATGTTTTCAGTGTGATGTGTGCCATATGAGGTGTCCCAATACAAGTACAAAGGTTTGTTCTTTCTTTCTTTCTCTCTTTCTTTCTTTCTTTTGATGATAGTTTTCCCTCTGAGACTGAAATACTAAGCAAGTAATTTGCATCTAAACAAGTCTCTGTGCACTGTGTGCAGTGACCAGCCCATTATTTTCCAACAACCTGGCAGAAACCATAGCCCCTCTTTCACAGAAATCACAGCGGTCTACTTCATATGTCAATTGACTCAAAACCTCTGTGACCTGGCCTTTATAAAAAGGCATATTGGGTGCACTGAAGCAATTCTGTTCCTAGATTAAATCTGAGTCCAGTGGGGAGATGGTGTGGTGATGAAGACTCCAGTGCAAAACAAAAAAAGATGTTCTCTTGTTACGATAGGATTATCTGGTTCAATAATAATATATATACTGTATATATATATATAATTATTTATTATTACAGTTACAGTAATACAGTATCCTGTAAGACAAAACATGGAGCCCTCATTCAAAAAGAATATCTGTCATTAATGGGTCAAGCCCAGGGAGCTAGCTACTGCATGGAGGGGAGTTTGGACTAAACACTGGAATGGCTGAAAGGAAGGGGACCTCATCTCATCATTATTCAACCATATAAATACAAAACCTCCCTTATGAGGCAACCGTTTAGTTCAGATGCACACGCATAGGCTCTGAATAGAATCCACAAATGAGTCAGATTGGACTTTCCCATTCGTGCAGAACTTTGGCATGTTTTTTGTCGTATCGCTGCATGGATACTTGAACTGTTTTAGCTCAAATATCCCCCGGTTTCTGCATAAGTGTCCTTCTGTTTCAGCCTAAGTGTCCCTCTGTTTCAGCCAAATGTCCCTCTGGTTCACCTCAAGTGTGTATGTTTTAGCCAAAGTGTCCCTCTGTTTTAACCCAAGTGTCCATATATGTCTGCCTAAGTGCATCTGTTTAAGCCCTACTGCTTAAGCCTAAGTGTCCTTCTGTGTCATCCTATGTGTCCCTCAGTTTCAGCCTAAGGGCGGATTCACACTATATGGGGACACTCGGGACCATTTAGCAGATGATGGGGTACTTTGGCGTAATGTGAACGATGCATACTATTCCCCGGAGTGGATCACCCAACCGTTCCCGGGACTGCATGGGGAGGTAGTTTATTGAAGCGTACTTGGATACGGATCGCTGCAATGTGAAAGCCATCCGTACTAAAATAAGGAAGTGGACTGTTATAGTCATATACCAGTAAGACGCCCTGAGGGTGTCTTACACATCCGCCTGGGTGACGGCAGACTGCATGGGCAAGCGCTGGCACTTTGGCAATTGGCATGGGGGGTCAGATCAACATATGGAATTAATTCTGTACTATATGGAGCGTTTCATGAGTGTACAGGGTTTGATGAGGTCAGATCAACATAAGGAATGTCAGAATAGGTCAGCTCCATACAGGATATGGAGATTTAAGGGTTTGAGGTTTGAGGTCAGACGTAGAGTTGCTGGCCGGCTCCATGCAGATCTAGGTGATGATCCAGACTGTGTGTCACAAGGCGTGATGTCACGAAGCGTGATGGACTGACAACCATATATGGAGATCTAAGGGTATCCATGATGTCCATGATATCACAAGGCGTGACCATATGGAGACGTGATGTCACGAGGTGTGACCATATATGGACGGCCGGGAGATGCAGGTTTTCATAGTAAATGCGAACTACAGTCGCAATAATATTTGTGTAGTGTGAGCCGTGGGAAAAAAGCGCTGCAGCTAGGACAAAAATGATTAGTCTGTGACGTCACTGTTAACATACCAAGGTTATGGACGTGACATCACTCATTCTCCGTTCTCCTAGAGCCCCATAGTCTGAGGCACATAAGTACCATACAGTTGAATGAAGTGTACTCGGGTGCGGAAGAGAATCAAGGCCAATGTGAATCATGGCCAGCGGGGACGAGGCAATCGTATTCGGGAACAGTTTGAATCAATCAGACCCAGTGTGAATCCGCCCTAAGTGTCCCTCAGTTTCAGCCTATAAGTGTCCCCTCTTCTTGAAGAGAAAAGAAACGATTCATAACCTCATCTCCTCCACAAAGGACTTAGAATGATATTGGTCCCTGGTGCCGAATGTATACCTCATACTCTATTCATCGACGTTATACTTAATTATGTTCCATTTTTCTCCCTCCGTCTCTCTATACTTCTCTCGTCTTCCTTCTCCTCCTCCTTTTACATGTGCTTATAGTCCTGTATAATCAAATATCCCCATGGAGCCAGGTGTGGAGCGCAAAACCCACATTTCACCATGGAAATATGACACCGAAACATTAGGTCAACTTTACTTACACAAAGGTCAAAGTCTGGTCAAATACCTTCCTTTGGCCGTGGCAATTAGGTAAGGAGAGGTTAAATCAAAGATTTGCCTGCCTGCCTTGCCTGCCTTGCCTGCCTGCCTGCCTGCCTGCCTAGTGCCTGCCTGCCTGCCTGCCTGCCTTTCTGATTCAGACTCATGTCTTCGGGCTGATGCAGCATCTGTGCTTTGTTAAATATATTGACGTTACGCAAGAATCTGGGGCAAAGAACAACACCAGTTGCTAAATATTTGTTTATTGAATTTAAAAATCCATTTCAATTGTGGTCATGAATCTCTACGATACTATACATCCTAATTAATAATGTGAAAACTGAAACAATTCGGAGAGAAAGCAAACACGCGCCCTTGGCCACTCCAGACAGGCCACCAGCAGAGAAAGAGCCGTCGGTGTGTACCTGACGAGGCTTGGGCCCATGCCAGAGCCAAAGAATAAGTTTGGAGTCTGCTCCGCGTTTTTTTTTGTTTTTAGCATGGTTTTAGCCGGGCTCCGATTTACAAACGTTTAAGGCCCCGCCGTCGCACTGTTTCATTTTTCATTTAGTCGCAGCCCAAGGCCATGTCCCAGATCTGAGAGAGCTCCACTCCGCCTCGCCTCGCTGCCCCGTGCCGCGCCGCACAGCCCCCCACCTTGTCTGTCCTGGTCTGACGAGAGGAGGACCTGCCGCTGACCCCGGAGCCTGTAATACACAGACATATTTGTGCGAGCGCACACACACACACACACACACACACACACACACACACACACACACACACACACACACACACACACACACACACACACACACACACACACACACACACACACACACACACACACACACACACACACACAAGCAAAACCAGACATAGTCCCACCACTACACATGCACTCTCAAGCACATTATGTATGTACTCCTGCCATTATACACAAAGGCACACATACACGCACACAACCAGGTATGTACGTATAGGCCTACTTAGACAGCTCCTTTGGCACGCAAAGACGCATCTATTGCTACACATGCACCTGCAGACGTACACACACACACACACACACACACAAACACACATGAACCTGCAGACGTACACACACACACAAACAAACACACATGAACCTGCAGACGTACACACACACACACAAACAAACACACATGAACCTGCAGACATACACACACACACACACACAAACAAACACACATGCAGACTGAAAGAACACGGGCAGATATAGGCAGACAGGACTTGCACGCGCACCGAACATATGGAACACGTGGTGTAACTCCACTAAATACGAAAATCCATGCAGACAGACAGGTGAGGCGCAGCAGCCAGCACAAACACACAGCAAGACATTACACACACTCTCCCTTTACAAACACACATATGGACCGATGCAAACAGTTGCACAGGCATACATAACATGTGCATAATACATGTGTGGTTTGTGTACATGCGTATACACACACAACATGCTGAACCGAATAGATATGATCTAGTCAGGGCCAAGCACAGAAATGTGCAAGGCAAAACAGTGCGTGTACACTGTACACGCACACACACACACGTATGTGCATGCACGCAAACACACACACCTGTGGTTTTCGGCCCAAGTACAGAGAAACCTTTAGTCTTACAGTTGTCTTTCCCACTTAGAGTGAGCACTGCTTATGAAGAGGACCTGACAGACAGAGAAAACACACGCACGCACACACACACACACACACACACACACACACACACACACACACACACACACACACACACACACACACACACACACACACACACACACACACACACACACACACACACACACACACACACACACACACACACACACACACACACACACACACACACACACGATGAGTGCACGGCTGGAAGAAGACCTGACTAAGCTGGATTTCTCCCTACTCCCCTTTCCTATTTTCCATCTGCCTCAGCGTAGAAGAACCTGCGTGGGGAAAAAGAATGCCCGCCATACACACTGCACGCTCTCCTTTCTCTGCTCTCACTGTCTCTCTCTCTATCACACACTCACTCACTGACTCACACACACACTCACTCACACCCACACACGGTGGCTATAGCTGCATGGTTCTTCGCTTGTGAAGATTTTACAAAGATTTTATAGAGTTTAGGGTTGCTATGTC
Source organism: Protomyctophum parallelum (assembly GCF_964188405.1). NCBI lineage: Eukaryota > Metazoa > Chordata > Actinopteri > Myctophiformes > Myctophidae > Protomyctophum > Protomyctophum parallelum. The sequence goes on along the minus strand of NC_139711.1, from coordinate 30,761,678 downwards.
CGTACAAGCCAATCCTTGACACACAAACACACGCACGCACGCATGCGTGCGCGGCAGACACAGGCCTAACCCTCTGTCAATCTCCACAATCTTTCTGCTCTGTAGTCCTTGGTTTCCATGCAGTCTTTCTGCAAACACTCACTCCCCATTTCCTGAACCCTTTCCTTATCTGTCTCCCGTGTACCCTATCTCCTCCATCTCCCCTCCTCATGTTCTCTGTGGAGCTGTGTGACCAACAGCCGGTGGGTGAGAGAGAGACAAGTGCACAAAGCGGCAGCAGCAGCAGTGCCGGCCAAACTTGCCTGCCTCTCTCTGCCCAAATTACACGGGACAGTCCCAATTACCCTGTGGCCAACCGAAGCATTTCCTGGGTTAGCGCTGGTGACGTGCGCTCAAACCCACCCCCCACCCCCTTTGCTGTGGTTACGGGGTGGAGGGGGTTGGGTGTCATTAGACGCTTGTTTTACTGCAACCCCAAAAACGTGCCCGCCGGCCACATTCACGCCACGGGAAACGCCACTGGGACGTTCCAATAACCCCCTCAGGCCCTGACGAATGATACGGACAGGGAAGCACTGTGGGGGAAGGCAATGCGGAGAAACTCAGGGTTAATTCCCCACAGTAAAATCTATACATTTTTAATTGATCCATTTGTAACCTGTTGTACAACTGGAATGTACAACAGGTTACATTTTGTACACTATCAGGGTGAAATTAAAACTCTGGATTTTACTGAGAATCAGCATGTGAGGAATCTATGAAGGGCCATAAAGGCATTTCAGAGATAAGAGCATTTCACTAGCCTACACTCCCACTGTTAAAGAGCAGATGGGTGGGCTTTATTGCACGCTTCATAGCATTCTGTGGACATTCCATGGAATTCAGAACACGAATGTGGTATGTTCGTCTAGCCTGTGTTTGTTCTGGATGAGTTGCTGAGTCCTTGCACATGCTGTGTATACATTTGGCGAATATTACGAAGACGATTGTGAAATATTGACATGGCATGATCGGTGTAGGTGGGGCCAGTGTTGGTGTCCTTTCCAGGACCTCCACTCATCAAGATGCATGGGGTGACATTGTTCAGACAGTTTCTGACTGACTGCCATCATGAACTGTACAAAAGATAGGAGTGTGCGAGCGCGTGTGGGCGTGTGTGTGTGTGTGTGTGTGTGTGTGCGAGCGTGCGTGCGTGCGTGCGTGCATGTGCATGCATGTCTGTCATATGGTACATGAGGGAAAAGTGAAATGTATGAGTAAAGATGAAAGCAGTATATTTTCATAAGTGTGCGTGCGTGCGTGCGTGCGTGCGTGCGTGCGTGCGTGAGTGCGTGCGTGCGTGCGTTCAAGGTTAAGAAGGCACATGACACACCCCAGAGGGTCTCTGTCATAGAAAAACAAATACTGAGTGAGAAACCCCTAATGCTTTTATTAGAACCAAACGATGGCGAGAGTGGGAATGAGGGAACGAGAGGGAGAGTGAGAGGATGATGGAGAGAATGCAGGAAAATAGGCAAGGAAAGACTAGGAAGGAGTAAGCGGTTGGTTGACGCACGGAGTGGCGGGGGGGGGGGGGGGGGTCTGGCGAGAAGGAGCGGCTGAGGTAATGGATGCAAGGAGAGAGGGATTAGCCATGTGACAAAGATGAAGGGATGCTCTCTGGTGTCACTCTTACTCCCTCCATCATTCATCGGCGGCGTGAAGGGGACGTCATTGGGACAGAGGAGTGTATGTGTGTGTGTGTGTGTGTAGCGTGTGCGACAGCTGTGCCTGCCAGCTGTGGTGCAAGTGAACGTGTGTAATCAATTTGTTTGCATACATTTCAAAGTGTGTTTACGCGCGCACATCTATTGTATGTATATTAATATTCCCGGTGTCAATCTGTCAGTATTAATGTGCGTGCCATGTGTATGCCCCATGTGAGTGTGTATGTATATACGTGTGTGTGTACCGTGCATGTGTCAAGTTGCCCATCTGGTGCTGCTATTCTATGCTGCATAGCCAGCACTCTAGCTCCAATAAGCCTGTGGTTTGCACACAGCTTCACACACACACACACACACACACACACACACACACACACACACACACACACACACACACACACACACACACACACACACACACACACACACACACACACACACACACACGCATGTATGTAAACATACGTACGTACTTACACCCTTAACACAAAACCTTGCGCACACATGCACTCCACTCACTGTTATTCTTCTCCCAAGAGAAAGAGTCTGAAAAAAAAGAAAAAAGAAAGACCATTTATTTACTTTGAGCTCTGGGGCTGCAGTGACATGCCTGCCAGTACAAGAGAGAAAGACAGGCCCAGAACCCAAGAAAGACGACAGAAGCAGGAGACAGAGGTGGACGGGAGGACAGAGGGAGGAGTCCGTGGATGGACAACAACAGGGAAGAACAAGAGAGTGCGACAGGTTGAGAGAGACAGACAGTTTACTGGTGGATGTGGTGGAGCTCGTTGCGGTCTGGCTCGGTAGAGAGTTTGGTTGTGTTACGGTCTGGCTGTGGGTTGTGGTCAGACTGGGCTGGGCTGAGAAAAAGACCCAAGCAGAAAGAAAGAAATTCGCTGCAATCCAATGTGAAGACTTAGAAAAACACACAAGGAGTGCTTTAATGAGCTTATCTTGTAAGTAACGAGTCCACTTGTAAGGGTATTTAAGCTTGTGTACTGCAAGATAAACGAAGCCCACCTCAAGCATTTCAAATATTTTGAGCCATATTTTTATTTATCCAGTTCTGTTGGGAAGTGCACTCGGCTCTGCCAAGGTATGCCCGAAGCCTGGCAGTTGGGTCTCTGTTCAGTGGCAGCCTGTCCAGTTAATGTGGCCTCACTGGGGCCAAATCCAACACACCGAGGTCCTGTTTACACTATGGAGAAATATAGCTTTTCTAATCTCTCTCAGAGGGCATTTCCAGCCAAACAGAGTATTTCGTTACTGTAAACAGGCAGAATATTGCTTCAAATCGATGTTTAACCTGCTTTTCCTCTCGCAGCGGTGGACTAAACTTAGACTTAAAGCCCATTTAGCCCAATGGTTCCTTGTTACGCAACTTAACCTAGTCTGTGCCAGAACGAGATAATCTTGTGAATAGCTTTTATCCAACTGTGCCATGCACACGATTACGAGATTTTATTAATAAGCATTAATTCAGCGTTAAAAATAATTTGTGATTTCTTTTACTCACATGGTAGAAACACCTACATCCTGATCCAACATAAACGCAGCCGCACGCACGCTTAATAGTAATTTCTCTCCTCAAAATGAGACAAACTGTGATCTTTAGGACCTTATAAATCCTTAATCCTTGATCGCGCTAAGAAAGTTAATCCATCGCACGTTGATACACAGCCTAGAATGATGATACACAGCCTAGAATGATGATACACAGCCTAGCCCTAGAATGATGATTTGGCTCAAATCTGGAAGGCTATCACTTCCGGCTCGGGCGGAAGTGGTCTCGTTTTTAACGCATTACACTGGCACTATAGCCTCATGATCCCGCTTATATAGTAACGGGTGGGTTGTGTTAAACATTCCAATTTCCCTATAAAGATCTAACTGTGGGGCGGCGGTGGCTCAGGGGTAGAGTGCCTGCATGGATGGCAACCGCAAGGTTGCCAGTTCGAACCCGGGCTCCCCCAGAGTTACTGTCGAAGTGTCCTTGAGCAAGACACTGAACCCCTAATTGCTCCCGATGTGCTAGTTGGTGCCTTGCATGGTTTCCGCTGCCATCGGTGTATGAATGGGTGAATGTAATGCACAATCTCTGTAAAGCGCCTTGGATAAAGGCGCTATATAAATGCACCATTTACCATTTAACTGTGGCTTCTCCCGGTCTGCTACACTGTTCTGATGATGTGCATGGGCTCTACCTTGGGTTGGGGAGTTCACTACAAAAGCATAATATATTATCATAGCTGAAGGTGTGAAATTTGATCTCCAGAGGTGCCCTCAGGTGTGTGCTGTAATGGACAATTGGACTTGCGATAAGATGTCGAGGTGAGATACGGGTGTGGACTCCGCAATACACCCCCCACACACACACACACACACACACCTCACTGTCTGTCTTCCCTGTAGGGCAAGGGTTGTCACAGTTACCTGCTCTCTGTCTCTCTCTCTCTCCCGCCCCATTCCCTCTTCTGCTCTTTTTCATCCCTCCGTCTCCCTCCCTCTCTCTTCTGTTAATCTGTTCCAGAGCATTGTGATCGCATGGAAAAAAAGAAAAGAAAAAACGTAGCAAGTGCACATATTTCCCCCTCCGCCAAGAGCAAAACACACACACACACACACACACACACACACACACACACACACACACACACACACACACACACACACACACACACACACACACACACACACACACACACACACACACACACACACACACACACACACACACACTATAGGGTAAGGGGGGGGGTGAGGTGAGGAGGGGAGGAGAGGAGAGGGTAAAGCGAGAGAAGAATAAGAAAAAAACGAAATAAACTGTTTATTCAAAGGCAGCGCTGGGCCCTTTTGTTGTGGTGGGGACCTGTCTTTTATTAGCAGCCTGAACCGCCTTCAAAGGCTGGAAAGACAGAGGACATGCCAACAGACGAGTGTATACAAGACAGAGAGGAGAGGGGGGTTTAGCGGGAGGGAGGGGTGGGAAGGGAGGACAGGAAAGGGGACAGGGCTAAAGGATTTAGAGAAGAAGTGAACAGAGAGGGTTTGGGGGGGACATGAATGGGTGGAAGGCACTGAGGGGTGTTGTAGAGGCTGAGGGACAGTTGAAGTGTCAGAGAGAGAGAGAGAGACAGACAGACAGACAGACAGACAGACAGACAGACAGACAGACAGACAGACAGACAGACAGACAGACAGACAGACAGACAGACAGACAGACAGACAGACAGACAGACAGACAGACAGACAGACAGACAGACGGATGGTAGGGGTACATGGCCAATGGCATGGTTGAGGACTTGAGATTGTGCCACTGCATGGTATTAATACACAGAAGTAATATAAGGCAAGTGAAGGGACGGATACAGACAAACTGACAGAGAGAGAGAGCGAGAGAGAGAGAGAAGGGAGGTGCTGGGCCCACTCCAGATGGACCATAACATGGGGAAAGTGTTCAAGCCTGTTCTCATATGTTTGCAGCTTTTTACACTGGCAGGACGTTCACAGAGCCATGTAACTGATTTTGTGTAGTAGATTGTGTGTGAGTGTGAGTGTGTGTGTGCATGTCACATGTGCATGTCACACGTGCACACGCACAAGCGTGGGGGCAGTTAAGAGGAGATGATTGTATAGAAGAAGAAAAAACACTTGGCAGAAAAATCATAAAATAAGGAATCTATTTTGTGAGCGTGTGCGTGCGTGCGTGCGTGCATGCGTGCGTGCGTGCGTGTCAGACAGAGAGTGCAGTGTGGTATGTGTGTGTGCAAGTGTGAGGGAGATGAATGTATTTGGGGATAGCTTGGAGAGGCAGAGGAGACATTCCCACATTGCGTAACTTCATGTCTCTTATCTCCACTCTCAAAGCAACCCATCAATGCTGCATTACCACCTCTATCTCTCCCTTTCTCTTTTTTCCGCTGTTATACTCGCACCATCTCCATCAAGGTTACAATTTTACTTTCCGCTCATCTTGTTTCCATTCATTTCTCCTATACCTGTATACCTAATAAACGTTAAACGTTTACGATACCTAAGAGCTTTTTGAGCATGTCTGTGTGTGTGTGCGTGAGTGTGTGTGTGTGTTTGTGTTTAAACAAAATTGTATGTACCATACTGTGCATATGTGCATAATGCATGTGTGCAATCTTCTTAAGTGTTTGTTCATTGTGAGCATGTGTGTATGGTATGCGTGTGCGTGCACACGCGCGTGTGTGTGTGTGTGTGCATGCTCACGGGTGCACCGTGGCCGCTCTTGAAGCTGAATCAAAGTGCTCTGCTTTTAATAAGAGTCACAATCAGCAAAGTGGCAGCAAGCAATGACATCACCGCAGCTGGGTCCCCAGCTGGAACGCAGAAAGGACTTTGGCAAGTGTGCGTGCGCGTGCATGTGAGCATGCATGCGTGTGTGTGTGTGTGTGTGTGTGTGTGTGTGTGTCTGTGCACACTAGACACTCAAAGCCCAGTGTATGCATAGTTTATTTGTAATATGCATATTTCATGCAATTCGTATACTCTATGGCACAGGAGAATGCATTCGTGTCCATGTCAATGTGGGACCGTTTATCCTCACATTTATGGGAGTGAGAGGGTGTGTGTGTGTGTGTGTGTGTGTGTGAGAGAGAGAGAGGGAGGGGAAGAGAAAAAGTGAGTTTGTGTGCCTGTACGAATGGCGGCTGACAGTGTAAGTGAGATTTCCAACCTCAGTCGTCCCCATCAGTCTCTCTGCACACTCTGTGCCGTGTTTCTATTGGAGCAGACAGCGCTGCGGTGAGAAAAACAACAGGAATCTCATCTGTCACTGATTAAGCCCATTAATGGCGGTGTCTGATGGCTTTTTACGCTCATTCCACACACACCGACGCACAGCTGCGCACACAAATATACAACACGGTCACACACACCGAGGCACACTGTGCAGCTACCAGGACTGCCATGCACCAACGAACGCACCATGGAATATCATCAAGATCAACACCATTAGTGTGTGTGTGTGTGTGTGTGTGTGTGTGTGTGTGTGTGTGTGTGTGTGTGTGTGTGTGTGTGTGTGTGTGTGTGTGTGTGTGTGTGTGTGTGTGTGTGTGTGTGTGTGTGTGTGTGTGTGTGCGCGCGTGTGTGAGTGTGAGTGTGTGTGTGCGTGTCTGTTTGTGTTGGGTGTGAATGGATTTTCACACACTAAGTCATGCAAGCCGGAAAATACTGATCATAAACTTCCAACCAGCATGAGCAACCGACAGCCCCACGGAGAGCCAACACACACACACACACACACACACCATGGTACGCGCAAGCTACTGACGTGATGTGCAATACATGAATGCGTATACATTTACTATATGCACAGTTGCACACAGAAATGCATGCATAAAAACAACCTTCTATTGTACGACACATGCACACGCAGGCACATTCACACACATGGGCAGTGAAAATGCAGTGCTACTGCGCATACCACGCAACCAGACACTCCAAACTCACTAAACAAACGTCTGATGTTGTCACTCTGGTATTTACCAGTCCACCACTGTCATTTTATAGTCCAGCTCTGCCAATCCGAATGTGCTAGCATTGTGAATTCAGCTGTGTGCCTGAAGTAGGCTACAGCTCAAATGATCTGACAGTTATTGCATGCAAACAAAAGAGAGAGAAGTGCTAGAATTCCCTCAATTCTGCCAAATCCCGGCGACGTTTTCATGGCAGAATAAAAAGTCTTTACTGTGGCCTTTGAGCAGCAATTTGCATTTAATCGAGCTTGATTCACACCTGTAGTGTAGTATATATTCCGTCTCTTCTCATCATTGGTACAGCACAAATGTAGGCTACTGTTGGATGTAACTTTACATAATGTATCATTTAATACATATTTTCCTGACACTGGACGTAATGTTTCCCATAATAACAAGCCTCAACCAGGCTGTGAAAAGACAGACTTCAGATTCTATTTATACTGACGTAGTCCACAACTTCATGATATAAAATCATATAATATGATATGACACAATACAGTTTGTTCCGATATAGATTCCCTGATATTTTTCATTACACACAAGGTCTATGAAGAATGCCAGAGCAGCCAGAGCAATCGTTTGTTTCACATAATCGCATTCAGTCACAAAGACAACATTAACATGGTTAACTGACTTCCTTTCACAGAAATGTCTCTCACAGTGGCAGTTCAGCATCCAGTGGCACTTTAACTTGTGTTGATTGTTCAATGTGTCTCAGTGGCTATATCAGCTCTAGGGTTGATATCAGTTATCTGCTTGTGTTTTTATCACTCCCCTCACCTGGGGCAAATAAAGGCTGGTTATGTAATAAAATATAATAAGAAGCCATTATGGGATTATCATGATTGTGATGCTATAATATGATAGAATATGATGCAACACAATTCAACAGAATATGGTGCAGATAAAAAGTAATGCAATGAAGTTGCATTCAAGTGCCCTTCTGGGGTGATTCATTCGATTCAGATAAAACACACAGAGGATAGAAAGTAAACAGATGCAATGAAAAAAGTGAAAAAGCTCTGCTGCGGAAGTGGAAAATGTCATCATAATGAATTGTGTATAATTTGAGCTTTTCAAGTCTTACTTTCTTCCCGAACAGAAGAGAACAGTAAAAGAACCAAGGACAACAGTGCATACCGAACAGAGAGTCGACTACAGCGACGCAGAACAGAAGAGAGGAGAGCGAAGCCAACAGCAGAGACCTAAGGGAACAGAGGAGTGATGAGGGACGGCTACCAGAGACACCCAGCAACTCACATGGGTGTGCACAGCAACCTACACATAAATACACACATCAGCCAAGTTGAAAACTAACAAACACACACCTGCATGCACGCACACGCACACACACATACGCATTGGACAAGTATGCAAACACACACAGATCATGCACACGAGCACACATCCTGTGACATATACACTAGCATACACATCCGTTGTGCTCACGACACACACACACACACACACACACACACACACTTTCAACACGGCTCTTATCATAAAACCATTCTTCTCTCTCAGCCGATCCACTTTATTTTCCCTTCTTTGTTGTTTCACTTATGTTCCCCACTCCCATCTTCATCCTTCTCCAAATTCCAGAGATCTATCAAATTCCACACATCTGTCACATTCCATATTGCCGTCACACTGGACAGCCCCACGGCCCCAGGCACTCTCCACAAATCCAGCATTCCATCCGGCGCAAGAACCTGGACTCCAGAATCATGTCACGTTTCATAATCCGGTCGCTTTCCAGAATTCTGTGGCGTTCCATCAAAGTGTCACTTCCTGTCACTTCCTATATGTCACCGCCATTCCACTCGTCTGTCAGGGGTGGAGGGGAAAAGGCCACAGGTGACAGAGTGAAGGCAAAGAGATGGAGGTGCCATCACAGTCACGTCTCTTTTTTCAGTTGCCCCCATCCTTGGTTATAATAACAGAGGGGGGAAGCAGGTGGAGTTATGTGGAGTTATGTGGAGCGACGGGGTGACGAGAGATAGAGAGAAGGTGACAGAAGCCAACAGATTGAGTGTACGTAAAGGACTGGACAGAGAGAGAGAGAGAACAGAGGATAAGTCAATAAAGGCAAAGTAGGAGAGAAAGAGAGAGAAAGAGAAAGCCCCCTGACTCCAGAGTGCTTTTTGGCTCTAATGGGACAAAAGGTTATAGCATGACATGGGTAGGTGTCAGGTGATGTGTGACATGTCCAAATTAAAGATGACATAATGGTGGGGGCCCAGTCAGGGGCCAAACTGGGGGCCGACTGAGACTTGGGGTGTGGGGCCAGCCATGGCAGCTGAGCTGGATTGTGCTGGGCTGGGCTAGGCTGGGGCTGGGCAGCAGGGGGCTACCCTGCAGGCTCGTCCATATGGAACGTGTTAGCCTAGCGCTCGCTAATGAAATGCAGGCTGACGTCAGGCAGACACCCGCCCATTGTTTTGCAGCTTAATTTGTTATAATATTTGTCTTACAAACGAGGGCTTTGCCGAGACAGGGAAACGTGGAGGAGAACAACGGGCTAAAGCCTCAGCTGAGAAGAAAGTGGCTAAAAGGGGCATTAAGGCGAGAACCCCAAGAAAAGGCAGTAAGAGGGTTTAGCATTAGCAATGGAGGTAAAGAAAAGCTGGGGGACTTAGCATAAGTGCTAACATGTGAAGGGCCAGGGCCTCAGCTGGCTAAGTGGGAGGTATTGTGACCCGGGGGCTTGCGTAGGTGGATGTGGCACAGAGGGAGGGGCTGCTGTAAGAGGTTGTGAGAACGTGTTAATTGCACATGGAAGTTTTCTACATAAACAAACAGATCCACATGACTCACGTCAACTTGTCCAGTGCATGCATAACACTACTCCTGCGGCCATTAGCCCCTCCCACTGTCTGTTTCAGCCATCCTCTTTTGCACTCTGTTAATCTATGTTATTTTCAACCCCCTGACCCCCTTCTCTTCTCCGTTTCTCTCAGGAGTTGTAGCCTATGCCCGTTCACCTCACTTCCAACATATAGAGAGGTCTTCCCAAAATAGGCTCAGTGGAGCAAGCGAAAGAATTTCTTTGTTATTCCAAAAGGAGTTGTGTTGATGTAATTGACCACCACCTGGGCATCTGGCAGAAGTCACAGCAAGCACAGAAGAGTGTGTGTGTGTGTGTGTGTGTGTGGGGGGGGGGGGGGGGGGGGGGGGGGCAGAAGGAGGGAATGGGCTCTGGTTGGATTTGGAAATAATGAACCAAATGAGAGATGGACAAATGGAGACACAGGAAAGACAAGAAAGGAAGAGAGATTATTGTGTGTGTGTGTGTGTGTGTGTGTGTGTGTGTGTGTGTGTGTGTGTGTGTGTGTGTGTGACTGATGGAAAGAGTGTGTCTCTTTTCTATTTCTCTGTCTCTCTCACACACACTGACATGTCGATGCAAATGTGCTTTATTGGCATGAGTAATGATGGGAGGTGTTGCCAGAGTAATTACATAGCACATTAAAGGGTTTCATAAACATTACAGTTCCTCTTCTGCCCGGTGGCAAGGCTAAAGGGGCAGGGAGAGAGAGAGAGAGAGAGAGAGAGAGAGAGAGAGAGAGAGAGAGAGAGAGAGAGAGAGAGAGAGAGAGAGAGAGAGAGAGAGAAAAAATGGACAGGGTGAGACACGGCAAAAATGAAAGCACAAAAGAGTGCCGATGGAGAAGAGGAAAGGGCACTGCTGAAGAGGAGGAGGAAGGAAGGGTAGAGATGGGAGGAGTGGAAAAGGCCAAGAAAGAAAAGATGACAGGAGTGAAGGTTACCATGCTCATGGATTCCATCGCAGAGCGACTGAACATGAAACAGGAAGAAAAAAACAACATGCCGAGATCGGCGTCCAACACAAACCACAGCTGCATTTCACATCACCGTGAGCACAGGAGAACCCTCTCTCTCTGCCTCTCTCTCTCGTGTGCACGCACACACGCACGCACGCACAGGCTGCAGCCACAAGCCACACACTCGCCTCCACAAGCTCCTACTTCTACCACAGACATGATCTTCGCAGACTCACAGCCTCATTCACACTGTTGCCATGAGCCCCACATACCGAAGAAGCACACACACACACACACACACATGCACACCTTAGCTGAAAGGTCATGACACAAGCTGTCGACCAAACACACCGAACCACAAGCCCCATAATCAAACAAACATTCACTCAGGCACTGTGGCTTGCATATTTATGTACAACCTCATTGGTCAAAAGCAATTAACTCGCACACCAAGCCACTAGTGGACTGGATAAAGGCCCAATATATATGCACAATGTACTAGTGCCAACCTCCACACAAAACAGCCTTGATCCAATGCATAGGGTGGCTACTTACATATACTGTACAGTGGATCTTCCTTTCTTGTTCTTACTCTTTCAAAGTGTATTTTGTTAATTATTTGAAGGGTAATTTTTCTGTCACCTCCTCCTAATGGAGTTCACGGGGCAACCCGTGCGCTATAGAATTGCTCTCTATAACATGAAAGGACTAAAGGACTAAACTCATGGTTTGTGAATTGTCTCTCCTGCACTGCTGGTGGCATTTCCCTTGATTAGGAAGGGGCCAAGTGCTGTGCAAGACAGGGGTGTTTCTTATGCTGTCTTATTATTGTCATTGAGTTTACATGCTGATTTATACTTGTTTATTGTAACGTATTATTGAGAATGTTTAGGTTACTTTTATTCAAGGTGTTATTTATAGTAGTATTTATTTGAAAGTATTTTTGAGAAGAAATGTTTCTAATTGATTCAGGGACAGACAAGTTATTTGGATGTGGGCTTTGACACAAATAACATCCCTGAGGGAGAGCTACAGGGCCTTGTGTGATCAAGGTACAGCCTGAAGAGAGCTCTCATCTTGGTTGGGTTTTGTTAAGTTGCCCAAGTATTTATTTATCTTTTGGTCCTTTCTTTATTTTGTTGCCTGTAATCTAGTTTGTTATTGAGGATTATTGCACTGAACAATTGTCTGGATTTTGGTGGAGGAGTTTTGGGAAAAAAAGAAAGACCCTTAAACTGCATTACTGACTGTTCTTGGAGCCTTGGCCGTTCAAGCAACTTTACACATGTCAACTCCACCCCTCGTGCCCTCTCCTGCACATCAAGTAATCCATAAAGTCAAATAAAAAGTCAATGCATTGCTCAAAAAGGAAAAAAAACGTTTTTTTCAGATCAACATTTTTCGGTTCCACTACTCTGTGGTTTATCAATTTGTCTCTTTCACAAATCACCACCAAACACTCGTTTTTTTAATACATAAAATGGAACTCCTCACTTCCTGTAAATTTACCTCACTTCCTGGAACTATTGCTTTCCCCCACAGCTCATGATCAAACCTTGTCAACAAGGTTGACAACCTAGATATTAAAAAATAAATAAACTCAATGCTGGACATAGCGCCCCTCAAAAATAGATGCTTCATTGGCCGCTGCAGTTCATTGGAGTGACTGGTCTCTATTGAAGTCAAGTGGAAGTGCTGAAGGAACGCTGCTTCACTGCTCAAGTGACGTCATTCATGCGACTCCTCCATATCTCTCGCTGCCACTCAAGTACTACTGGCCAATCACAGCAAGTTTTTTCCGGGACTTATCAATTCAATCCAAGGGAGCTTTATTGGCACTTCGCAAGCTTCCGCTTTGCTTCACAAGGAATCTCGGGAAGGTTTTGCCTTCAACAGAGACACACGCCCCAGAGCTTAAGGCGGCGTCTACCTTTTTATGTCTATGGGTACACAAAACAAAACAAAGATTTCCGTACACTACATTCCGGGGTTAAATATTCAACCATATTTCTTTTCAATAAATTACCTTAAATCTATTTTGTTTAAGGTATGATCTTGCCTAGTGAACCTTGTCTTATAATGACACTTCCGCTGTGACCGCTTATGTGATCCCTTAGATCACAGAGCCATTGTCTGAGCTCTATACAGTAGATCTGACCATGGTGAGTTTGATCTCATATACTGTAGCTAATTTGTAGTTCTAGACTAGTAATTTAAAGTACACATATGTGGCTGGTTAAGATCACTAGTGGCTCCGACATACATGGCTGGTTATTTAAGACATATACGTGGCCGGTTAAGACTCACCCACGCGGCCCAGGCCGTAGCGTAACGGTCTGGGCACCGGACTGGTAATCCAGTCGCAGTGTGCCGCGGGTTCGACTCCCGGACCCGACACGGCCTTTACTGCATGTCATCCCCCCATCTCTCTCCCGTTTCCTGTCAGCCTACTGTCTGTCCCTTCAAAAATCAATAAAAGGCGTAAGCCGCAAAAAAAATATCTAAAAAAAAAAAAAAAGACTCACCCACGCGTGTGGTTATGGTTAGGTTAGGGGTAGGGGTAGGGTGTTGGACTATTGCGTGTCGCTCAAATAGAGACTCTGTGAGCGAATATAGGAGGGGTGGACGATGTTGCTGCACGGCGCGTTGACACTCGCAGTACGTCAGGAAAAACATGTATTCTAATGAGATTTCATCGTTCATCGCTCGCTGGCAGTGTGGACGGGGTGTCATACAGGCAGTACTTTGAAATAATAATAAAAAATAAAAACCATACACTAACCGTGACCCAAAAAACCTAACCTATAGCTCAAATAATTTACCTAAACCATAACCACAAGGAAAGACTACCGGTAGTCTAATCTTAAACAAACTGTTTGTTGTCATGTTATGTAACAAATTATGAAGACAAACACTATGAAGTGCAATGGATTAAGTATATGCTTCACAAAATCTCTGTGTAAGTGTGCATGTGTATCTATCTACCGATCGACAGAAAACCTAGCTCTCATCGTTCCAGACTTGCATCATTCCTGAGTAGGCCTAGTAGTGAATATAAAATGAGATGTCTCAACTTTCTCTTTTGTGTGTGTGTGTGTATATATATATATATATATATATATATATATATATATATATATATATATGTGTGTGTGTGTGTGTGTGTGTGTGTGTGTGTGTGTGTGTGTGTGTGTGTGTGTAGTGGTGACAGTAAATGGCCCTGATGGATGCCTGTCACTGCAAAGAGGGTGCTGGATAGTTGGTGACATACATTAATTTCTGGAAAGTTCTGCTGTTGATGATTGTAGCAGGTGGACAGTGATGGCGGCCTGCTAGTTTGATATCGCAATGTATTTTCCATGAAGCCCCTAAAATGAAAAATGTCAGACGTGGATGATGAACACTGCATGGGATGGGAGAACTGAACAATGTCTTTGGTGCCTTTTATTGTCTAAGTACTGTATTTCTACAAAACACTGAGCTTTTTGCTTTGGAGGATACAGATAATGCACATTTTAGCCAGGACATTTATTTGGGTATAATTTTTTCATATGTTTATACTTTTTAGTGAAGAAATACAGGACAGAGAGGGTAAAGGGTGAAGAAAATGTAATGTGACATATGACATGAGCCAGATTCAACGTGCATTTTACCATGAGCTGTGTGTGGAACCAAAATTGGAATACCAAAATTGGTATGTGTTATGAGGAAATCATAAGCATGACAATGACATTAAACATACATGCATGGAGCCCTTTCTAATTTCCCAAAACACAAGGACTTCAAGTAGCATGATTACCTGTACAGTACTACAGTCTTCACTCTGCAAACAACGGCTCAGCCTAACAATGACAAGCTAGATTGCATGAATAATTACCCTGACACGGGTCCAAGAGAGCATTAAACCCTTTGACTTGAAAGTGTCAAAGTAAAGTTATTCCAATGCCTCAGCTGGGCTATGTATAGAGACAACAGCTGCAATGGATTCCAGGATGGAGAAGAGAGTGAACATTCATATTCACTGGATTATTATTACCAAGTGAGGGAGAAACGACCAGGCTGCGCGCCACCAACATCGCGCCTAATAAAAACAACATTTTGCCTTTCTCTTCATCTCAACCCTGTAGCTTACTAACACACAAACGGCTCTCCGTTAATTAATTCCTGCTCTTGCTCGGGTGCAGCTGTCGATTCTCTCATCTCCTAGACGCAGACAAGTGGCAAACAGGTTCCCATTTCAAAGCCCACTGTACACACTGTACGCATTCCTTGACTCAAGTGTACGCAGCACTTCGCGTGGGCCCCCTCTCATCAAAGGGCCTTTATTAAGTGTCTCATACATTTACACATTGGGGAACAGTTTAAACTTGGCCCGTGATTAACGGAGCAGGGATATGTATCCCAGAAACCGATGTTAGGCTGATATCTCAACATCTGACGTGGGGTTTAAGGTCTATGTCTGCAGGTATTAATCAAAGCCACAAGCGCTTTTTTCCGATCCCCAAAGATTTCACACACACACAGCTAATTGGATACAATCCCTTGCACTTGACACATCTGAAAACTCCAAATCAGCACAGTGTGACACTCAGGATGATGGATTACATTTGAGGTGTTCAAAGTTTTCACAGTGTCTATAGCGCTTTAGAGCTCACAACAGGGAGGCAGTATTCCCTGTGCCGCCAACTCGTCTTTGACTGCGTCCAAGCCAACCAGTGTATATTCTTCCCTGCCTCCAAACTTGACTCCTTAACCAGTCCTCTGCATAAAGCCCCTGCCCCCTGCCCTTTGGTCATAATGAGTCAACAACTGTGGCCCTCTGGCTCTCCGTACCCTCTGGGCCATGCATTAGGTTCCACTCCACTCACCCATAACATAGAAGTCCAGCGCACTGTGCCTCGCCTCTCCTCTGTGGTGACCTTGGGGTCAGGCCAGAATGCCCTCATATAATGAGAGTGCTGTTTGGGGATTTGTTGGACTGCGATAGAGAAAGGACAAGCACACGCAATGCACCCTGGGTCTTTGTCTGGGCGCTGGCGGTATTGACGAGTGCTGATCGATGTTAATTGCTAGACAGAATGGCCATATTGACCAGGCTCCCTGGATGAAGAAGCCTGCAGGCCCCCCGTCAAAGAGAGAGAGAGAGAGAGAGAGAGAGAGAGAGAGAGAGAGAGAGAGAGAGAGAGAGAGAGAGAGAGAGAGAGAGAGAGAGAGAGAGAGAGAGAGAGAGAGCCATCGGGTCTAGGCCTACAGAAGCTACAAGCCCCCCCACACACTCCCTCACACGCGCACACACACACACACACACACACACACAGCTCTCATTCACTTTAATGAGTAGAGAGAGGAGCACAAAAGCATAACGTCCATCAATGCCAAGTCTATTCAACACAAAAGAGGGTATATGCAAAAAAACAAAGTGTCCTGGTGTGTGTGTCTCTTTGTGTGTGTTTACGAGCATGTGCACACGGATGCGTCAAGAATACATGCACGTGGCACAGTTGGTCTGCATGAAAGTCAAACGGTTCACGGTACAAGGATCTTTAAAGTATAGGGTCTATTGAGTGAGAGTATAAGAGGAGGGGATGTCCGTGCACGTGTAGCAGGCTGTGTGTGTCTGCGTGTGTGCGTGCGTGCGTGCATGTTTAAAACGTCTAAGCTAAGGATCAATAAGCTGAAGCCGCAGTGGCAAAGACATGGGCAATCAATACACTGGCAGCAAACAGAGGGAGGGACACAGAGAGGAGATAAAGAAGAGCAAGAGACAAGAGAGATTAAAGAGACCGATAGGGAGGACAAGAAATGAATGAGAGAAAGAGGGATGTGACAGAAGGAGCATGAGGAAGAAAGAATTGCCTTACAAAGGCCCAATAAACGACCAAATTTATCTCACTTTTTCCGCAAACGTGTTATGTATTACCGTAAGTGTTTGTGCTATGTTTATTTAGGCTTTGGAAGCAACCACAAAGCATTCAATGGTAGCTATTGCATCAAACCTTCATCTTTCAGAGCGCAAAAACTCCCCTATCTCCATCTCCCCTATAATAATCTGGTTCAAGACCCTTAAACCTGGTTGCATTCTTGTTGTTGTTGCTGCAAAGCTATACATCTGTTCGCTTCTGTGCTTATTGTCCTGAAGCATCACAGCTTTTAGTTGCATATTAAGGCAACACAATCATTTTTGCAAATATATATGCTTTTGAGAACCCCATACAGTATAGGGGGACCATGGTCATATTTAACACTCTTCAGAGTTAACTACATGAACCCATAGCACCCTTATTCTGGGCATGTATTACGACCTTTGACCCTATATGGGGTCTTGGCTCCAAAGGAGGAATATATGTTGTGGCTGTCAAGGACCACAAACCAATTCAGGCAAAAAGGTGTACATTTATTGAGAAAAACTTCACAATAACGGGGCAAGCATGTATATATATATATATATCTTCAGGGTGGCCAATGCTAAAAATAACAAACAAAACACCCCCCAACCCTACCTAGAAAAGAAACAATCCTAAACTACACCAAAAAGAAAATTACAATCTAGGCTCACTGACTAAACATTAAACAATGGGTCAAAACTGGGGCACCAAAATAAATAGCAGCACACCCTTACCATATACAGCTTCCCTTGGTTTGGGATACTTGACAGTCGTTTATGAGTTGAGATTACTAGGTTGGTCTGTTCTCTAAACACACAGTAAATAAAGAAACTAAGCAGGTAAGGCACACAGCCTACAGACACTATACCCTAGCTACAGACTGGGTTCAGCAGCACAGGTGACGGATGGCAAGACTGACGAGGAGCTTCTCCCAGGCTTTTATACTGGTGGCTGCAGGTTGATTGAAAAATGAGACCCAGGTGTCTCCAGACACTAAGCCACTCCTCCAATCCACCCTCCAGTCATCATACAGCACTTAAAAACACTGACAGTGGATTAAACACTACCACAACAACACTAAGGCCACATAGGGCCGTAACAGCATGTCATGATAAAAGAATATTTGGACCAAATATAGGCAAACATTCAGCAGAAATAGTTGCAATGTGTCCCAACGCAACAAATTGCGAGCTTGTAGATCGTCTGTTTTCGTTGGAAGGGATTTGGGGCCCTATCTTGCGCGCCACTTTACAGCTTATCCTAAAAAAATTTGCCATTCATTATTATTTTTAAAAACATTTTAAAATAGTTAAAATAGCTGATCTACAAGCTCAAAAGTCAAAACGTGTCAATGTAGATCGGCTAGTTGAACTATTTAAAAAGAATCACACTCGTGTGAAGTGAGCGGCGCTCACGATGATGATGCATGATGATGAGAACATCCTATACATTACATTCCGTGCTCAGCCAATCAGCTGAGCACATTCCGTGCTCTACAGACATACAGTCATACACACAAAGCTGTGCTTCACGCCGCTAAAAAAAAGGAAATTATGGCTAATACGTTTAGACATAAGGTGACACGCAAGATAGGGCCCCTAGTGTAGAGGGGGGAAACGGAGGGGACCAAGTATGGACCCCTGAGGGACCCCGGTCAATGAAGTATGGTTTAAGTGGTCTCATTTCTGTGCAGCGCTGAACTCAGGCTCTCCCGTATGAGAATGGAGGAACTTGGCTCTGATGCGTGCATTGGGGCTCAACCCAGCCCCCACCAATCCAACCTCCACGCAACTAAAGTGTGCTGTACCCCTGTTCTGAACCCTTCCATCTGGACCTTAAACCAGACGGGCCCATACCTCATTACCAGAATGTGGTTCAAATCCCTCTCCACAACATTTACACTCTTGTCCCCTTGCAGCAGTGTGGTGAACAGCGAAAAGCACCCAGACACAGGTGCAAAGGCAAGGAGGGAGCCAGTAGTGAGGAGAGAAGGCCAGAGGCTTGTCTGTGGAGCATGACTGGAAAGGCATTCAACCACAGTACCCCTACCCAGCCCAGCTCAGCCCTGTCCAGCCACGTAGTGGATTGTGTGTGTGTGTGTGTGTGTGTGTGTGTGTGTGTGTGTGTGTGTGTGTGTGTGTGTGTGTGGGTGCGTGTGTGTGTGTGTGTGTGTGTGTGCACGTGTTATTTGAAAGTACAATGCTGAAAAGACTACACTTACAATTGGGGCCAAGATAACTGTCCCTGATGTATTAGGCCAACCCCCTCCCCTACCTTCAATACACGCACACAGTGTGTGTGTGTGTGTGTGTGTGTGTGTGTGTGTGTGTGTGTGTGTGTGTGTGTGTGTGTGTGTGTGTGTGTGTGTGTGTGTGTGTGTGTGTGTGTGTGTGTGTGTGTGAATGAAAGGTATGGCAGGAGAGTTGTGTTGGCTTGGCTGACCGTCTGCGGTTCTGCGGTGGTGAGAGGGGAGGGTTGGGAGCGCAGAGCGGGCGTTACTGCCGAAATCCCTGAGAAATGTTCGTTTTGGATCCGTGTCCATGCTTACATACCGCCCTCCCGCTTTTCAAGCGGACTGTCTCTCACTCTCCGTTTCGTTTTTCCCCTCTTAAGGTTTAACTCATAAGTTATGAAACAGGGAGTCAAAATACATCACTTGAAAGCGATAAATCTTAACTTGGAGGGTCCATGGCCGAATGGTGCTCCCCGCCCTGCATAACAGGTCCGTATCACACGGGGCTGCAGTGGTGATGTTTACTTTCAACAGGACATAGGGACGGTTATTATGGCATTATGTTATGGAGAGCAGAAAGTCTAATCTAGCCTACTCAGTCTATAAAGTAGAAGCCAACGCGAAAGGCAGATGGCCATGTTTTGTTTTTTAAAAGACAAGAAAAAAACTAGGGAAAGCTTATCCCATTCCCCCTTTGTTGCAGCTAGTGACATTTCCAACAGTGTTCAAATCGCCGCTGGTGTAGTTGGTCGGCATCACATAGCGACTGACTAATCCCATTTTGATCCAATAAGTGCGTGTGTGTGTGTGTGTGTGTGTGTGTGTGTGTGTGTGTGTGTGTGCGTGCGTGCGTGCATATGCGAGCACGAGCAGGGGGGGGGGGGGGGGGGGCAGAAGGGGGCGAGGGAGAGAGGTGGGAGGGAGGATTGATCCGCGTCTGTTAAAATCTTGTTCTGTTTTTTCTTGGAGTGAGGTTTGTGCCTGCCGACGCGCCTCTCCTGCATGCGCAGCCCCCTCAATTCGCGCCGAAGAAGAGCTTTTTTTTGTGGAAAGAAATCTTGGCATTTTTTTAAAGCGAATTTAATTGGAGTGAACTGGATACACAAAAACGCACAGCTGTATTCTTTTATGTGTGTATTGTCCTGTGCCTTTTTACTCTGGATGAAAGAGGGAGGCAGACAGATAGAAGAGAGAGAGAGAGAGAGAGCGAGAGAGAGAGAGAGAGAGAGAGAGAGAGAGAGAGAAGACGGTGCAGGGCTGGGGTAGATCTGTCAGTGTGATTAACTAAACACGTTTCCAGCGCACGCATTAACTTTTTTTTATTGTTTCTTCAAAAACAGACGGAGCAGACATCTCTCTTTTTTCATTGCAGCAGCGCTCGACTTATCGAACCGAGAGGACTGTCGTGCTTCCCCCTCCTTTTTCTTAAGAAACTGCTTAAACTTTCTACGTTTTAAATAAATAAATAAATAAAAAGATCGGATTGCACCCCCCCACCCCCCCCCCCATCTTGGAGGTGATGTCATCGCGCTGTGTTTTGGCTGGTATTGTGTCGAGAAGGCTCGAGGAGAAGGAACGCTGCAGCCGGTGGGCCACCAGCGGTTGAGCCGAGCAGAGGAGTCCGGGAAATCAGGTGCAAAGAGCGGCTGTCATTTCCTCGCTCTGTCGCGGGTGGCTGAGTCCGCCACCCAGTCACAGCTGTTCCCATCCTCTCCCAACTCCCTCCCCCTTCTCCTCCCCCCCCACCACCCACCCTCCTCCTCCTCCTCCTCGTCCGCTCTCATTCAACTCTCTCCCTGTTATAGTTGTCTGAGCTGGACCGCTCCGGGTTCTCATCACCATCCGCTAATCTTTTGGACACTGGTTGGTCGGTGTCCCCTAAGCCCTGAGCCGCCGCCGCCACAGACAGCATCGTTGATCAGACAGACAGCGCAGCGGGGGCAGCCATGACCGAGGCCGCCCGGCAGCACCCTGCGGCCGCAGAGCGTCCGTCTCCATGTCACCGCCGTCTTCTCCAGCAGCAGCAGCCCGCCCAGGTAGCCCGCCTCCCGCAGCACCTAACCCTGACTCGCGGGGACTACTAGAAACTTGCCTTTTGCTCCCATCTGTGCACGGACCAACACCGAGCCATATATATTTTTTTATCCATCGGTGTGACCCCTTTATCTATATCCTTTTTACAGAACAAACATCATATAGAGATCGTTTTTGGAAACGTCGGGTGACTCCTATACAAGTTTGTTGTTGCACTATAACCATATGAATTGGATTACGCATGAAGATAACCCAGATGGACGATCATCATTTCGAGGGTCATTAGGGTCGATTGGAGTTTTGTCCGTGACGCGTGCGCGCGCTTTCACCTGTTCCTCTTATATTGTCCGCGGCGTGCAGCCCTTTGATGCCCTAACCTTCACTTTGCGCTCCGCCCCTTGTTCCATCGTCCCCTCCGCTCCGGACAGCTGTGAAAGGTTGCCCGGCGGTCACAGTGGCACGGTCACCCCCGCCTCATTCCCCACTCTGCCCGAGTCCACTCACACACTCATCCACGGGGGAACCGGGGGACGCCGCCGCCGATGCCAACGGGAGTGTCTGACTTTGACTCTTTGACCCTGCACACCATCCAGTGGATTCGAGGAACAGAGGGGAACACTCTGTCGGACTGGCTCTCACCGAGCGAGGAGACTGACTCTCGGCCAAGTTCCATAGTGGAGGGGGGAAGCAATGTGGTCCCTTCTCTCCACGCTGGCTGTCTTGTAAGTCAAGTTTTTAGGTTCATCCGATATTAGTCTTGGCATGAAAACACGGTTATCTTTATACATATATTTTCTCTGTTGTTCAAACTGTGTTAAGGCAAGGCATTCCTTAGCTGCAGATGTGGATGATGGAGGGGAGGGAAGGTTGCAGTGCCTACGAATTACATCACTCCTCCTCAGTCCCCATAGAAAGCATGCCATGGAAGGTCCTGTTTTGACTGGCTGACAGTTCGGGGTCACTGGGTCAGCGCGAAGGCCATGTTACTCATAAAAACCTGCCATAAACATCTCCATCACCATCTGCACTTACTTCAGTGATGGCCAAAGCTGGGCCATATCCCCATAGCCAAGAAAACACATTTTTTTTCCTACTGAAAATATTTCAGAAGTTGGGTCAAATAACACTTGCTTTATCTAGTGGGATAGGAAAATGATAAAGTGCCAAGACCAAATCTAAGGGAGGATACTGTACAGACTCGGGGTGCTTGAGTTTGCCCATTTGAGGTGTGTCTTGTTAAAAGCCAAAGGATTTATTTTTCTTTCTTTGTGTCGGCTGTACGTCTCCCAGATGGCAGTCATCTCCAGATACTTTTCATTCCTCACACAACCTGGACAGGGTGTGTGCAGTTGGTCTCTGCCTGCCTTTCTCTCTCTCTCTCTCTCTCTCTCTCTCTCTCTCTCTCTCTCTCTCTCTCTCTCTCTCTCTCTCTCTCTCTCTCTCTCTCTCTCTCTGTCTCTATCTCTCACACACACACACACACACACACACACACACACACACACACACACACACACACACACACACACACACACACACTTCCCTAACTTTCGTTTGTCTCTCTTTATATCTTCCTATACTGTCATTTTGTTGTACCTTTTCTCAGATACTTGCTCCGATAGAAGTATGAATTAATAACTGATGAATGGCCGCACCCCTGGCAGTGTCTAAGGAGGAGAGTCTGACTGTTTAGTCTACAGGTCTTAGTTTAGGTCTTCTCGAGCCAATCATTCCTGTGTTCTTTTCCCTCTTGCCTATCAGTGTTACAACTCCATCAAGCATGCAGCCACCCTCACAAACATGCTGTTTTACAAACCCCAACGTGGGTCGTGAGCCAATGAATGCTGCCAAGGGCCATTTGCTCTGTGCAGGAACCTGTTCCATGCTCTCCAACCATAGCTCCACCACAGGACATAGCACTGTTCTCCTAAAGCCACAGCTCCATGCTGAGGCTGCTGTAACCATTGCTCCACTGTTCCTATGACTACATTAGTGCTGATCCCACTAACGCCACATTTACACGCCCACTAGCCTAAACCACTACTCTTCACCGAGACACACTGCCGAAC
>NC_139711.1:29993459-30020959 GCF_964188405.1 Protomyctophum parallelum | reverse complement strand
GAACTGGGGGAAGAAATAGAGACAGTGGTTCTTAACCCTTTCAGGCCGTGACGCCCCAAAATAATCATATTTGAACTGTGGACCCCCACCGAGAGACAGTGAGATCCGCTCTCAAAGGGCACCTACGGATGGCTGCAATTCGAAACTGGCCTCTGTAAAATCTGAATCCCCCCCCCCCCACCCCATTTCCCCTCACTGTATATGTATCTTTTCCCTTTTTGCTTCCTATATGATGAATTCCTGTTCTGTTCTTTGGCTACATAGAAGTGTCTATTTGTATGTCTCTAAATGTTTTGATGAATTGAACAATGTGGACCCTGTTGTAAACAAGTGTAATGCTTAATTGGGTCGTCCACTCACAGTTAACAGTCTTTGTATTGAGTTTGTGCTTAAAATGTACTGTAAATTCTACAAACTGTTAATAAATATTTCAATCAATCAATCAATCAACTTACAGCGAACAATGAAGTCTCGACAATTATGAATTTCATCACGACTTTTAATATAATAGGCCCGACGACTTGCTTTTCGTTGCGACGTATTGCTTACCCCCACCCTGACAAGAATGTTGAGTTCAGTCATTAATTTTTGTTTGATTCGGTTATAGGCTACTGATAAATATTGTGAACATAGCAGATCTACAAGTTCACAACGCCTCGCATTGTGAAGTTTGTAGATCGACTATTATTAAGAGGCAAAGTTTTTGCCATATTCTTATATGATTTGACACTTTGGCCAATGTTTCACCAGTTTCTATAGTATAGTTTGTAGTTAGTTTGTTGCAGTAGCCAAATGGTCTTTTCTTTTCTTTTTCTCCTTTTATTAAAAAGGTCTTAAAAGTCCTTAAATTGTCATTTCACTGTCATCTGGGAACCCCTCCACAATTATGTGAGGACCCCCATGGAGGTCCCGACCCACATGTTGAGAACCACTGTGCTAAGAACATGTGGAGTGGACATGTGGATTTACTCAAGAGTCAAGACAAAGATTTAGAATTGGTTGTCCTGCCTGTTTCCTGACTGACTGTGGTTTTAACAACCATGTTTTCAGTTCCGAAAATGTGCTGCTTGATGGGAAAGGATCATTTGAGTACGTTGGTTGTAACTTAGTTCTGTCATCAGAGCCGGGAGAATTAAACGAAAAACAGGAAAATAAATTAACTTGGTTTTCAATCACCCGATCTCCCCATGTGCAGGCACTTTGAGGTTGTTCGCGATCAGAACATGCAATGACATCCAGTCATAGATGGCTATATTTCTCTTTGCATTTGCATTTATATACTAACACAAATTTCGCACATTCTTGTGGTGTGGTCGTATTTTATAAATCCGCTGAAAGGCCTAAAGTCAAAGCAGAAGTGGGCCGTGCACATAATGCATTTGAATCCTTTGGGAAACGTTAGTCTGCCGTTTAGCAAGAAGAATGCTAACATGACCTTATTGTAAGGTAATTCAATAGTGTGTTATTATGAAAAGCAGACATGTAAAATATAAAGCAGGCATCTTTTGGATTCACTAGTTCCTGGGGATAAGAAAAGGCACCATACAGTTGTACACAGTGCCGGACAAAGTACCCAACCCCAGTGCATGAGTCAAAGTATACATACTGTACTACATACTGTACTCCTGGTCAAATATTACTCAACTGCAAGTGCAAGTTGCACAAACTAATTTGAGTTAAAGTACTTAATAGCAATAAAAGTATTCAAATGTACAAATTACAAAGTATATATATTTTTAATATCAAGTCACTTAATACAAATGTAGTGGAGTCAAAAGTACAACAGTGGCCTTCATGTGGTTAGAGCATCCAATTTACAATTTAGGCATTTAGCAGACGCTCTGAATCCAGAGCGACGTACAGTAAGCAAGAATAACACAAGGTAATACAAGGTAATGTGTTGTGTATGCCCTGAAACTGGGAGGTCAGGGTTCGATCTCCGGCCGGGGCATACCAAAGACTGTAGCACGTGTGCGAGTAAAACGCGCATGATCCTGATACGCCTGACCGGAAACTCTGCTCTTTGTCACTGCTCTGACGTCTCAGAGATAGTGCTGTGAAATCACGTGAACACAAGATATTGATGTAGGTATTCATAAAATAATGTGCTTCATGCTATTATAGGTACATTTGTAACTTTTAGATTTAAACTGTTTTTTGCATTAACCCGTTAAAACCGGGAACAGTTTGATTTAAATTTTTTGCCTTTGCTATTCAAAAATGGAAAGCAGAAATATGGAATGCAGAGCTTGTACATCTGCTATTTATTTTATTGAAAGTGTGAGAACTACTGGTTTACGTAACGCATTTGTAGACTGAGGACACTCTCAGAGAATACAGAGTACAGGCTGCTGTTTATGTATTTCTGGTGATCCACTCAATTTGTAAGTCCCTGACAAAGATTTAATTTTGACAAAATTGTCCACCACAAGCCAGCATGGCGATGCGCCCTGAGAATCGTCCGCAGGTCTAAACCTCAGGTCATGATAATGTGTATAGGCGTCCCTTGACATGAACCAGTGTGGTACAGTACCTGCAGAAAGCTGGTGCTCTGCTCAGGAGGCAGCATGCAGACCCTCAGCTTGGCGCCCCTGTAGGGCAGCTCGGTCATGTCGAAGGCCAGCGCCTCGGGGACGGCCAGCAGCACGGCCAGCAGCCAGATGGACGTCACCTCCACTGCCTTCCACAGAGGAATGCCCATCCCCTTCACCCTGCTCCACGACGTCACTGCATGGTAGCTGCACGCACGCATGCGCATTTTGCGCACACACACACACACACACACACACACACACACACACACACACACACACACACACACACACACACACACACACACACACACACACACACACACACACACAGTGATGTAGACCAGTGATTCCCAACCTGTGTGCCGCGGCACTTTAGTGTGCTGTTTGAAATGGCCAGGTGTGCTGATTTCAACAAAAGTAACCCCGACCCTCCCCCGACAGCTACTGGGCTGCCTGCGGTCCATTGTTGCATCATTGTTGTTGGCCATCCCCACCAGTCCAACGACCCTCGGCCATAGCAGTGCTAATGAGGTCTGTAGGTGCCCTTTGAGAGCGAGTTGTAAATAAATACTAATAATAAATACTTAGGTCCTCGTCCTCCACATTAACATGGTCTTTGTCATGTTTCATAATAACGTTCGCTGTTGTCATACCGTAAATTCAAAATGATATACGTTTCTCAAAAGTAACTTTCAAGTGAAGTTTATGGAAACTTTAGGGAGAAGTATTTCTTGCCTGACTGCGGTGTGATTCAGGGTGACCAGATCGCGAGCGACACGGGCACCCACAACACAGACACTAGTAGTGTCGACGTTCTGTGTGCACTGTGTGTGACCGATTCATACTCCTATTTTACCGCTGTTTCGGCGCTGTAGTGCCGAAATGATTTCGGCTCGTCAGAAATTTTCAGTAGCATCGAAGAGCCGACTTTAGGACGGAACCCCCCCCCCCCCCCCCCCCCCCCCTGAATCGGCCCTTAGTGTGTGTGTGTGTGTGTGTGTGTGTGTGTGTGTGTGTGTGTGTGTGTGTGTGTGTGTTGTGGTGGAGCTGAGTTATTCCTTACCAGTGTTGCGGACTCTATTTCTTTCTCTTGTACTGCCATTTGTCCAGCACCTGGGCTAGAGTGTATGTGCATGCTCTATTACCTATGTTGCTATATATACCGTATAATAACTGGTTTTAAAGTTATATCAACGTACAGGCTTTCCAGGTCTTCCAGGCTTTAATGGGTTCATATCTAGCCCATAGTGGCGATACGTAAATTGTTTGTGTGCGTGTGTGCATTCATGTGTGGATAAATGGGAGTCTACTGACCGGTCGATGCTCAGAGCACACAGGCTGAGGACAGTAATTCCCACCGAAGCTTTCTGGATGAACGGGAAGAGCTTGCAGATGTAAACACCAAAGGGCCAGTCCTCTGCTAAGAGCTGCATGAGGGAAATAAGAGGAAAGATGCATCAGTCCTCAACTTTGTAAAGAAGTGGGTGAAAGTTGTGTTTGCGCAAGCTCCATCATTTTGTTATACAGGGAGAAGAAGAAAGATTAGGGGGCAGGGAGAGGGAGTGCAGGAAGAAAAAATCATGCATGTTTAAACGAACATTAGAAAATGTACAAGATATGTACATAATCGCATTGAATGGTTAAACATAAGGAGTAAAAGTGGTAACACATCGGTATGACTAGATTAGACGTTAGAGCTGCATCAGGAAACAGGAGGAAAGATGCATCCGTAAGAATAAGGGTGAAAACTCATAACCTTATAATCTGTTTCATAATGGAACTATTAAGTCTCTATTAAAGAATAAAATAAAATGATTTTATATGGCTACTGACCACACTTTGAGAAACACTGCACTATGGCCCAAACACAACAGTATGGTCTTCATTCATCACACAACAAGTCAGTTCAACTTAAGGACAAAGTCATTAACAATACATCATATTGCACTACAAGGTTTTGGTACTGTAGTTTGTTGTTATAGCAGTGTTAGTTAACCGCTCAACAATAGCTCACAACTCATGTTGCATCACTATTAAAAAATAAGATGTTCCCCAGTTTGAGCAAATTTTAGCTAAGCATTGCAGTACTAAGAAAAATAAGGGAAGGGTATGCTACAAACCCCCTTAGAGCAGGCACATAGAACGACATTTAATCAGTTTAACTTGAGTCATGCAAACTTGGAATTGCAGTTTAACATTCAGTTCAACTGCAATAATTCTTAAAGGTGGAGGCTGGGGTGGTGAAGGCAAGCTTTGCCAGTAGCAGCAGGAGCAGTGTGGCAGCAACTAAACTGCAGAGATCCAGTGTAGGTGCCGGGAGCCATGTTCTATCAAATGTACTGCCTCTTGTTGTGACTGGGTGGGAAGTGGAAGCCACACAGTGAAACACCTTGTTGTAGGAATGAGCTGTCATTGGAGTGAAACAAAGCGTGGCTGATTTGGTAATGATAAACAACGCTGTGATTGGTGTGTAGAAAAGTGTGGCTGATTGAACAAGCTGATTACAGCCTGTATAACTCCCGTGATCTGCATGAACTAACGCAACGCTTCATTCCTGGCACTTTGCATACCTGGCATACCAAAATGTTACTATCTCTAATTTTGGATTTGCAAAAATACAAAAAGTATATATTTCACTTTAGTCTGAACCAGATATTGGTGGTAAGACATGTTTCAATTTATTTATTTATTTAACAAAATTTGGCAGAACAGTCTGGTAAAAAAGTAGTTATAAGCTTAATTCAAATGTGAATTGTCTGTGACTGCTTTTAGAAACCAGCATGCTAAAATGGTTTACTCATCTCATCAACGGTTGCAGGTTGTATAAAGAGGGAGATTCTCCTGATACATATTTTGCCGGTGTTGCGCCAAGAATAGCTTACCTAAGGTCACAACGCGTCGCAGACACAACACGTGAGCTTGTAGGGTCTGCTATTCTCGGCCACTTTTGCCACGCGACGGACGACAAATTAGGCTTATAAATCTGTATGTTTGCCTGTGTGCACCTGGACTGAAAAGGTAAACCTCTCATGAATAAAAGCATAGAAAAACCATACTGCATGATTCATGAACACAAACCCATGCTAATGGGAAAGACGCTGTCAACACTAAAACCAAAGAAAGATATTGGCTAGAATAAATGGAATGTACTGGCAGCAGTGAAATTATAAATGAATTACATTCCACTTTTACTTTTTTCACTTTTACATGCCACCAATTACTTTTTACACTAATTACCACTTATGGCTTAAGTGGTACATTATGGGGCTTAAGTCTTCAGCCCTATTTTATACTTTGTCGTAAAACCGTGTCACATGGGAAAACCTGCCGACAGAATTTGATCTCATCTCATGTTTTGAGTTTGTACTGTAAATGTGCTATTTTGCTAAATAAATGTAAAAAGATGTGGAAAACATGATACAAAATAAGAAC
This sequence comes from Protomyctophum parallelum, assembly GCF_964188405.1. Classification (NCBI taxonomy): domain Eukaryota; kingdom Metazoa; phylum Chordata; class Actinopteri; order Myctophiformes; family Myctophidae; genus Protomyctophum; species Protomyctophum parallelum. Next base: position 30,014,993 of record NC_139711.1, on the reverse strand, counting down.
ACCAGTAGGTTTAAAGTGGTTAAGTGTCTTCGTGGGTGTATTTTTTAATACTTACCAGAAACCCACCAAAAAAAGGAATCAAAAGCAATAGTTTGCCTCATTTAGCATCTAAAAAACCCCAGATGTCGGCATGTTATTAGTGCGTGCGTGCGTGCGTGCGTGCGTGCGTGCATGTGTGCGTGTGCGTGTGTGAGTGAGTGTGTTTTACAGCAGCGATTCCCAAACCTTTTAGCTCAAGACCCAAAAGAGAAATTAGACGTTTGCCCGGGACCCAAAGTGGTGAAAATAGTAGATTGGGATATTTAGCAGAGTTTTACAGTATTTCTTTACCTTGTACACATTGATAGGGATGGCGATCAGAATGTAGAGAAGGTCCCCCAGCGCCAGGCTGCCTATGAGCACGTTGGGCCCATTCCTCATGCACTTGTTCTTGTAGATGATCCTCAGCAGCGTGGAGTTCCCGATGATCCCCACCACGAAGATCACGCACGACACCACCGTGTTCACGTACTTGAAGGCCAGCTGGATCTCTGTGCGCTTTATGCACATGGGGGGGAAGGCGCCGCGCGGCCGGCCTACGTCGGCCGGCACCGGGAGGGGAGACGCAGAGGAGGCGTTAACCGAGGAGGAGGTCCCCTTCGCTCCCGGGTCGTCTGGAGAGTCCCGGCTGAACCGAAGAGCTCCGGCCAGTGTCACCGTCAGGAGGAACAGCAGGCTAATAACAGCCCTCATCCTCTCACAGAGCGCCCGCACACACACGCACACAGACACTCACACGCACACACACACACACACACTCTCTCTCTCTCTCTCTCTTACGATGACTCAAGGCCACGCAACCGTAAACTCAAAGGCACAGGGGGAAATACCCAGCACATGCACACAGACATATACATGCACACACATTCACACGAACAAACACACACACACACAGCACACAAACACACACACACTGGGCCTAATTCCAGACCCGGCCCCGGGGGCTTGGGTTTGTGTCCTGACTGCTTTCACAGGGCCTGCAGAGAAAGTAGAAGAGACACCAGTTATTATCTCTGCTGCTGATATTAAACACAAACAGGAAGCCCATCTGCACGTGTGAAACAAATATGACGCAGGTTTCTGCAAGTGGGACTTCAAGGTCAACAACATCTGGACGCGAAGTGATGAGAGGCGACCCTGTGACCCCGCGATTCATCGTGTTGTGTGCTGAGTTCCACGTAACATCTCAGGACCCATGAACCAAATTCCAATACCCAAATTCACTGCCACTCGCTCACTCACACTCGGTCACTCCAGCATGGCGGTGTTACGGTGAAATTGGTGACCTGCTGAAATGTGTGACAATCGTCTAGACAATTTACAATTTACAATTTACAATTTAGGCATTTTGCAGACGCTCTTAATCCAGAGCGACTTACATTTAAGCAAGAACAAAAGCATGGGAATACATCACATAAAAGCATTTATCATGAAACATGCGTAAGCTAAGAAAGTAACAGTGGAATATCTATATAATGAAACTATACATACATATAATGAAACTATACATACACTATACATATAATACTATATATACATATAAACTATACATATTTACTACTATGCTATACATATGTACTATGGCGTGCTATGACTAAATACAATACATCATGTAACGTCAGTCTCCGAATGTAAATCATTGCGATTAGTTTATTAGAAGAGTTCAACCTATCGGTATTCAGGTCACGTAGTCCACAAGATGGTCAAACATTATGTTATGTGAGTACCGGTATTTTATTTTGTTTTGACACTTTATATAGAGCACCGAAGTCTGACGTCAATATCGGTAGAGGGCGCAAATCCATAGGTTCATGTACTTTTTATTTGCATTGTAATCCCCATAGGGGGATTTTAGATCGCCTCATAAATATAAAAACTGTGTTTGAAAAATAAACATGTCATCCCGGCCGTTTCACTCATATGGATATGAAGAATCAAGTGACTGAGAGAAAACGCTATTGTTACTGCTACTGAATTAGTTACATTTTCGCTAGAAAGCAGACTGTATCATGAGTGACTGACTGTCGCAAACAGAGACAGATACAGAGACACTACCCTGACAATAACGCAGAGACGGTTTGTTTATTTTTGGATCACAATGCTTATATGAAATGATTTCAAGATTACTTCCGTGAACCAGGCAGAACCAGGGGATGAGCGAGTGACGTCAGAACTTCGGCGCTCTATACTTCTACTCCACTTCTACTCCATTCTTATTTTTGAAGACAAACAGTTAAGCCCTATTTTATACTTTGGATATTCGAAAATTGGTGATGTACAGGCTCAATATTCTGTGATAGGAACTTATTTTTTATTTTATTACATGAACTACTTAAACCCTAGCATCCATATTCTGTGGAAAATTAGCAGAAAATAGCAGATCTACAGAGAGTTGTGGACTCAACTATTTTTGGCAAAGGTTTGGTGTAGGATGAAAAAAAGAGCAGACCAAGTACTAATTTTTGAAGGTTTAAGTGCTTAGTGTTCGGCTAATAGTAGCCCTGCCTCAAATAATCGCCTGGTTCCTTTTAAATGCCCGGGATGTGAGTCTGACACCATTCTGCGTATTAAAGCCCCGTCCAAATGATAGCAACAGAATCCAACACTGCACATCGTGCTGTCAAACAATAATATTGTTGATATATTATATTATTATGAAGCTATCTATGAAATCTATGAAAATGTTTTATCTGCAACTCAACGTTATACACAGTATGTAGTGGGGGTCCCATAGCTGCTTCATCTTAATCTCAACTAAGGGGTCCTTGGGCTGAATAACATTGAAAACTTCTATTCAGATTGTCAGGAGTCAGGACATACTGTATAAGGCTAAAGGTGAACAACATGGTGTAATTCTATACCATAATTCCCCAAAAACTGTTAAAAGTTTAAAAGTAAATAACTATCTGAGTGAGCAGATAATACGTACTTGGACCGAAAATCAAACATTACCTCAGAGGGAAGACAAAATGTTCTGCATAACACACCCAACGTTCCGATATGCATCATTTATTTACTTTCAGTCTGCGACTGTCTGTCTGACACAAAGTAGTGCACAAAAGCGCTCATGCAGGACCAATTGGATATCAATTCAGAATCCAAATATATCCAAGGTTGTGTTGCCAATAAAGATGTTTGTGAGTGCACTTGCAATTCTTGATTAGTCATTGTTGAGGCAAACAAAGTGGGAACACTTCACATTATAAGATATAAGTTTGACACACTGATTGATACGTTTAATACGGGAGAAGAACTTTAAGCTGGTGTTGAAGTAGTTCTCTAAAGAAAGCAGGGATGAGAACACCGTTCTACAGTAGTGGAAAGTATAGCACAATTTTAAGTACTAACCAGGGCTGGACTGGCCACAGGACTTACCGGGCATATTCCCGGTGGGAACTGTACTTCTTCCCACACTCATGCTGTTCCCCTTAATTTGGCTAACCCCGCCCAAGTGAGTATGACCCGCATCCCTTGCCCACAGCCTTGTCATCGCCCTAGTTAGCCTTCACTGACTCACCCACACCTCAGAAACAGGCTGATCTATAATAAACCCCCTCATAGCCACAGACCCTCTATCAATACCTCTTCTCGTCCTCTCCTGTTGACTCCTCCCCTTAATAATCCTCGCTAGCCAAAACCACATAGCCCCTGAACCCTTAAACCGCCAACGGACTGTAGGGGGCCGCCATGATTAAAGAAAAAGAAAAAAAAACAGGCAGGCAGGCCAATAGGCGGCAGGCCACCAGGAAAGGTGCCAGTGCCATCATGATAATGTCACTGTACCTGTATCAGTGTGTGACAAATAAACCCTCTACAAAGGGTTGTGTAGTTGTCTGTTGGTTTGTATAATTTATGTTGTTCTGTAAAGTGGTGATATAGGGGCTTGTTTGTTTGTGTGTGCATCGACGGAGCGGGCGGTAGAGTTTCTGCTATCTGTGCGCTGGTTGTGGTGGGCCGGTCTGGGCCAAATTCACGCAAAAATGACCGGGCCGAATTTTTGTCCCAGTCCAGCCCTGGTACTAACCCTAACCCTTTTACTTTATGTGATGTAAGGAAAGGGAGTTCACAGGTGAATTAACAGAACATCAAGGCAGTGGGCACTGGGGAAATGGGAGTGACGGAGGCACAGTGTCCACGAGTGACAGCAAAGGCCTGACTCACACCTTCGCATCTAACATTGATGCATGCTAGATGTAAAGAAAGGGTTTGTTTACATCTTGCCCCAATGCATTTCCAATGGAAGTCACATGGTTTGACAATACATTTGTGTTGTACGGCTTTCGGCTGTGTTCCGACTGCTTCCCACCCCCTCATACAACACAAATGTTGTGTCAAATCATGTGACTCCCATTGGAAATGCATTGTGAGCTTGCATCAGTCAATAAGTCTCATGCATCAGCTATACATCAATCTGTTGCGAAGGTGTGAGTCAGGCCAAAGACTGCCAAAACCAAAACAAACAATAGAAAAGCAAGATACTCCAATCTCCTCTTTACAATTTCACCCCATATGAGTGATGACTCGAGTGAGACGGTTGTGAGTCTATTAATTCCAATGAGAGAAGTGAACATGAACACAGCTTCTGACGCATTCTTTAGCCCCATGTATGGTCACTGAACTAAATATTGAACCTATTCTTCACAAGCTACTAAAGCCTCACTAAAACAAATTCAGAACGACAAAACAGGAGAAAATCGACGTTGTTGCCGATCTGTCTCTATATGAGCAATGCACTCTCGCGATATCTAGCAATCATAGGACGTTCAGGAGATCTGATGTCAGATGGCACCTACTTATGAGACCTTTGTGTACCATTTTGTACCTAGTGGCGTGAGCGTGGGATGCCATTGCTTCCTAAATTAAGCATGAAGCTTTGGGCAAACTGGCTGACTTCCTGTATCTGTCATGTGGGTGGTCACGCAGAAGGGAGAAGTTGCCCCAGAGGGCTTTTCAACAGAAAGGGAGTTCAGGGGCTTGTACACACACACACACACACACACACACACACACACACACACACACACACACACACACACACACACACACACACACACACACACACACACACACACACACACACACACACACACACACACAGGAAACAAGAGCAGATTGTACAGAGCCAACTCAGGTCTGCTTCACTACTGAAGGTTCAAGTAGTAAAATCCCAACTAATACAGCAACAAAGTTATCAACCTGTTATGTAAGGAAATTGCTAATGCTAAAGAGACAGAGAGACAGACAGAGAGAGAGAGAGAGAGAGAGAGAGAGAGAGGGCTAGGGGAGAGGGACAGAGAGAGTACCCATATTGACTACTCTCAGTCTCTCACTGAGTCAATTAACCACAAAACCCTCTAGAAACTGGACATCTTTCCGCCTACATCAAATCTCTTTGCCAAAAATAGCCCATCTAGTAGATCTGCAATTGTTGTCTATATGGATGCTGAGGCGCAAGTGGATAAATGTACTGCTGTAGAGGCTGAACATAAGCTTTAACTGTCACAAATCCAGTCAACTGACAACCTAAAATGTAATACTTAAATACCGTTATTGACCGAAATTTCACTGAAAACGTTAGGACCCAACCTCTTCTTTTTTACCACCTTTAAAAAAAAACTAGGCTGACCTATTCTGACTTAGTCATTGGAATTTCAAAGTCATTAACACAATGACGTGTTTTTATTTGACAACTTAAATAAAGGGCCAAAGGGGAAAAATTTTCTGCATTTGACCCCAGCAAAGTGATTCAGAGGAGCCCTTCTGATTCCTGAAAGACCGATCTATCTACACTACAGTATAGTGAGACTCTGCTGTCCCTTAGCACCCAAGGTACTCTAGTCTATAGTGCTTCTCAAACGGTTTCATGTCAAGGGGCCCCAAAGTGAGATATATTTGGCCGCGGATCCCCCCCATCTGAAAATGTTTAGTGCCAAGGAAGAAGATGTATATGTTAAACAAAAAAATTGGAACAAAACATTTCCGATATTTTGTAAATATTTTTAAAAGCAGATGTAGGCCACAAACTCACTTTGTGCTATGCTGCGAGCTTGTACATCTGCTATTTTTGAATAACCAAGGTGTAAAATATGGATAAAGGGGTTAAAATTATTGATTTTCTTTCGTTGCTGGGGACCCCTAGAACCCACCCAAGGACAGGGGTCCCCGGACCCCACTTTGAGAGCCAGCTCTAGCCCCCAAGTGGCTCCAAGTTACTGTAGTAATATAGTAAAATATAGCAGAGTTCACAGAACTTCACACCAACTATAAAAGAAATACAATGGTGAACAATATAGTTATATTTATATGTGAACAGCTCTTTCAGCTCTAGCCCAGTGGTTGTCAAAATGGTTGTTCTGGAACCCCCAGGTGCCCTTGAATGGGTTTCAGGGGTTCCCCAGCAGCTAAATGAGTTCACGGTAAGCACTTTAAGCCATACTTCAGCTTTTTACAATACCCAATCTACAATCTCACAACAATGATGCGAGTGAGATTGTAGCCTAGATCTGACATTTTCAAAACAAAATCTTAGTGGGCAGGACATATTTTCAGGTCCACGGCCAGAATGGATACATTCATTTGAGGTCCTTGACATGAAATAGATTGAGAACCATTGACCTATAGAGTGTAAGGTACTGCACACCTCAGGTTGGGTCTCTGGTCCTATACTGTACATAAAATATGGAATGGCTTCAGTTTCTTGAACCAATAAGACTCCAAACTAATCTTGTGACATTCAGCATGCAAATAAAAGTTTAAAAAGAAACCTGGAAACAAAAGAACCCACAGTAAAGGTTCTTGCAGATCCCGTTTGTCGGAAAAACTGCAAAAGAAAATCACACCAGTCTGCAAGGACCTTAAGACAGGAAAGAACAGCTTTACCATTTACACTAAATTAGAAAATCGGCTTTACCATTTACACTAAATTAGAAAATCAAATTTCTAATTTCACAGTCCTTAAAAGAGTTTTCTAAACCGTTTTACTGGTTAAGGAACAGGATTAGCGTGTTAAATGTAAGACAACAGACCAGTGTATATAGTTGACCTACTGTACCAGACAGTGATGTTTGTGAAATAGCTTGGAGGGAATTCATGTAAGTCGTGCAAGTTTTAGATTTGTAGTATATGGTGTTATCGGTTTGGGCATAAGGTTTTCACCCCCCTAGTGGTCCGTTTGAAATGAATGCGATAGGTCAGTACATGATTGAAACGCCATATAATTGATAGAAGAGACATCATTTTCAAGATGGCGTCCACAAGTTTTAGATTTTTGGCAAGGTGTTAGGTATGGGCATAAGGTTTCAAAAACCATCGCAAACAAGTTGGTTTCGCCCCCTAGTGGTCCGTTTGCAAATAATCCAATATTAGATAAGTCAGTGCATGGTTGAAACCCCAAATAATTGATATAAGAGCTTTTTCAATGGATTATTTTACTATTGGGTAGGCTAAATAACATAGTAAAAATTTTAGAAAAATAACTTCAGGAAAGTCATAATTTTCAAGATGGCGTCCACGATGGCTGCCGGGAACCTAACACCATGGCAAAAATCTAACTTGTCACCTTAAGAGTGCATAATTGTTGTGATTTTTTACATATTTTATTTTATTTGTATTCTCGTATTTGTGATCCCTACTGTACTGTCTTACCTTGTGGGCCACGAGCCTGTAATAAAGTTTATATATTAAATCCCTCACTTAAAATGCCTATAAAACGGGAAGGTCAATCTTGATGATTTTGGACGAATTCCCTCCCATGTTTATGAAAGACACAACTTTGCTCTGATGACCAGCTCAGGGTTTTTTTTTAACTTGAGTTGCAACTGTCCTCTGTATGCTTTAGCACTAAATCTCTTCGGCTGATGATATACGAGCTGACAAAGTAAAAAATAGCAGATGTATACAAGCTTGTATTGTATACAGTATCTGCTATTTTTAATTAACCAACGCTAAAATCTAAAATGACTAATGACAGATTACGCGATTCTAATGGGTTAAGCTGTCTGTGGCATGAAGAGATGCAGTAGACACTATAGACAGGACATATGTGTAGTCATGGAGGATTCTTTGTGTTTGATACATTTGGTTTAAAAACACTTGAACCCTAGCAATCTACAAGCTCACTTTTGCTAATTGCTACAGTAATTTCGGTGAATATATTTTAGCGTATAGAGGGACAAAAGGAGGGGCCAAGTGTAGACCCCTGGGGGACTCTATAGTCAACTAAATATGCTACTGTAGTGTATAGCCTATAGCCAGTAGGCCTATGGTTTAACCCATTCTGACCTGAGATCAGATTCATACGAGGTTTCCACTGGACACACACTGGTCTGATTAACCCATTCTGACCTGAGATCAGATTTAAAAAATGCCAGTCGTTCTTCGATTTAAAAAAAAATAGCAGACCTACAAGCTCGTATCGCGCCACTCGGTGGCGCGATATGAGCTTGTAGATCTGCTATTTTTAAATAGCTAAAGCATTAACGTGATGCTGACACCACAATGGGTGCCCGGTCAGAATGGGTTAAGTGGTTAATATGGGTGCATTGATTGATTGATTGATTGATTGAAATATTTATTAACAGTTTGCAGAATTACAATACATTTCAAGCACAAACTCAATACAAAGACTGTTAACTGTGAGTGGACGACCCAATAAAGCATTACACTTGTTTACGAGAGGGTCCACCTTGTTCAATTCATCAAAACATTTAGAGACGTACAAATAGACACTTCTATATAGCCAAAGAACAGAACAGGAATGCATCATAAGGGAGGTAAAAAAGGGAAAAGAAACAGTGAGGGGAAAAAGGGGTGGCTGCAGTGGGGGGGCATTCACATTTTACGGGGGCCAGTTTTGAATTGCAGCCGTCCGTAGGTGCCCTGTGTGTGTGTGTGTGTGTGTGTGTGTGTGTGTGTGTGTGTGTGTGTGTGTGTGCATGCGTGCGTGCGTGCGTGTGCGTGTGTGTGTGCCAACACAGATTATTATAGCTCTCTATATTCCATTTCCATTGGTTCTCAAAGTTGGCCCAGAGACCCCCAGGGGTCCTTGGGGGGTCCCCAGCATAATTAGTTAATATAGCATCACAATCCATTTAACTATACTTTGGCTATTCAAAAATAACAGATTTTTTTCTTTTTTTCTTTCTTTCAACGATGCACAACCACCCCTTATTTACGCCTTTCGCACAAATCACTTGGACTAGCCTACTGTAATTCACTTTTTTCTGGACAGTTAACTCTGAAAGTTAACTGACCTCTTGTCCCCTCACATATATCTGAATAATTCTACCCGTAATCTTAGATCAGCAGACAAAGTTTTACTTGACCCCCCCCCCCCCCCCCCCCCAACAAAGCTGGTATATAGACCACTTCAGTGTCCACTTTTAAAAGACTTTTAAAAACTAATTATTATAGAAAGGCTTTTAATTACTTTGAATAAACATCTAGTTTCTGCTTTCTCTTTTCTTTTTCTTTTTTTCATTATTTTTGTATTGCTCTTTTGCTTTTGTTAATTTCCATTGCTGACTTGTTTTGGATGCTATACAAATAAAGTTTATTCTATCACAATAAAATGTCTTAAATAATAATAAAAACAATACATTTTCATACATTTTTCAAACAATAGGACCTAACCCATTTTCATACATTTTTCAAACAATAGGACCTAACCCATTTTCAGACATTTCTCAAACAATAACCCACAAGATAGGAAGGCCTGCTTGTGTTAGGTTATAGGTGAGACAACATAATCATTTATGATTGTTTCCCATCCAGCACCAAGTGTGATTATTAAAAAAATATTATAATCGTACAATAAGACAATAAGAAATTTTTGGCTCCATGACGACTCGAGGCTCCATGCATGCAAGAAAATAGCTTACCTACAACTGTGCACTTAATGTTAACATGGTCAAATATTGTTTCATAAATAAATATGTGCCACGCACCTTTGTATTGAGTTTGTGCTTAAAATGTACTGTAAATTCTACAAACTGTTAATAAATATTTCAATCAATCAATCAATCAAACCGCACCTGTAAGGCTGTATATGCATCATATGAAGTAGGCCTATATGCTATAGTATTAGTAGGCTATAGCTACTTTGCCGATATAACCTCTTTAGTCACGTCACATATGTCCTTAAGATGTTGTTCTTACATCATCATAATGTTCTCATTTTGATAAGACTCAATTACTGAATGTCAGGTTTTCTTTAGAATAGTCTATGTATGAAACTGATTAGCTAGATAGAGGGGTCCAGTAGCACAGTGGTTCTTGTTTTTTTTTCAAGGACCCCCATTTGGTGCAACTCAGAGTTACACAACTTTAATGGTTCATTTGGAATTGGACCGCACCTTCAAAGAACCCCAAAGACCCACTTTTATAACCACTGCGCTATAGGCTATACTTTGTGTGTTTCTATGATAAAATTATTCTCATTTTGTAGCCTATATGTCCATCATTTTGACAAAAATGTCCAGTCAAGCCAGCATGGCGATGCCCTGCACATATCCTCAACAACTGGGCAAAACGATAGGCTCTAGCCTATATAGGCTATAACTATAACAAAAAATATATAATTCAATAAAAAAAATTAAAACTATGTGTAGGCTATATGTTTTAAAAGCAGGGCACAAGTCATGTGATTGCAGTTTGACTGTGCGTCATCCAGGGTCGCTGGCTGGAGGAACTCAAATTGAATTAAATCAAGTTCAAATGCAACCAATTTACCGTCTGCGCGCAAAGCCCCTAATAAAAGACAACAGCACTGTCAGCACGCACTGCGGTTCCGACGCAGTTCCGACTCACCTTCAGCACCAAATGTCACTTCAATGCCTTCAGGAACAGCAACAACCAGTTTTTTTAGTCCGGCAATGTCCGTTAATTGGCCGCGTTAATTGCGCGGTGGGTGATTGGTGATCCGAAAAGTTTCCTACAGTATGTGCGTTCCCGTGTCCAGTGTTATGTCCGCTTGTTCCCCGGCAGGCATGCAGAGAGTCCTGTGCATTGTGACGCCCACGCACACACTGTCTGCTGCTTATAAAGCCATGAGCCCTGGTGCTCATCACACAGCCAATCAGAGCACAGATAACAACATCTCCCTCCTGCAAACATTTAGCTCGAGACCCAAAAGAGAAATGTGATGTTAACTTGGCCCGCAACCCTATGGAAATAGCAGTTCTACAAGCTCAAGTTAACGGGTTGCTGCATGCTTCTGGCCGCATTGCAAGTTTGCAGATCTGCTATGTTCACTATACTTCATTAGGATATACATTTGTTTTCTAATTATTTTAGTGTTTTGTTTTGTTTTTGAGAGAGAGAGAGAGAGAGAGAGAGAGAGACATTTTTAGAAAATCTTTTAAAATAATATTAATTTCAAGTCTCACTATATGTAACCTTTTTAATGAATAAAATGTGATTTTGTCCAATAATAAGTTAATACAATATAACTTACATGCAATCATGATGGGGTGGTTGTATTTTGTCTCCCCCATGCTCTTCTATAGACCTTATGCAGACCGAGACCACCTTGCCATTAAGTTATAGCAGGGTGGCAACTAGCCACAATTTATCATTGACAGCCCATACATCCAAACAGAAACGTTTGGATTTGGAACAACGTCCAACTCGTCCAACATTGCAGCTGTACGAAAAGCTTGAATTATCCTCTTTCTATCTGCAAAGTGTTTGTTTCATAAAAATCCACTGTAGACATGAGCTACTTTCTGTCAAGAAATTCCTTGCAGGTGATTATTTGTGTTGGCGTTTGGAAGTGCTCGTTGGATATCACTCAACACACTGCGTACCACCTGTTTTGAATTTGCACATAATGCAGGAGGCATGCAGGACGTTGCTTTGCTGAAAGCGAACGCTTCCAAACTCTGACACAGAAAAATAATCACCTCCAAGGATTTCCTTGACAGAAAGCAGCTCATGTCTAACGGTAACATGTCTACCGTGGATTTTTATGAAACAAATACTTTGCAGATAAAAAGAGGATAATTCAAGCTTTCGTACAGCTGCAATGTTGGTGAGTGACGTTGTTTAATACAATCAATCAATCAGGGCTTTTCTGTCTGGATGTATGGCCTGTCAATGGCATGCAAATTGCATCTATAGTTGCCACCCTGCCAGGCAAGATGGCATAAGGTCTATTGAGACATTTAGATCGTGTCAAAGGTCATAGACCCATCTGACACGAATTTTGACTATAAGATATACGATATAGAGAGACCAAGACTATCATACGTAAGCAAATGTCAGACTCAATCAAATACATCTATAATAGTCTTGATCCAAGAGTAGACTCCAGATACCTATGGTTCTATTTGGACCCCGGGTGGTCCCTGAACCCCATGTTGAGAACCAGTGGAGTAGTAGAAGATGTGCTGTCAGCTTTTGTTGAACAACAGAAAAGGATCCAATCCATACACTTATTCTGTACAATGCATTCACATCATGTTTCTTCTTCTTTTTTTTATCCAGTTTACATTAAAAACAGCTCACATTCAAAGCAGTCCACATATCAATTTTCTTCTTTTTTTCAGTGTGTGCATACAGTATCCATTGTCTGGGTTTTGTGATAGCAGCAAGCATAAGGAAGAAAGACAGAGAGACATAAAAACGGTACACTTCAGTATTTGTTTACGAATTGCAATCGTCCTAGCAATGTTCATCAATGTTGGATATGGCATCGTTATTGTCACATGACAGGTTTACAGGTGTAAAGAAGTGGGTGAAAGTTGTTCTCCATCGTTTCTGTTTTCAGAAAGAAAATAACAGAAGAGGGGGTAGGGCAGGGAGAGAAAAGAGAAAAATCCAACAAGAAAAACAAGTCAAGGAAAGACTAAGATACGTACACTAGCCTGGATCCAGCCCAAAGACCCCGCCCACTCTCTTAGTGGACTGCATCTCTTAGTCTGATAATCAGGCTAAAGATACACTACATGAACAAAAAACAGCAGATACTGGTACAGTATATACATGAGGCTAGAGAAAGAAGCTATGCGTGAAACAGTCCCAGGTTCAAATCTCGGGCCCGGCAGTGTGTGAATAATACGTTAAGCCCCAACTAATTAAATCAGCTCAATAAAATCACTTTATTGAGTTTACATGATATAATCCAAACCATCACGTGGCTGCTGTAACCTAGAATTGGTGCTGCATATTGTTTTGGGACTCTCCAGGGGTCTTTGAAGGTGTTCCAGGGGGTCCCCAGCCAAATGAGGGACAGTTTAAAGTAAACACGTCAGGCCTATTTGATTTTTTCAAATATTCTCGGAAAAATGTTAACAAAATGTTGATGGATCTTGACAAATCCCTGGCCCAATATATTTTCAGATGGGGTCGTCTGCCAAATACCTAGCAATTTGAGGGTCCTGGACCTTGAAAATGTTTAAAAAAAAACACTGCCTTAAAATGTGGGGTAGCTCACGAATGACTCGACTCCCCATGCGTAATATGTATGTGTTGTAACTCATGCATGTAACAAGTGCGCATATTGTACAGAACAATATGTAGACAGAATAAAAGAGCTCCTTGTCTTGGTGCTTTTATAGGCATTGACCCGACAGCATGGTGTCTATAGATCTGTTAATTATACAGGGGTTGGAAAGTATGCAGGTACCATAAATGTCTGTGAGATTGATGGTATATGAGACTAAATCAACTCTCCTATTAAACTGAAAGATCTTTCTGTCTTTGGCTGAGTTGTTACTGACAGTATAATAAAGTGAAATGTTTGAACTTCTTCATCTCTTCGTTCCAGATCCAGACTGAGTTCAGTCAGCGTTTCAGCCCTGGGGCCTTTTTCAGTGTTAAAAATCCAACATTTTGTTGTCTCTCTCTCTCTCTCTCTCTCTCTCTCTCTCTCTCTCTCTCTCTCTCTCTCTCTTTTACCGTTGTGTGAGTGACTCAACTGAGCAGTCCTATCTTCTGGGTTGTGTGCAGTTGTTACTTAAGCAATATTACACGAGAGGGTGTTCTTTATCGCCATTAATGCACACCTGCTTTTCCGAAAGGTATCGCAGAAGTGTACCAGTCCGTCCATATATCAGTTTGTCCATATATCGGTCCATCCGTCTTCTTAATGTAATCCATGTGAGAGATGAGGGTTGATTTGCATAACTGGAGGCCCTCATAATCTATTTACCATTACGATACACACACGCACGCACACGCACACATGCACACATGCACTCACACGCAAACACATGCATGCACACATACTGGATGTGCAATCACATCCTCACGTTGGAATGTGGTCAAGTACTTGAAAGTTGCTCTGTCAAATGTATTGGGTTAAGTACTCAAAATACTTCAATTGTAATGCCAGTGCATTGTTGTAGGCCTATTAAAAATATTATAGACCAAACATTTTTTCCAGAAATGTTCAAAAATTAAATTACAGTAGCCTATTCACAAGTAAATCTACCATACTGATCACCACTGATTGTATAGGCTACTTTTTGTTTTCGAGGATCACGCACGCACACACACACACACACACACACACACACCATCATCGGCGGTCACTCGTATCAGAGTATGACTGTCCTCCTTATTGGTCCTTGTGGGTCGTCAGGTGGCGATGGAGGCCGATTCTGGACCCGATTACTCTGGTGCAGTGTGGACAGGTGAATGTAGTGGTGGGTTTGGGTTGGACCGGTTTATTGGATGGTTTATTGGATGGTTTATTGGATGCTCTCTCCTTCCTGAGTCTGCGCTTGTCCTGTGCAGCATGGCGGAGGTCTTCATCATATCTTGCAGCACCCTCACGGACAAGGTTTCTCCAGGTTGTCCTGTCTGTTTCCTTGTCTTCCCAAGCTTTGAGGTCGATGTGGAAGTTCTTGAGGTTTGTTTTAATATTGTCCTTAAACCTCTTCTTTTGACCTCCCGGGGCCCGTTTCCCTTTAACAAGCTGGGAGTACAGGACTTGTTTTGGGAGGCGAGAGTCAGGCATGCGGACAATATGGCCAGTCCATCTGAGCTGGTTTTGGGCAATGGTGGCAGTGATGGTGAGAGTGTTTGCCTCCTCCAGGACGCTGGTGTTGGTGCGCCGATCCTGCCAGCTAATCCTGAGGATTTTCCGGAGACACCTCTGATGGTACGTCTCAAGTGCCTTTATGTGCCTGCTGTATGTGGTCCAGGCTTCTGACCCATACAGAAGGGTGGGGAGCACCACAGCTTTATATACCAAGGTTGGAGGTCGCGGTTCTCAAAGACTCTCTTTCTTAGCCTTGAGAAGGAGCCACTGGCACAACTGAGGCGATGGTGTATTTCATCATCGATGACAGCATTTGAGGATAGGAGGCTGCCGAGGTATGGGAAGTGGTCCACATTTTCCAGTGTGATGTTGTCGATGGAGATGTTGGGGGGTAGGACTGGTGTACTGCTGTTTGGTGGTGGTTGGTGGAGTATTTGTGTCTTTTTTATGTTAATGGCCAGACCAAGCTGTTGGTATGCTTTCGCAAATGCGGATAAGATGGACTGTAGGTCCTCTTCTGAGAGGGCTACAAGGGCGTTGTCGTCCGCATACTGCAGCTCCATGATTGAAACGGTGGTGGTTTGACCTTTAGCGGTTGATGTTGAGGAGTTGAGGAGTTGACCTTCAGTCCTGTACATGATGGACACACACACACACACACACACACACACACACACACACACACACACACACACACACACACACACACACACACACACACACACACACACACACACACACACACACACACACAGTATAATTGTAAGGTGGCAGGTATACCCCTTTATTGTCAGAGCACGGTGGTGCTGTTCCCATTATCATAGTACTTTATTATCATACCATACCATTATCATAGTACTTGGATGCCAAGTACTATGCAGGGAGTTACTAGGTGTTTACAGTCTTGTGGTCTGTGGGAGGAAGTTTGTTGCACATTGTGGTTGTGGTGGTTGGTTTCCATTTCCTGCCAGGACGCGGTTGGGACACAGCCCCCCCCCCCCCGACCGATAGAAAGAAGACCTGTGCTGAGGATTATAATACACAAATCTCCACAAATGTAACTAGATTTGGCAGAGCAGTCATGCATGAGCAGAGTGAAAGCATGGGGGCTGAGCACGCAGCCCTGAGGGGCCGTGCTCACTGTGATGGTACACCATGTGAGGTCTAAGGTCCTGCTGCCAACGGAGTGTCTGTGGTCTTTCGGACAGCAAATCCCAAATGTACTTATCATACGATAGGAGGTGTCTTGGTCAAACAGAGCGAGCTTCTCTATAGTTGCAGTGGGATGATGCTGTTAAAATCAATGACCGTTATCTAGGCATATAGGCACAATAGGCAGTGGTGGACAGTAACATTTACTTGAGTGCACTTGACTTAAGTACAGATTTTGATACTTTTTACTTTCAGTAAAGTACATTTCCAAGACAACTATTTTACTTGTACATCTCTAGGAAGGCTGTGAAGTACTTTAACTTTTAGGTTGGCTGTTAAAATTAAATTGGCCACACGCTGTGTTCTTCAAAGGAAACTGTCACAGTACTCAACTGGGGGGTATTCAACTGGGGGTCCATGACCCCTTGGCTGTCCTCGGAGTCACTGCTGGGCGGCCACCTATGTCTTTCTGATACTTTATTTGTATTGTTTTAAATGTTTTAAAAAGAGTATGTGGACTATGTGTGAGAAATGTTTGCACGCACACACGCACGCACGCACACAAGCACGCACGCACGCACGCACGCACGCACGCACGCACGCACGCACGCACGCACGCACGCACGCACGCACGCACGCACGCACGCACGCACGCACGCACGCACGCACGCACACACACACACACACACACACACACACACACACACACACACACACACACACACACACACACTCACACACACACACACACACACACACACACACACACACTTCACACAAGTATTTGTTGTTGTATTTGTTATTTTCCATACCTATGTTTTTGTCTATACTTACTATTTGTACATTATCTTTGGTGAGAACCACATATAAGCCCTCCATGGGTTTATTTTCTCACCTGCACATATTTCTCTTTTATTGATGTTACCTATTTTTATACTGTATAGTGTTGCACAGTGAGTGCAGACAATTAACACAATCTTTGCCAAGAATGCGGGACCTAGTTTTTCTCTCCACAACCCGCCTTTGTCAGAACGAGGAAACTCGTCTTTGATTAATGTCATTTAATCCAGTAATTAAAAATAATGTAAAAGAAATGTTAGTTTTTTACTCACATGTTAGACAGCCTACATACGGATCCGACGTGCGCACTGTCGCAAGCGCTTATTTGTCTTTTTTCTGCTCAAAATGAGACAATCTAGGAGGTTTAGGACCTTATAAAACATGAAAACAAGCTAAGCTATAATGTTGATGCTGCCGCCGGGCGATGCTGCTCCTCATACAACAACAACAACAGCTGTTGTGTGGCTGCACGTCCTGGTTAGTCAGGCGGCCCTTCTTCTGAGTTGGTTTTTCACGCATTTTTCTGGCAGTGGTGCCACAATTTCCCCTGGCTAGCATGGATTGTGTTAGCTATTTCATGCCTTTTATACATGGAAACTGCCATGCTAAACTAAAACTTTTTCAGACTCATCAGAATGAGAAAACAAAGCAGCCTAACCTACATTGTATTGAATGAGAGGAAAGCAACTGTGGTTCAGCAAGACCGACATTTAAATAAGAGAAGGGCAATTCTACTATGAACAGGCAGTAAGTAAGTACGGTAAGTACATATTTATAAAGCACTTTTCCAAACAAAAGTTACAAAGAGCAGGTGCTTGAGCATTGGTTTGCTCCTTCAGTGTACTGTATGTGTGCACGGATGGAGGCACTGCATGCTATTGATTGATTGGTTGAAGTATTTATTAACAGTTTGGATAATTACAGTAGGCCTACATTTCAAGCACAACTTAATACAAAACTGTTAACTGTGGACGACACCATTACACTTGTTTACATAGGGTCCACAATTTTAATTCATCATAACAGCCAAAAACAGGAAATCATCATAGAGGAGGTAAAAAAGGTAAAAAACATATACAGTGAGGGGTGGGGGATTCCAATTTTACGGGGCTAGTTTCGAATTGCAGCAGTCCGTAGGTGCCCTTTGAGAGCGGTTTTGAAGGAGTCAAGGGATTCACATGTCTTATAATGACTGTTGGTATAGGGCGTTCCACATTTTGGTGGCATAGGAGCCATAGGTAACAAAGTCTTATGCACACCTGTATGCTCTGAGGCGGGTGCTAGACAGGGTGTACAAAGACCCGCACACCGTCTGCACTTGCAATACGAACTTTATTGGCAACGTTTCAGTCAAAGACCTTCTTCAGGCATCTGCTGATGCTCCTGCTGTGGCATAGGAGCGAAATTAATTTAGTCCCTTGTTTGTGCTGAAGACACACACACACACACACACACACACACACACACACACACACACACACACACACACACACACACACACACACACAGAGGTGCTTTAAGTGGGGTTATTTTTGTGTTTTATTTTGGGAAGCATGCTATTCCTGGCCTGTCATTAAGCCATTAACACATTAGCGCAATTAAACATTATTGTTCACTGATGCAGTGAGTGTCCTGACTGTCCACCTGTGTGTGTGTGTGTGTATGTGTGTGTGTGTGTGTGTGTGTGTGTGTGTGTGTGTGTGTGTGTGTGTGTGTGTGTGTGTGTGTGTGTGTGTGTGTGTGTGTGTGTGCGTGTGTGTGTGCGTGTGTGCGGATGGGCTGCTAGTCCTGTGTCCTTGGCAGGGGGACTGATTAAGCGACCCCCCTCCCTCTCAAACACTCCTCATCCTCTCTCGCAGGAAACACACACACAAACACACACACACACACACACACACACACACACACACACACACACACACACACACACACACACACACACACACATTGTATTTTAACAGTATTTATCCGTGGAACCGAGTCAAAATAAACCTAATTCCATGTGCTTGTCAGGGTGCCAAATGTGATTATTTTGGGCAGTCACGGCCTGAAAGGTTTGGGAATCCGTCTATTTTTGGCGAAGACATTTGCTGTAGGAACAAAATGTATAGAGACAACACACGTATAGAGCATTAGATCATCCAGGCTGAATCAAGGGTCACAGATACGCAATTACAACCATCCAAACCCATGACAATAATGCACTCACTGTCCCTCGTTTTGGGATTACTGGTGATCATGAAAAGACATGACGGATGGACGGTGAGCTTGTAGATCATACGGGAAGTATTTAGTGCGTGGGACTGTTTGTGCGTGCGTGAGTGAGTGAGTGAGTGCGTGCATGTGTGTGTGTGTGTGTGTGTGTGTGTGCGTGTGTGTGTGTGGGTGCATGCGTGCGTGTGTGCGTGCGTGTGTGCGTGTCCTGCCCCCAGCCCCCCAACTCCTACCCTGTCTCGAGGAACCACGTTTTGTATTTCTGGGAACGGTTTCAAAGCTCCTCATGCCACTGCTCTGCTGTGCTTAGTTCAAATACATGTTTGTTTGTGTGACAATTATTTTCTTTACCACTGAATCTACCACTAGCTAGTCATCAAATTGACACTGAAGCCTTACTGCTCCCTGTAATTAAATGCATACACATATTAATGTGAATTTTATGTAAGAATTTCTGCTCAGATCTAAGATGCATCAAACTTCAGAGGCATGTGTTACCAAAGCATTGCTAGTTGCTGGTTGGTTGTGTTTAGACATAGGATCCGGAACTGGAGGAACCAGATCCAACATCGAGGAACTGGTATTGGTTCAGTCACATTTGGAACCGTTTCTGGAACTGGTTTATCACAATGTCAGAGCTGGTATATGAGGACTTCATGTCTGCTATTACAATACCAGTGGTTCTCAAACCTTTTCATTTCAAGGACCAGGGTACAAATGGATGTCTCAGAATTACACACCTGTAAGGGTCCATTTGGAAACCCCTCAAGTCCCTGGACCTCACTTTTAGAACTCCAATAATATGTATGCAAATGAAATACTGTATGATTGAATTTGTGTACCGTATATCAAAAATTATCATGAAGGCCAAAATTATTATTTTTCAAAATATAGGAATCGTTTGTTGGAACCGCTAAGGAACACGCTGAGGAAGGATTAGTGTCATAGGTCTACTACGGTATAGCTTTGCCTTCTGGCTCAGCTCTCTTTTCGACAGTGCGGAACAGCGAACACAATATGGCTCCTGCTGCTGCCATTCTTCAGCTGATGTTACGCTCTGTCCTCCCCTCAGTTGTGAACAACACGCTGAGATACTTTAACTCAGAGTAATAGGTCTCATACCCCACTTGAACCTATTCTGGGGCGAACATTTGCCTTGAACCTAGGCCTAGCATTATGGGTATTCAACAGCTAGGGCCGGTATCCAGAATGCTCGCCTTAAAACACTAACCACTCTGTGGGACGTTCGTATTCTTGTATCTGTTTTACTGAGAATTAGTTTAGAAATAAGTTTAGGGTTAGGCATAGTTTTACTGGGGTTAAGTTTAGGAATAGGGTTAGCTATTGGCACCGTTTTACTGGTTAGGATTAAGGATTAAGGTTAGGTTTAACCGTTTAAGCATAGTTTACATAGGTTACGTTTAGGAATAATAGCCTGAGCAGTTCCGGGGTGACTGTTTTTGTCACGATTTGTAAAAACTGGCAGACGGTCCAAAAGCAGAACAAAGTCAAAGGGTGTTTATTGAAAAAACACACGAGGAAAAAAAGGAGCTTGTAGATCTGCTATATTCGGTGTGGTCGAGCAGGCTGAGGCTGGTGGCAGGCAGATTAGTGAACTGGAACCAGGTGTGCCAAGCTGGGAGCTGGAGCCAAGCCTGCCCAAAACACACGCCCACTCACAAAGACACAAACACAGACACTGACAGAGACTGTGACAGTTTTGAGGCGAGTTTGTTGGTATTCGTAGGGCCGTCCCAGGCCCTATATAGCTGTTGAATATCCAGCCTTAGGCGTTCCTCAGAATTACTACAGAATACCCATTCTCTAAGCCTAGGTTTTCACTGCACAATAGCAATTGTAAGCTCATAGCGCGTCAGCCTGCGACGTGTTGTGGGCTTGTAGATTGGCTATTTTCGGCGAAGAGGTTTGGTAAACAGAGAAAGGCAGACAAAGTACAGAGCCAACGGTCAAGTTTATTACCTTTGAGGCGGGTTACACATAGTTAAAAGTCTGACAATACATAACAATGAATCCAACATAACAAAGATAATGTGTAAACAAACAAAAGCATAAATGTTATACAATATGTAGTGGGGGTCCTTGCTTCATTACTCTCTCAGCTACTTGGCGTGAAACATGTTGAAGACCCTTAGGTAGAGCCTTGGGGGACTCCGGTTAAATAAGTAGGCCTATAGGGTTCAAGTGGTTAAAACAAAGTGCTGATATACCCGTCAAGAACACTTCTTTCAGGTGTGATCCCATCAGTGTATTTGTGGTTCACTTGGCCCAGCTCATGAACCCTGATG
>NC_139711.1:29973459-29988459 GCF_964188405.1 Protomyctophum parallelum | reverse complement strand
GGTTGTTGATGGTACCCCAACTTTCAGCAGCTGTCAAAAGTTCCCCTAGGGTGGTTGAATATAAAGCAATGTGGGATATGTTAGTAGACACCCTTCCAAACACATTGGTGAAGAAAATTCTTGATAAGGAATGTATTACCAGATTGTATTAATATCCCCTGACTAACTCATCTTCTAGACCACCTAGACCCGACTTCACCAACAGAGACCCGATTGACAACTAAACAACAAGTTTGGACAGCCCCACCAATTAGTGTTACGGAAAATAGCAAGTGTCTACCCTAGGCCCAGAGGGAGACACAGAACTTAGATGCGGCTCACATGTTGCACGACTCCTCAACAAGCTGCTACCAGAGATGAGAGCTGAATTCTGCCGCACAATGCTCTGCGGCCCAGGAGCAACCAACACCATGTTGGAGTTCTCTGAGTGGTTGAAGCACGAGTCCTAGCCATATAGCCTGTGCAAAGGCAAACACCTTGAAGACCTGCTTGAGGTGAACATTGAGCAGTGAACAGTGAGCGAAAGACTGAAGACAGAAGATCTGCCTTCAGGACTATCAGGCAGGATGTGCAGACACTGAAGGCATCAGTGTCGTTCTGTGTCCCCAGCATGTCAACCAAAGCAATGTTACCAAATCAAAGGAGCCTTCACCTCAAGTCACCTGGGGCTGGGTGAGAAATCGTATCCTGTATCTAGCCTCACAACTAAATACAGACACTTGGCCAGACTGCCGTTTGAAAGGGTTAAACCCTTCATCCTGATTGGGGAAGACCACCCCACCTAATCACACCAACCGAACAAGTGAGTTTGGGGCCTCCAGGTGGGCCAGCAGCCATCTGCACAAGACTGGGCTGGACCCTGCAGGAAAGCAATCTCCAGCCAAGACAATGTAAGTTAACTATAACAGAGCCCCAGAACACAGAGGTCATGAGAAGGATGGAGAAACACTGGCAGGAGGCCACCAAGATCAACGCCACACTGCAGTGGCCAGTGAAGTCAAACTGTGCGTCTGTACCTGAAAGGGACAAGTCAAAGGCCAGAAAGCCCACCTCCTTTTAATGTCCTGTCAGTAGCAACTCAACCTGCACCTGAAATAAGCCCTGACCCCTCCCAGAGAAAGTTCATCCTTGAAAATGTAATGATTAGTCACCAGAATCAAGATCCTTGGTGGTCTAAAACTTGAGTTATTGGTAAAATAACAGCAGGTTGGTGGTCATTTTGAAAAACAATGGCTGCCATGGTCACAGGACAAATCTAAATAGTACCACTGTATTCCTCATCTTTTAAAATGTATTATTAGTCGCCAGAATCAAGATCCTAGGTGGCCTAAAACTTGAGTTATTGTAAAATAACAGCAGGTGGCGGCCATTTTGAAAAACAATTGCTGCCATAGTCACAGGACAAATCTAAATAGTACCAATGTATCCCACATCCTTGAAAATGTATGATTAGTCACCAGAATCAAGATCCTAGATGGTGTAGAACTTGAGTTATTGTAAAATAACAGCAGGTGGCGGCCATTTTGAAATATGGCTGCCATGGTCACAGGGAAAATCTAAATTGTACCACTGTATCCCTCATCCTTGAAAATGTAGTCTTAGTCACCAGAATCAAGATCCTAGGTGGTGTAGAACTTGAGTTATTGTAAAATAACATCAGGTGGTGGCAATTTTGGAAAATGGCTGCCATGGTCACCACGAGACAAATCTGTGATGGCCCTATAGCCAAAAATGTTCCTTAAGGCATGCTCTAACTGTGTGCCAAATTAGAATACGTCCCATTATTCAAAAACTATAATTTTATTGTTTTAGGAACACTTTTGTCAACTCCGTCAGATACATGTCAACTCCGTCAGACACAAAACCTGACGGAGTTGACGTCTGACGGAGTTGACAAAATGTCATTTGTTTTCATCTTAACCCTCTGTAGTACAATGTAGCCATTTTGTTTTTGCTTCATTTGTTAGCTAAACCTAACCCTAAACTTTTATAATAAACATTATTTTGGAATTCTTAACAAAGATCATAATAATGTCCTGACGGAGTTGACATGTAAAAGCTGTGACCACCCTGATATCAACATTGTTTGTTTAAAATATCAAACAATTGAATGCTTGTCAGACCAGGTGCTCCACTGTTGCAACAAATACAAACGGGACTTGGAAAAGGAGTCTTCAGGCTAAATCTGTCGACAATATTTTCTGATTAATTTAAGACTTTTAAAAAACCTGACGGAGTTGACAGGAGACGTGGGACACACATTTGATATGAGATATCTAATGGAAAATATAAATTAAAATTATTGTGTATATTGTTTGCTATGTTGTTGACAATCTACTTTAATTTAGTATGTATATTTATGTGATTGTGACAGTATTAGACACTTTTTTAGCAGTTTGAAATTATGACCACTTGCTGGGGACAGGCTAAATACAGGCGTTTTTGGGTACAGTGCCTGCTTTTAACTAATTCAGATGGCATATGAAAACAATTATAATGAAATTAATGGCATAATAATACACAACTGTATTACATTTAACTTTGCAAGTGCTTTTATTTTTATCAAATTAATTTATTCTTAACAATAATAAGGCTCTTATGTGTGGGACATGTTTTTTCCACTTTTGTCCCTCACCTCAAGAATGAGTGAGTTATTAGCTCTCTCAAGGTGCCAGACAAGCTAATACACAACAATCGTCGTCCTTTGTTTGTATGCTGGCTGTAGTAGGTGGGAAAACCGCAGGGGGGCAGGGGCTTGGGCTGCTGTGACAACATGCTGACCCCTTAAATAGAAAGTCAGGACATTAGAGTATTACTTTAATATTAGCTAATTTAATTCTGAGGAGTCGGAGGACTCATCCATTTGATTTGGTTACACTTTTTGGAGCTACATGAAAACAAACAGCGAATGTCATGACGTCGTCAATTTGGGGGGACCTTGACTTGAAAACGTTTGAGAACCTCTGCTCTTACAGGACCATGAGAAGAATCAATAAGAATCAGTGTAAGAATAACTTGACTGTCGAGTGGAAACCTTGTACGCCCGAAACTGTTTCTTTTCAGGAACAGGAAAGTAAAATCTGTGTTCCAATTGATCCAATTGTGGTTGCTATATTTATTCACCAGCTCTTGTCAATACGTGTTATTGATTTAGTATTTATAAAACCCAGTGACACACTCTTCAACCTGACCTCCTCCTAGCTACTGTGTAGCCTATACACGCATGCATGCATGCACGCACGCACGCACGCACGCACACACGCACGCACGCACGCACAGGTACAGGTACAGGTACAGGTACAGGTACAGGTACAGGTACATCATCATGCACATGCACAAGTGTATTTAAAGACAGGGATCGGGGTTGTAATGACCTTTTGGCTTGGTGGTGGACTGTGGTTGATTGAGAGTACATCCTTACTCTGACTTAGCTTTGAGCAGCAAAAAAGGAAGTAAAGGAATGTAGGAAAAAAATTAAGTTGTAGGCCTACTCAAAAAGGTTTAAGATTACATCTTCATTCGCCCACAGTTCTCCAGGCTTGAAAACATGAAATAAATTGACTTTAATATAACTCAAAAATACAAGGCGGCAACATCAGAACCAGCTAAATACAGTAGAAGGTTGTTTGGGATTGCCGAGGGCTCTTTCCTGTCCATCTGAACTAACCAGCTTGGTTCATAATAACTTCTTGTCATCCTTATTGATCAAAGCACTGAACCGTGACTAAGAGCAATGCATAGCCAACGTTATGTCTCCTGTAATAACTGCATCTTATTAGAAATGACCTCCCAGCCAGCATGTGAAACACACTGCAACATGTGGCAGCCATCTATGTGCTGGCACACTGCTACACCCACAACACTGCACTGCGGTCTGTCAGTGTATCCCTCGTATCACTGATGAACCGCATGTGTGTGAGTATGACTGACTGTATCTGCGTATCTGTGATAACATGTGCTGTGTGTGTGTGTGTGTGTGTGTGTGTGTGTGTGTGTGTGTGCGCGCGCGCGTGTCAGTGTCAGTGCTTGTGCTCATGTCTTTTGTGTAACTGCATGCGTGTTTATTTGAGCATGTGTGTGTGTTTACATTTTTGTGTGTGCGTAATTTCTGTGTATGATCAGTTTGCTGTCTGTGTGCATTTGTATGTATTTGTTACATGCGGCACAACCCAACAAATACATTTACTGTGAAATAATATGCACAAAGGATTTGCACATGTTTTCACGATAAAAAATATAGCAGATCTACACAGGGACAAATTAGCCATTGCCAGTGGGGCTGTGACCCATGGCTCTCAGGTGCCCTTCGGGAAAATTGGACCGCACGGTACTAGGTTTGACGCCCTGAAAAGGGCTCCTGGGGCCCTTTATTGGCCATTTATTTTGTAAAATGAAAGTCAAATAGATCATAGAAATATGAAAATGTTGCACGCGCTATGGGGCCCCTGCAAAAATGACCGGCCCAGGGTCCCTCGTGGGGGTTAATCCGTCCCTGGATCTACATGAGCTTGTATATCTGTCAACAGCTAAAGTTTAGGAGCATTCAGTGATTTGAGTGATTTGGAGAAAAAAAAACGGTCCGCCCGGTAACAAGATGTACACATGCACACGCTCTACAGTGGGGAGAAAAAAAAGAAAAATGGTTCAAGGTGTTCACTGTCACATACAATATACATCTCATAGCAGCATTTATAGGCACGCACACACACACACACAGTCAGAAACACTGAGAGATACTGGTAGACATGGAGGGGTATATATAGACAGGGACCTAACTAGACACAGGTGAACAGGTTGAGTACAATCAACCTAAGCATTGGCTGGGCCAAACAGCACACAGGTGACAAGGGTTAACATTAATCAGGGTGGACAGGTGGTAAGAGCTACAAGGGCGGACAGGAAGCACAAGAACAGTACTGCAAAATAAGATACAGTACTACAAAACCTATACTGTAAACATAAACAATGAATACAGAAACATAGAGCTAACAAGTAACATGAAAAATAAAGGACATACATTGCACTGAGAGGATTGCGTGGAAGACACATCCACGTCGTGTTGTGAGCTGTACAAATGGACTTCAGAGTCACAGGCCATTTGGTGCCTAATATCAGTAATTTAGCTGTATGCTGGCACTCCCTGGAACCCACACAAGGACCCCTAGGACCCCTGGACTCCACTGAGGTAGACCACAAAAGCCTGCCGAATGTTGCGTTTCTATTTATCTTGTGACGTTTTAACAGAAAGTTAGACTTTCACTGAATCTGAACAACAGCAGACACTGTCAGGCAAAATGTGTTCATAATAATGCAATCCGCACAATTTCGACAGCACCAGAGTCATTTCCATCCACCAGCTGTTTAAAAACCCGGAAGAGACACCTGCTCTAAGCGCTTTTGGCCGTGACAATGGGCTTGCGCCCAAAGGCTCCAGCATTTGATTGTTGTCGCCACAGCTTGGCCAATCCAGGCCTACTTGCTCCTCCAAGGACCTAAATGTGGTTCTCAGAACCTTATCTGAAACAGCGGAGCCATACAAAATCAGAAGCCGTGAAATATGTCACACACGGCACGTGTCACTTTGTTCTTGTACTTCAAAACAGCCATAAGCCACCTCCCCTAGAGCCTGCATGTCGCACTAAAGATACAGTTCTTCTGACTTCAAAACAGTGAACACTTCATGTGTGCATGAACACACCGGTGTAACCCACAGATGCCTATCCTACTGTAGGCTTGCTCTCGGGCTTGCAATGCACACACACACACACTCACACACACACATACACACACAAGCCAGCTCCACCCCTGTAGCGGCCCCCCATTCACCCTGCCCGCTGCTATCCTGGGAACCGGACGTTTTGCTCCTGACATCAACAGACCTATCCCGTGTCCGGCCTGTTGGTCAAGCCGCCCTGGGAGGGAAGCGCCACAGACGTATAGTACCATGGGGCAAAAGGTCTTCTGCAGTACCATGGGGCAAAAGGTCTTCTGCAGTACCATGGGGCAAAAGGTCTTCTATAGTACCATGGGGCAAAAGGTCTTCTGCAGTACCATGGGGCAAAAGGTCTTCTATAGTACCATGGGGCAAAAGGTCTTCTGCAGTACCATGGGGCAAAAGGTCTTCTATAGTACCATGGGGCAAAAGGTCTTCTATAGTACCATGGGGCAAAAGGTCTTCTGCAGTACCATGGGGCAAAAGGTCTTCTATAGTACCATGGGGCAAAAGGTCTTCTATAGTACCATGGGGCAAAAGGTCTTCTGCAGTACCATGGGGCAAAAGGTCTTCTATAGTACCATGGGGCAAAAGGTCTTCTATAGTACCATGGGGCAAAAGGTCTTCTATAGTACCATGGGGCAAAAGGTCTTCTATAGTACCATGGGGCAAAAGGTCTTCTATAGTACCATGGGGCAAAAGGTCTTCTGCAGTACCATGGGGCAAAAGGTCTTCTATAGTACCATGGGGCAAAAGGTCTTCTATAGTACCATGGGGCAAAAGGTCTTCTATATATAGTACCATGGGGCAAAAGGTCTTCTGCTCTTGTTTAGCAATATGGAAGTAGAGAGTGAAAGAGACTCAGGATAGGTGGGTACTTCCTCTCTCTGTGTCCCTGTACAGGAAATGACCAATACACAAGGACATATGTCAGAGCCAGAGAACAGACAGACTCGGAGTAAAAAAAAAATACGTGCCCATCGATACATCAGAAAATCACAAAGAATCACACTCATGTGAAGTTAGGGGCTTTTTTTGTTTGCCCTTGAATAGTATGGGTGCCACTGTGCCACATGACGTCTTGTCTGAAAGTCAGAACAAGGAGGGGCTAGCACGCCCCAAAAAACAGCCAACCTTCAGTACAGCCTTCCTAGTATTTAATGTACTCAGAGTAAAAGTAAAATATTTGTCTTGGAAATGTAGGTAAGTAAGAGTATGTATTAAAAAATCTGACCCGTCTGAACTGAGTGGTGCTGTTGGGGTGTCGGACTAATGGCTGTCGGACTATTGGTTGTCAGACTATTGGTTGTCGGACTATAGGTTGTCAGACTATTGGTTGTCAGACTATTGGTTGTCGGACTATAGGTTGTCGGACTATTGGCTGTCGGACTATTGGTTGTTGGACTATTGGCTGTCGGACTACTGTACTGTACTGTACTGTACTGTACTGTACTGTACTGTACTGTACTGTACTGTACTGTACTGTACTGTACTGTACTGTACTGTACTGTACTGTACTGTACTGTACTGTACTGTACTGTACTGTACTGCCTCTCATCATGCACCTGTGCATGTGCTACACCGTAGTCTGTGCTGCACTGTGCTCTGTGCTGGTGTTACACTAAAAACTACTGGTGTTACACTAAAAACTCAACTTCCCACCATGCACCTGAAGCTCAACAGCGCCACTTTGTCACCTGTTGATACTCTAAACATACATATACAGACATACAAAGGGACACACATTACTGTTAGTTACCCAAGCCGTGCTACTCGTACACAGAAGTGGCAGAGCCTGGGATCGAACCTACTGTATAGATCTTATGGTCCAAAGGCTTGCATTCTACTGACTGAGCTACCTTAGTAACTATGCCATAGTTTGTGATAGCAGGTTTAATTATGGCAGTTAATGTCCCAGAGGAAGGGAGTCACAGAGAGGCTGTATTGAACCGGACAAACAAAGAGAGAGAGAGAGAGAGAGAGAGAGAGAGAGCGAGAGAGAGAGAGAGAGAGAGAGAGAGAGAGATGGGGAGATTGAAATAACTCCCGGTGTGAAAGAGCAGTACAGAAAGGAGCTGGTCAGCCATCGTGAGGTTGAGCGGTCAGAAGGTGGGGTCGTGGACCCACAGCCATCACTGTCACTACCTGTCTATTTATCCGGTCCCCTTGACCGAAAACGTCCTGCTCATCCGGAGCTATTCTGAGAAAAGCAAACTCAACAAAAGGCTGACTTGTGCTGAGCGAGCTATGAAGGAAGTGGCACATCTTTCACCTCATGGACAGTGTACTGAACCAGTGCCACTGCCTGCACACACAGGTGTTCACATCACTCTTATATCCCATTAAATACCCTGAAAGGTTCATTTGTGTGGGAGAACAGAACCTGCAAGTCCATTGTTGGTATGAATCCAACAAAGTACTGTATAGTATACTGTATAGTGTTAACTTTATCGACTAAATGTTTTTTTTTAACTTTTTACACTGATAAAAACGCAATAAAAAGGAAGTTATGGCTATCATGATGACTAAAACTATGACTATATATATTGACAATTTCGTCAACAAAGACGAAAATGTTAGGAAGGGACTAGTGGAGAAGAGATCCAGTAGAACTGAGATGATGTTTTATGCTCCAGGCTTTAAAAAATTGCCGGTCTACAAGCTCACAATACATTGTGATGTGTTCTGAGCTTATAGACAGCATCACAGTTAAACAAATCTACAGTTGGTTTAGTCAAGCTAAAACACAAATTAAAAAAAATCTGGTGAATTTTATTAAAAGGTTAAAACTAAATAAAACTTTGCTGTCCAAATTGATGCACGCATCATGTGGCACGCATTGCAACGCGTTGTGAGCTTGTATCGGATAATTTCACTGCTTTTGTGTTTGACTATTATACGACGAAGTACGACTTTCATGAACCAATAATATTTTTTACCCGACAGCAACGATGTTTGACATAGAGGTCAAATGGTCAGTCATTGTGCCTGTTCTGTTTCACCATCTTTATCTGACTGTCCATCTCGTGTGTGTGTGTGTGTGTGTGTGTGTGTGTGTGTGTGTGTGTGTGTGTGTGTGTGTGTGTGTGTGTGTGTGTGTGTGTGTGTGTGTGTGTGTGTGTGTGTGTGTGTGTGTGTGTTTGTGCGTGCGTGCGTGTGTGTTTGTTTTCTCAAGGTTCCCACGAGTCCTAACAAACCTGGGAAACCTGGAGAACCTGACTTTCCTTTCATAGATAACACACAGAGCATGTTAAAATAATAAATAAAATATAGCTAATGTGACTGTCAAGTTCAACAGAAATATAGGTGAAAAAAGCAATACATTCCATAGAAATATTTCCAGACTCCCCCAGCCAGTGATGGAAGAAGTATCCATATGTTCTTTTAGTAAAAGTATCAATGCCACAATGTAATACTTACAAGTTACAAGGAAAAGTCCGGTATTAGAAATTTACTTGAGTATAAAAATTACAGATACAAACTCACAACGCGTTTCTGTACGACTGAAGTGGTGTAATTATAATAATCAAAAATAACTAAAGCTTTCAAGTTTCAAATAATTGTAGTGTAGTAAAAAGTACAATAATTTCCTCTGAGATGTAGTAGAAGATTGGAAATACTCCAGTAAAGTAAAATAAAATATCCTAAATTGTAAAGTACAGTACATGAGTACATGTACTTGTACTGTACAGTACATGTCACTTTCCACCACTGGTTCCAGCACTGTCTATAAACGTATATCTGTGTCAGTTTTTAATAAAGTAAAACACATGTATTGTAGACGACATATCATCTCTCCAGCATGGCACTCACATAAACAGTTCTGGATATGTTTGGTATGTCTGTAAATATTTAGTTACTAGACTAGCAATTTAAATAACATTAATATAATAATAATTTTACTTACACCCATTATCCAGTTCCGGGCCGCCAGACTGCATTAACGATAACATGCGCACACTGTGTGTGCAGAAGATATCTGTATTTTATGATTATTGTTCTTTGTGTTGTTTGTAGGCTACATCTTGGATGCCATTTTGTTTGACTATTTCCTTCTTGATACATGTGTTGTGTGTATGTATTGATGTGAGCAGTGGAGTCACACATTACTTCAAAATGCAAACACATCTGGGGCCCTAAACGTCAGAACATTGTTATTGTGAGCCTTGCAGGGCTCCTGTATGCTGTGTTATTCGAACATATTGTTTTTTCAAACTGTGAATTTTAACTATAGTGAATTGTTGACTGATGAAGAATTGTGTTATGGGTAGAAAGGAATGCCAGAGCAATGAAATGTGAGCATAGAAAGAGTGAAGAGTGAAGACAGAGGTCATAAAAGACATGAAAGTGAACAGAGCTCTATTCAGAGGACTTTGGGAAGCCCCAACCACATGCTTGATTGCTTGCTCTATCTATCTATCTATCTATCTATCTATCTATCTATCTATCTATCTATCTATCTATCTATCTATCTATCTATCTATCTATCTATCTATCTATCTATCTATCTATCTATCTATCTATCTTGTCTGTCTGTCTGTCTGTCTGTCTGTCTGTCTGTCTGTCTGTCTGTCTGTCTGTCTGTCTGTCTGTCTGTCTGTCTGTCTGTCTGTCTGTCTGTCTGTCTGTCTGTCTGTCTGTCTGTCTGTCTGTCTGTCTGTCTGTCTGTCTGTCAACCTGCCTATCTTGATTGATTGATTGATTGATTGATTGATTGATTGATTGATCGATTAATTGATTGATTAATTGAATTTAATGCTTGCAATAAGCACAGAGATAAAGTTATACAATAATGCTAAAAGGATAACACAATTAGCCCTGAGGGCTTGGTTTCCATTGTGGTCCTATAGTATTCAATTCATCAAGACATATAAAGAGACATACAATACTATACAATAAATCATCAATGCTAGGAACAGTAAAAGTATATTTACAGAAAAACAGATGTGCCAAAATCTGAGGGTAATGAGATCAGTGGATCAGTGGCAACTCTGGTTTTGTGTCCGTGGGTGTTTCTCACTCTTTTGGTAGTGAGTATAGCTTGACAAGTACATGCGGACACTGGTCTCTTGAGTGTCATGAAAACCAGGCCCATTTCAAGTTGCTGTACTGTACAGGCTCCCCAGAGTTAGTGTTAGTGTTGAAGTGTCCTTGAGCCTTAAGACTCTGAACTCCTAATTGGTTGGTGGTTTGCATAGTTTCCTCCGCCATGGTGTGTGAATGGGTGAATGTAATGCACTATGTAAACTATGTAAAGCACATTGAATAAACTACTGTATATAAAGGCACCATTTACCATAATGAGCAGGGGTTAGGTGAGGTCTTGTGTTTGAGATGCTATAGAGTACAATGACATGCATATAGCCAAAGTGACATTGGATGAGTGCTCCAGCTAGTGTCCTCAGTGCATTTCTACTGACCTGCCCAAAGACCCCAAAAAGAATGGATTCAGTTTGATCTATGTGTAATGATATTTAAGGTAATTACAAAGTCAGCCTACTATCACCGTAAGAATACATCACAGATTAAAGTACTATTGCATGTACAAGAAAATACGCGGCATTCATCTTAAGAAGACTTGACTACTTGTAACAGTGTCTTTATACAGGTCTCCCTAAGATACATTATCAGACGACTGCAGTTGACTGTTGCTTGAGTCCTTACAAATAACAAGAAAGTGGAGCATATCACTCCATTTCTTAGATCTTTACACTGGCTCCCTGCATGTATTGATTTTTTTCTTCACAATATACTGTTGGTTTATAAAGCATTGAATGGTAAAGGGCCAAAATGCGTTTATGATCTGGTGCAATATCATGAACCATCCAGGCCTGTCAGGTCATCTGGGAAAGGTCTGCTTTCTTTTCTGTTCCGAGAATCAGAACTAAGCGTGGAGAAGCAGTGCTTTAATGCGTCACGTATCTGGAACAAACTCCCAAAAACTGGAACTCTCAATTCTTTGAAATCACAGGTATACTATGAAACCTTCTGTTGCCTTTTACTCCGATTTTCACAGTCACACAGACGTGTGACTGTGTGTGACTGCGTGTGTGTGTGTGTGTGTGTGTGTGTGTGTGTGTGTGTGTGTGTGTGTGTGTGTGTGTGTGTGTGTGTGTGTGTGTGTGTGTGTGTGTGTGTGTGTGTGTGTGTGTGTGTGTGTAGATTGTCTATAGGCCTACATACAGTACCTAATCTCCCACAGAGGGCCTGTGCAGTATAATGAAGACCTCATGTGTTCCATTACCGGCCAGGCATGCAGACACTGATACTGGTGGGGGGATACAAAGCCAACGGTACTACAGTCATATCATATCCATCCTATGGGTGCATATCTTTGGAACAGTCCGACACGCAATAGTCTGACACTCTACCCCAAACCCTAACCTAACCGCTAGTGGAAGCCATGGGTGAGCCTTAACCGGCCGCGTATGTCGGGGCCACGGGTGAGTCTTAACCGTCCACGCACAGTATGTTGGAGCCACGCGTGAGTCTTAACCGGCCACATATGTCGGACTATTGGTATGTCGGACTAATGTTTGACCCCCCCGGCCATCGTACACATATCACAATGACATTTACACTGTTCTCCTGGATACAATTCTACAGCACTAATCCTACAATGTAATGTACCACTGGGGTGTGTGTGTGTGTGGGGTGGGGGGGGGGGGGGGGGTGGCTTGGCAGGGGGAATAACAAGGGGGACATGAGGTCTTTATGTCTGTTGGTTTGGAGCTAGTCCAAAATGGTAACTTTAACATAGTTCATTCCCACATGGAACATCAATGTGAAGCTGCAACATTTCGTTGGTGTCGGGCAGAAACCTCTTATCTCCATATTATTCTCTCAAACTTTTTGTATTTTTTGGTAAATTAATGCCCTGCTTGATCACCCTATACAGTGTCACACAAAAGCATCAAAAGTAACAGATCCATACCACATTTGCAAAATTAATTAATTAATAAAATGTAGCCACGTTCAACCTGACTACTATAATATGAATATTTGGGTATGTCATTCATTGTAATGTTACTCCATTTAAATAGACAATGTACAAGCCATTTGTCGCTATTTGTCATACGAGGTGATTGATCGGGAGACCTTAAGTAACATGCGCTAAGGGGGGCTCTAAGGAAGGTTGGGAATTAACCACTGAAATAAATTGAGAAGTGTTTCTGGAAAACAGTCTGACCACAGCTGCCAAGCCCTGAGTGTATATAGAATCCTTACTGGAGCTCATTTCATATCTTATATTACAAACAATTGTGTTTGGAGATATGGATGTTCGTGTTGGATAAGTGACAGTTGAGTATGTAAGAGGGTGGGGAGGCACAATGTGTCAGGAATGAGTTATGGAGGACCCAAAAGCAGGCAACCAGATGCAGAGTAGATTAACTTCAAAGTGTTTATTTGACTAGAAATCAGGGGTATTTTGATAACACTAAATTGGCTTGGGAAACAGATCTGGACGTCACGTTATCGGACGAGTCTTGGCTTAACTGTCTAAGAAGAGTTCACACCACCTCCTTGTGTATAAGACACGGCCTCATCCAATTCAAGGTTGTACATAGGCTCAACTACTCCAATGAAAAACTAGCCAAGATTTACCCTGGTTTTGATGCGGGCTGTCCAAGATGCCAGCACAAGCCTGCCACGCTGGGTCATATGTTTTGGTCATGCCAATCATTAGTCAGGTTTTGGGAGAAAACTTTCGAGGCGGTGTCTTATGTATGTGGTGGAACGGTGGATCCCTGCCCGGTGATTGCTGTTTTTGGGGTGTCTCCAATCGAGGAATGGCTCACGGGTCTTCAGGCAAACGCTGTGGCATTCACAACGCTTTTGGCTCGTAGATTGATACTTCGACAATGGAAGTCGGGGAAACCTCCCTTGTTCAAACAGTGGGTCAAAGAGGTTCTCTCCATGATTCCCCTAGAGAAACTAAGGTACAACCGTAGTGGTTCTAAAGATAGATACATTATGACTTGGACCCCTTTCATAGAGTTTGTAGAAAGTATACCTTTCACTTAAACCCATATTCCCTTGCACAATCTGATACCTCACATCAAGTCTGACATTGGGCGACCTCTGGTTAGAGGCCCTCAGTAAGTAGACAGTTGGATATAGAGCAATTTACTATATACTGAATGATGGATACAATGTATGTAACCTAGATACAATACCCTGATGGAAAATGCTGTTTATTTTTTATTTATTTTATTTTATTATTATTATTATTTTTCTTCTTCTTACTATGTTCATTAGCACTTTCAAAACTAGTTTACTAATTACTTTTACCGTCTTGTACTGTCTGTCTTTGTTTTATTTGTCTTGTTCTGACCTTGATTGGGGGGGGGGGGGATATTTACATGTCGGATACAACAAAATGTACACATTTTATTTTATTATATTAGTTTATTCATTGCTGCATCAATAATAAAAAAAATAATAAAAAATCAGGGGTATTCCAAAAGGTAAAACATAGGCAACATCAGCCACAAAACTCACTCGATATAGGTCTACGGCCCAACAAGGAAACACTGCAAACAAAAGGCTTAAATAGACAGGGGTAACAGGACACAGGTGAACTCAAAATACAATCAAACACAGGATAGGCTAACAGGCAAAAAGAACACAGGTGACTAGGATACAATAATCAGGTAGGTACATTAGGTACAAGAGGAGGCAGGAAAGCACAGAACTATACTAGAAAACAAGACACAACCAAAACAACAACAGAGTAACAGTAAAACAAAACCAAACACCACAAGGCAAAATACAGAACATACAGAATAAATCCAAAAGTTAGGACTGTCATAAGTGTTCAAAGGCGTGACATGTCCTTATACATATTTGACTTTGACGATAAGTCTGAGACATCTGCTTCTGATCGGTGCATTTTGAGTTTCTGCAAGTTGGTGTGTGTGTGTGTGTGTGTGTTCGTGCGCATGTAAATGCTTATGAGTGAGTGAGTGCGTGCGTGCATAGGTGTGCGTGTGCGTGTGCGTGTGCGTGTGTGTGTGTGTGTGTGTGTGTGTGTGTGTGTGCGTGTTTATATAGCAACTTTATCCAAATGTTATATTTGGAGCAATGTGGAGCGCTTCAAACATTCAAACATTCATACAATTGGTGATGTACGTACCAAGCCCCCAGAACGGCTGGCCAACGTTGAAGTCGTCAAGCCTACTGGTCAAAGCTGGCACTGCAGGCGGACATATAGCACGAGGAAACCCCATGCAGCTCGTTTGTGCATTTGCCATTTGCCAACCAAAATGTTGGTTGGCTAAGAAGAG